>NC_072406.2:4380000-5005000 GCF_028858775.2 Pan troglodytes
ATATATACACAGACATCTGTTTATACACGGAAATATCTACACCGCTATCTGTATAAACATGCTAATAACTACACCACTATCTGTATAAATGTGGAAATAATTGCACCGCTATCCCTATAAACATGGTAATATCAACACCGTGGTCTGCATAAACATGGAAATATCTACACCATGATCTGTATAAACATGGAAACATCTACACCGTGATCTCTATAAACATGGAAATATCTACACCGCCATCTCTATGAACATGGAAATATCTACATCCCTATGTGTACAAACATGGAAATATCCACAACGCTATCTCAATAAACTTGGAAAAATCAACACCGCTATCTCTATGAACATGGAAATATCTACACCGCCATCTCTATAAACATGGAAATATCTACACCCCGATCAGTATAAAGATGGAAATATCTACACCGCTATCTGTATAAACATGGAAATATCTCCACTGCAATCTCTATAAACATTGAAATATCTACACCGCCATCTGTATAAACATGGAAATACAAAGTTAACTGTATAAACATGGAAATACTTACACCGCCATCTGTATAAACATGGAAATATCTACACCGCTTTCTGTATAAACATGGAAATATTTTCACCGCAGTCTGTATAAACATGGAAATATCTACACCGCTATCTGTATAAACATGGAAATATCTACACCGCTATCTCTACAAACATGGAAATATCTACACCGTGATCTGTATAAACATGGAAATATTTACACTGCTATCTGTATAAACACGGAGATATCTACACCGTTATCTGCATAAATATGGAAATATCTACACCGCTATCTCTATAAACATGGAAATATCTACACCGCCATCTGTATAAACATGGAAATGTCTTCACTGCTATCTCTATAAACATGGAAATATCTACAATGCCATCTGTAAAAACATGAAAATACCTATACAGTCATCTGTATAAACTTGGAAATATCTACACCACCATCTGCATAAACATGGAAATATCTACAATGCCATCTGTATACACATGGAAATACCTACACGGCAGTCTGTGTATAGATGGAAATATCAACACCGCCATCTGTACAAACATGGAAATATCTACACCGCTATCTCTATAAACATGGATATATCTACACTGCGGTCTGTATAAACATGGAAATATCTACACAGACATCTGTATGAACATGGAAATATCTACACCAAGATCTGTATAAACATGGAAATATTTACAACGCTATCTGTATAAACATGGAAAGATCTGCACCGCTATCTCTATAAACATGGAAATATCTACAAAGCCATTTGTATAAACATGGAAATACCTACACAGTCAACTGTATAAACATGGAAATATCTACACAGCCATCTGTATAAACATGGAAATATCTATAGAGCCGTCTGTATATACATGGAAATATCTACACCGCTATCTGTATAAACATGGAAATAACTACACCGCCATCTGTAGAAACATGGAAATATCTACACCAGCATCTGTATAAACATGGAAATATATACACAGACATCTGTTTATACATGGAAATATCTACATCCCTATCTGTATAAACATGCTAATAACTACAAAGTTATCTGTATAAATGTGGAAATATTTGCACCGCTATCCCTATAAACGTGGTAATATCAACACCGCGATCTTTATAAACATGGAAATATCTACACCATGATCTGTATAAACATGGAAATATCTGTACCGCGATCTGTATAAACATGGAAATATCTACACCTTGATCTGTATAAACTTGGAAATATCTAGACAGCCATCTCTATAAACATGGAAATATCTACTCCCCTATCTGTATAAACATGGAAATATCCACACAGCTATTACTATAAACATGGAAAATTCAACACCGCTATCTCTATGAACATGGAAATATTTACAGCGCTATCTGTATAAACATGGAAATATCTCCACTGCTATCACTATAAACATCGAAATATCTACACCGCCACCTGTATAAACATGGAAATACTTACAAAGTTATCTGTATAAACATGGAAATATCTACACCGCCATCTGTATAAACATGGAAATATCTACACCGCTATCTGTATAAACATGAAATATATACACCGCTATCTCTATAAACATGGAAATATCTACTCCGTGATCTGTATAAACCTGGAAATATCTACACCGGTATCTGTATAAACATGGAAATATCTGCACCGCTATCTCTATAAACATGGAAATATCTACAAAGCCATCTGTATAAACATTGAAATACCTACACAGTCATGTGTAGGAACATGGAAATATCTACACTGCCATCTGTATAAACATAGAAATATCTACAGAGACCTCTGTATAAATATGGAAATATCTGCATAGGCATCTGTATAAACATGGAAATATCTGCACCGCTATCTGTATAAACATGGAAATAACTACACCGCTGTCTCTATAAACATGGAATTATGTACACCAATATGTGTATAAACATGGAAATATCTCCACTGCTTTCTGTATAAACATGGAAATATATCCACCGTTATCTGTATAAACATTGAAATATCTACAGCGCCATCTCTAGAAACATTGAAATATCTACACTGCCATCTGTAAAAACATGGAAATATCTACACAGTCATCTGAATACATATGTTAATATCTACACCACCATCTGTATAAACATGGAAATACCTACAATACCATCTGTATACACATGGAAATATCCACACAGACATCTGTATAAATATGGAAATATCTACACAGCCATCTGTATAAACATGGAAATATCTACACTGCCATCTGTAGAAAGATAGAAATATCTACACCGCTATCTCTGTAAATATGGAAATATCTACACCTCCATCTCTATAAACATGAAAATATCTACACTGCCATCTCCATAAAGATGGAAGTAACTACTCCACCATGTGTATAAACACGGAAATATCTACACCACCATCTGTGTAAACATGGAAATATCTACACCGCTATCAGTATAAACATGGAAATAACTGCACCGCCATCTGCATGTCCATGGAAATATCTACGCCGCCATCTGTATAAACATGGAAATATCTACAAGGCCATCTGTGTATAGATGGAAACATCAACACCGCCATCTGTACAAACATGGAAATATCTACACCGCTTTCTCTATAAACATGGAAATATCTGCACTCCCATCTGTAAAAACATGGAAATACCTATACAGTCATCTGTGTAAACATGGAAATATCTACAATGCCATCTGTATACACATGGAAATATCTACACCGCTATGTGAATTAACGTGGAAATATCTCCATTGCTATCTGTATAAACACCGAGATATCTCCACCGCAATCTGTATAAACATGAAGATATCTACACTGCTATCTCTATAAACATGGAAATATCTGCACTGCCATCTGCATAAACATGGAACTAACTACTCCGCCATCTGTATAAACATGGAAACATCTACACCGCCATCTGTGTGAATAAGGAAATATCTACAATGCCATCTGTATAAAGATATAAATATCTGCACCGCGAGCTGTATAAACATGGAAATATCTACATCGCTGTCTGTATACACGTGGAAATAGCAACATCGCTATCGGTATAAACATGGAAATATCTACAACGCCATCAATATAAACATGGAAATATCTACACCGCTGTGTCTATAAATATGGAAATATCTACACCGCTATCTGTATAAACATGGAAATATCTACACCACTATCTGTATAAACATGGAAATATCTACACCGCTATCAGTATAAACATGGAAATATCTACACCGCGATCTGTATAAACATGGAAATATCTACACCCCGATCTGTATAAACATGGAAATATCTTCACCACGATCTTTATAAACATGGAAATATCTACACCGCTATCTGTATAAACATGGTAATATCTTCACCACCATCTATATAAACATGGAAATATCTACACCGCCTTCTGTATAAACATGGAAATATGTACATTGCCATCTGTAGAAAGATGGAAATATCTACAGCGCAATCTGTGTAAACATGGAAATATCTTCACCGATATCTGTAAAAACATGGAAATATCTACAACGCTATCTGCATAAACATGGAAATATCTACACCGCGATCTGTATAAACATGGAAATATCTACACCGCGATCTGTATAAACACGGAAATATCTACAGCGCCATCTCTATAAACATTGAAATGTCTACACTGCCATCTGTAAAAACATGGAAATATCTACACAGCCATGTGAATAAACTTGGGAATATCTACACCACCATCTGTAAAAACATGGAAATAGCTACAATACCATCTGTATTCACATGGAAATATCTACACAGACATCTGTAGAAAGATGGAAATATCTACACCGCTATCTCTATAAATATGGAAATATCTGCACCACCATCTCTATAAACATGAAAATATCTACACTGTCATCTCCATAAAGATGGCAGTATCTACTCCGCTATGTGTATAAACACGGAAATATCTACACCACCATCTGTGTAAACATGGAAATATCTACACTGCTATCCGTGTAAACATGGAAATATCTACACCACCATCTCCATGTCCATGGAAATATCTACGCCGCCATCTGTATAAACATGGAAATATCTACACGGCCATCTGTGTATAGATGGAAATATCAACACCGCCGTCTGTACAAACATGGAAATATCTACACCGCTATCTCTATAAACATGGAAATATCTGCATTGCCATCTGTAAAAACATGGAAATATCTATACAGTCATCTGTATAAACATGGAAATATCTACAAAACCATCAGTATAAACATGGAAATAACAACACAGTCATGTATAGGAACATGGAAATATCTACACGGCGATTTGTATAAACATGGAAATATCTACACCGTGATCTGTATAAACATGGAAATATCTACACCGCTATCTCTATAAACATGGAAATATCTACACAGCTATCTCTATAAACATGGAAATATCTACACCGCAATCTGTATAAACATGGAAATAACTACAGAGTCACCTGTATAAACATGGAAATATCTACACAGCCAACTCTATAAACATGGAAATATCTACACAGCCGTCTGTATATACATGGAAATATCTACACCGCTATCTGTATAAACTTGGAAATAAATACACCGCTATTTGTATAAACAAGGAAATATCTACACCACCATCTGTTTAAATATGGAAATATCTACACAGACATCTGTTTATACATGGAAATATCTACACCGCTATCTGTATAAACATGCTAATAACTACACCACTATCTGTATAAATGTGGAAATATTTGCACCGCTATCCCTATAAACATGGTAATATCAACACCGTGATCTGTATAAACATGGAAATATCTACCCCATAATCTGTATAAACATGGAAATATCTACACCGTGATAGGTATAAACATGGAAATATCTACAAGGTGATCTGTATAAACATGGAAGTACCTACACCGCCATCTCTATAAACATGGAATTATCTACACCCCTATCTGTATAAACATGGAAATATCCACACCACTATCTCTATAAACATGGAAAAATCAACACCGCTATCTCTATGAACATGGAAATATCTACACCGACATCTCTATAAACATGGAAATATCTACACCGCGATCAGTATAAACATGGAAATATCTTCACCGCTATCTGTATAAACATGGAAATATCTACACCGCTATCTCTATCAACATGGAAATATCTCCACTGCTATCTCTATAAACATCGAAATAAGTACACCGCTATCTCTATAAACATGGAAATACCTACACCGCCATCTGTATAAACATGGAAATATCTACACAGCCAAGTGTATATACATGGAAATATCTACACCGCTATCTATATAAAAATGGAAATAACTACACCGCTATCTGTATAAACATGGAAATATCTACACCGCCATCTACATATCCATGGAAATATCTGCGCCGCCATCTGTATAAACATGGAAATATCTACACCGTCATCTCTGTATAGATGGAAATAACAACACCACCATCTGTACAAACATGGAAATATCGGCACCGCTATCTGTATAAACATGGACATATCTACACCACGGTCTGTGTAAACATGGAAATATCTAAATCGCTATCTGTATAAACATGGAAATATCTACACCGCTATCTCTATAAACATGTAAATAACTACACCGTGATCTGTATAAACATGGAAATATTTACACCGCTATCTGTATAAACATGGAAATATCTACACCGTTATCTGTATAAATATGGAAATATCTACAGCGCTATCTCTATAAACTTGGAAATATCTACACCGCCATCTGTATAAACATGGAAATATCTACACTGCTATCTCTATAAACATGGAAATATCTACAATGCCAACTGTAAAAACATGGAAATACCTATACTGTCATCTGTATAAACATGGAAATATCTACACCACCATCTGAATGAACATGGAAATATCTACAATGCCATCTGTATACACATGGAAATACCTACACGGCAATCTGTGTATAGATGGAAACATCAACACCGCCATCTGTACAGACATGGAAATATCTACACCGCTATCTCTATAAACATGGAAATATCTGCTCCGCTATGTCTATAAACATGGAAATATCTACAAAGCCATCTGTATAAACATGGAAATACCTACACAGTCATGTGTAGGAACATGGAAATATCTACACTGCCATCTGTATAAACATGGAAATATCTACAGAGCCCTCTGTATAAATATGGAAATATCTTCATAGGCATCTGTATAAACATGGAAAGATCTGCACCGCTATCTGTATAAACATGGAAATAACTACACCGCTGTCTCTATAAACATGGAAATATATACACCGCTATGTGTATAAACATGGAAATATCTCCACTGCTGTCTGTATAAACATGGAAATATCTACGCAGCCATCTGTATGTACATGGAAATATCTACACCGCTATCTGTATAAACATGGAAATAACTACACCGCTATTTGTATAAACAAGGAAACATGTACACCGCCATCTGTTTAAACATGGAAATATATACACAGACATCTGTTTATACATGGAAATATCTACACCTCTATCAGTATAAACATGCTAATAAATACACCGCTATCTGTATAAATGTGGAAATATTTGCACCGCTATCCCTATAAACATGGTAATATCAACACCACGATCTTTATAAACATGGAAATATCTACACCATGATCTGTATAAACATGGAAATATCTACACCGTGATCTGTATAAACATGGAAATATCTACACAGCTATCTCTATAAACATGGAAATATCTACACAGCCAAGTGTATATACATGGAAATATCTACACCGCTATCTATATAAAAATGGAAATAACTACACCGCTATCTGTATAAACATGGAAATATCTACACCGCCATCTACATATCCATGGAAATATCTGCGCCGCCATCTGTATAAACATGGAAATATCTACACCGTCATCTCTGTATAGATGGAAATAACAACACCACCATCTGTACAAACATGGAAATATCTGCACCGCTATCTGTATAAACATGGACATATCTACACCACGGTCTGTGTAAACATGGAAATATCTAAATCGCTATCTGTATAAACATGGAAATATCTACACCGCTATCTCTATAAACATGTAAATAACTACACCGTGATCTGTATAAACATGGAAATATTTACACCGCTATCTGTATAAACATGGAAATATCTACACCGTTATCTGTATAAATATGGAAATATCTACAGCGCTATCTCTATAAACTTGGAAATATCTACACCGCCATCTGTATAAACATGGAAATATCTACACTGCTATCTCTATAAACATGGAAATATCTACAATGCCAACTGTAAAAACATGGAAATACCTATACTGTCATCTGTATAAACATGGAAATATCTACACCACCATCTGAATGAACATGGAAATATCTACAATGCCATCTGTATACACATGGAAATACCTACACAGCAATCTGTGTATAGATGGAAACATCAACACCGCCATCTGTACAGACATGGAAATATCTACACCGCTATCTCTATAAACATGGAAATATCTGCTCCGCTATGTCTATAAACATGGAAATATCTACAAAGCCATCTGTATAAACATGGAAATACCTACACAGTCATGTGTAGGAACATGGAAATATCTACACTGCCATCTGTATAAACATGGAAATATCTACAGAGCCCTCTGTATAAATATGGAAATATCTTCATAGGCATCTGTATAAACATGGAAAGATCTGCACCGCTATCTGTATAAACATGGAAATAACTACACCGCTGTCTCTATAAACATGGAAATATATACACCGCTATGTGTATAAACATGGAAATATCTCCACTGCTGTCTGTATAAACATGGAAATATCTACGCAGCCATCTGTATGTACATGGAAATATCTACACCGCTATCTGTATAAACATGGAAATAACTACACCGCTATTTGTATAAACAAGGAAACATGTACACCGCCATCTGTTTAAACATGGAAATATATACACAGACATCTGTTTATACATGGAAATATCTACACCTCTATCAGTATAAACATGCTAATAAATACACCGCTATCTGTATAAATGTGGAAATATTTGCACCGCTATCCCTATAAACATGGTAATATCAACACCACGATCTTTATAAACATGGAAATATCTACACCATGATCTGTATAAACATGGAAATATCTACACCGTGATCTGTATAAACATGGAAATATCTACACAGCTCTCTCTATAAACATGGAAATATCTACACCGCCATCTGTATAAACATGGAAATAACTACAAAGTCATCTGTATAAAAATGGTAATATCAACACCGTAATCTTTATAAACATGGAAATATCTATACCATGATCTGTATAAACATGGTAATATCAACACCACGATCTGTATAAACATGGAAATATCTACACCATGATCTGTATAAACATGGAAATATCTACACCGTGATCTCTATAAACATGGAAATATCTACACCGTGATCTGTATAAACATGGAAATATCTACACCGCGATCTGTGTAAACATGGAAATATCTACACCGCCATCTCTATAAACATGGAAATATCTACACCCCTATCTGTATAAACATGGAAATATCCACACAGCTATCTCTATAAACATGGAAAAATCAACAGCGCTATCTCTATGAACATGGAAATATCTACACCGCCATCTCTATAAACATGGAAATATCTACACCGTGATCAGTATAAACATGGAAATATCTACACCGCTATCTGTATAAACCTGGAAATATCTACACTGCCATGTGTATATACATGGAAATATCTACACCGATGTCTATATAAACATGGAAATAACTACACCGCTATTTGTACAAACATTGAAATATCTCCACTGCTATCTCTATAAACATCGAAATATCTACACCGCCATCTGTATAAACATGGAAATACTTACAAAGTTATCTGTATAAACATGGAAATATCTACACCGCCATCTGTATAAACATGGAAATATCTACACAGCCATGTGTACATACATGGAAATATCTACACCGCTCTCTATATAAACATGGAAATAACTACACCGCTATCTGTATAAACATGGAAATATCTACACCGCTATCTGTATAAACATGGAAATATCTACACCGCTATAAGTATAAACATGGAAATATATGCAATGCTATTTGTCTAAACATGGAAATACCTACACAGCAATCTGTGTAAACTTGGAAATATCAACCCAGCTATCTGTGTAAAAATGGAAATATCTACAGAGCAATCGGTGCAAAGATGGAAATATCTTCACCGCTATGTCCGTAAAGATGGAAATATCTACACCGCTATCTGTATAAACATGGAAATATCTATACCGCAGTCTCTATAAACATGGAAGTATCTCCATCGCTATCTGTATAAACATGAAAATATATACACCGCTATCTGTATAATCATGGACATATCTACACCGCAATCTGTATAAACATGGAAATATCTATCACGCTATGTGTGTAAACATGGAAATATCTACACCGCGGTCTGTATAAACATGTTAATATCTACACCACTATCTGTATAAAAATGTAAATATCTATGCCACGATATGTATAAACATGGAAATACCTACACCGCTATCTGTATAAACATGGAAATATCTTCACCGCTATCTGTGCAAACATGAAAATATCTACACCGCCGTCTGTATAAACGTGGATATATCTACACTGCCATCTCTATAAAGATGGAAATATCTACACCGCGAGCTGTATAAACATGGAAATATCTACAACGCTAGTTGTATAAACATGGAAATACCAACACCGCTATCTGTATAAACATGGAAATACCTACACCGCCATCTGTATAAACATGGAAATGTCTACACAACTATCTCTATAAACATGGAAATACCTACACCGCCATCTCTATACACATAGAAATACCTACACTGCTATCTCTATAAACACAGAAATATCTACACTGCCATCTCTATAAACATGGAAATATCTACACCGCCATCTGCATGAACATGGAAATATCTACACCGCTATCTGTATAAACATGGAAATATCTACACTGTCATCTGTATAAACATGGAAATATCTAAACTGCCATCTGTGGAAAGATGGAAATATCTACACCACGATCTGTATAAATATGAAAATATCTAAACCGCTATCTGTGTAAAGATGGAAATATCTTCACCGCAATCTGTGCAAAGATGGAAATATCTACACCGCTATCTCTGTAAACACGGAAATATCTACGCCACTATCTGTATAAACATGGAAATATGTACATCGCTATCTGTATAAACATGGATATATCTACACCGCTATCTGTATAAACATGGAAATATCTACACCGCTATCTGTATAAATATGGAAATAGCTACACCGCCATTTGTGTAAACATACAAATATATACAGAGTCATCTGTATACACATGGAAATATCTACACCACCATCTCCGTAAACATGGAACTATCTACACCGCCATCTGTATAAACATGGAAATAGCTACACAGCTATCTCTATAAACACGGAAATATCTACAGCGCTATTGCTATAAACATGGAAAAATCTACACCGCCATTTACATAAACAAGGAAATATCTACACTGCCATCTATATAAACATGAAAATACATACACCGCCATCTTCAGAAACATGGATGTATCTTCACCGCCATCTGTATAAACATGGAAATATCTACACCGCTATCTGTATAAATATGGAAATATCCACACCGTTATCCCTATAAACATGGAAATGTCTACACCGCTATCTGTATAAACTTGGAAATATCTACATGGCTATCTCTATAAACATGGAAATACCAACACCGGTATCTGCATAAACACGGAATTATCTACACCGCTATCTGCATAGACATGGAAATATCTACATCGTTATCTGTACAAACATGGAAATATCCCCATCGCTATCTCTATGAACATGGACATATCTCCACCGCTTTCTCTATAAACTTGGAAATATCTTCACCGCTATCTTTATAACCATGGAAATATCTACTCCATTATCTGTATAAACATGGATATATCTACACTGCCATCTGTATAAACATGGTAATAGCCACACCGCTATCTGTATAAACATGGAAATATCTAGACCACCATCTGAATAAACATACAAATATCTAAACCGCTATCTGTATAAATATGGAAATATCTACACCGCTATCTCTGTAAACATGGAAATATCTACACCGCTACCTGTATAAACATGGACATATCTACACCGATATCTCTATAAACATGGAAATGTCTACAGTGCTACTTGCATAAACTTGGAAATATCTACACCACCATATCTAGAAACATGGAAATATCTCCACCGCTATCTGTATAAACATGGAAATATCTCCAACACTCTCTGTATAAACATGGAAATAGCTTCAACGCTGTCTGTATAAACATGGAAATATCTACACCGCTATCTGTATAAACATGGAAATATCTACAACTCTATCTGTGTAAACATGGAAATATGTACACAGCTGTCTGTTTAAACATGGAAATATGTACACCGCAATCTATGTGAAGATGGAAATATCTACACCGCAATCTTTGCTAATATGGAAATATCTACACCTCTATCTCTGTAAACATGGAAATATCTACACCACTCTCTGCATAAACATGGAAATATCTACACCGCTATCTGTATAAACATGGAAATATCTACACCACAATCTGTATAAACATGGATATATCTACACAGCTATCTGTATAAACATGGAAATATCTACACCACTATCTATATAAACATGGAAATATCAACACTGCCATCTGTATAAAGATGGAAATATCTACACCGCGAGCTGTATAAACATGGAAATATCTACACCGCTATCTGTATAAACATGGAAATACCAACACCGCTATCTGTATAAACATGAAATATCTACACCACTATCTCTATAAACATGAAAATACTTACACCACCATCTCTATAAACATGGAAATATTTACACCGCTATCTCTATAAACGTAGAAATAACTACACCGCCATCTCTATAAACATGGAAATATCTACAACGCCATCTGCATAAACTTGGAAATATCTACAGAGACATCTGTATAAACATGGAAATATCTACAAAGCCATCTCTATAAACATGAAAATATCTTCACCGCCATCTTCTGAAACATGGATGTATCTACACCGCCATCTGTATAAACATGGAAATATCTACATCACTATCTGTATAAACATGGAAATATCTTCAATGCCATCTGTATAAACATGGAATTATCTACACCACCATCTGTATAAAGATGGAAATATCTACACCGCAATCTGTATAAATATGGAAATACCTTCACCGCTATATCTATAGACATGGAAATATCTACACCGCTATCTGTATAAACATGGAAATATCTACACTGCCATCTGTATAAAGTATTAAGTATCTACACCGCGAGCTGTATAAACATGGAAATATCTACCCCGCTATCTGTATAAACATGGAAATACCAACACCGTTATCTGTATAAAAATGGAAATATCTACACCGCAATCTCTATAAACATGAAAATACTTACACCACCATCTCAGTAAACATGGAAATGTTTACACCGCTATCTCTATAAACATAGAAATAACTACACCGCCATCTCTATAAAAATGGAAATATCTACACCGCAATCTGCATAAACATGGAAATATCTAAACAGATATCTGTATAAACATGGAAATATCTACACTGCCATCTGCATAAACTTGGAAATATCTACACTGACATCTGTAGAAAGATGGAAATGTCTACAAAGCGATCTATATAAACATGGGAATTTCTACACCGCTACCTGTATAAACGTGGAAATATCTTCAACGCTATCTGTATCAGCATGGAAATAACTACAGCGCAATCTGCATATACATGGAAATATCTACAATGCTACCTCTGTAAACATGGAAATATCTACACAGCTATCTGTGTAAACTTGGAAATATCTACACCGCTATCTGGGTAAATTTGGCAATACCTACAGAGCAATCTGTGCAAAGATGGAAATATTTACACTGCTATCTCTGTAAACATGGAAATATCTACACTGCCATCTGTATAAACATGGAAATATCTACAGCGCCATCTGTATAAACATGGAAATATCTACACCGCCATCTGAACACTCATGGAAATATCTAAACAGCCATCTGTATAAACTTGGAAATATCTACACCGCTATCTCTATAAACATGGAAATGTCTACATCGCTATCTGTATAAACAGGGAAATATCTCCACCGCTATCTGTATAAACATGGAAATATCTACACCGCTATCTGTATAAACATGGAAATATATACAATGCTATCTGTGTAAACATGGAAATATCTACACAGCTATCTGTGTAAACTTCGAAATATCTACCCAGCTATCTGTGTAAAATGGAAATATCTACACAGCAAACTGTGCAAAGATGGAAATATCTACACCGCTATCTCTGTAAACATGGAAATATCAACACCGCTATCTGTATAAAAATGGAAATATCTATACCGCAGTCTCTATAAACATGGAAATATCTCCACCGCTATCTGTATAAACATGAAAATATCTACACCGCTATCTGTATAATCATGGACATATCTACACCGCAATCTGTTTAAACATGGAAATATCTACCACGCTATGTGTGTAAATATGGAAATATCTACACAGCTATCTGTGTAACTCGGAAATATCTACAAAGCTATCTGCGTAAACATGGAAATATCTACACGGCAATCTGTGCAAAGATGGTAATATCTACACCGCTATCTCTGTAAACATGGAAATATCTACACCGCTGCCTGTATAAACATGGAAATATCTACACCGCTGTCTCTAAACAAGGAAATATCTACACTGCCATCTGAAGAAACATGGAAATATCTATACCGCAATCTGTATAAACATGGAAATACCTACACCGCTATCTGTATAAATATGGAAATATCTACACCGTTATCTCTATAAACATGGAAATTCCTACACCGCTTTCTCTATAAACATGAAAATATCTACACTGCTATCTCTATATACATGGAAATATCTACACCTCCATCTCTATAAACATGAAAATATCTACACCGCCATCTTCAGAAACATGGATGTATCTACACCGCCATCTGTATAAACATGGAAATATCTACACTACTATCTGTATAAACATGGAAATATCTTCACAGCTATCTGTATAAACAAGGAAATATCTTCACTGCCATCTGTATAAACATGGAAATACCTACACCGCCATCTGTATAAAGATGGAAATATCTACACCGCAATCTGTATAAAGGTGGAAATAACTACACCGCTAACTCTATAGACAAGGAAATATTTACAACGCTATCTGTATTAACATGGAAATACATACACTGCCATCTGTATTAACATGGAAATATCTACACTGCCATCTGTATAAACACGGAAATATCTACACCGCTATCTGTATAAACATGGAAATACCAACACCGTTATCTGTATAAACATGGAAATATCTACAGCGCTATCTCTATAAACATGAAAATACTTACACCACCATCTCTATAAACATGGAGATATTTACACCGCTATCTCTATAAACGTAGAAATAACTACACCGCCATATCTATAAACATGGAAATATCTACACCGCCATCTGCATAAACATGGAAATATCTACACCGACATCTGTATAAACATGGAAATATCTACAATGCCATCTGTATAAACTTGGAAATATCTACACTGACATCTGTAGAAAGATGGAAATGTCTACAAAGCGATCTGTATAAACATGGGAATTACTACAACACTACTTGTATAAACATGGAAATATCTACACCGCTATCTGTATCAACATGGAAATAACTACACCGCAATCTGTATAAACACGGAAATATCTACAATGCTATCTCTGTAAACATGGAAGTATCTACACAGCTATCTGTGTAAACTTGGAAATATCTACACCGCTATCTCTGTAAGTTTGGCAATACCTACACCGCAATCTGTGCAAAGATAGAAATACCTACACCGCTATCTCTGTAAACATGGAAATATCTACACCGATATCTGTATAAACATGGAAATATCTACACTGCCATCTGTATAAACATGGAAATAACTACACCACTTTCTCTATAAACATGAAAATATCTACAATGTTATCTCTATATACATGGAAATATCTACACCTCCATCTCTATAAACATGAAAATATCTACACCGCCATCTTCAGAAACATGGATGTATCTACACCGCCATCTGTATAAACATGGAAATATCTACACCACTATCTGTATAAATATGGAAATATCTTCACTGCCATCTGTATCAACATGGAAATATCTACACTGCCATCTGTATAAAGATGGAAATATCTACACCGCAATCTGTATAAATATGGAAATAACTACACCGCTATCTCTATATACATGGAAATATCTACACCGCTATCCGTATAAACATGGAAATGTCTACACTGCCATCTGTATAAAGATGGAAATATCTACACCTCGAGCTGTATATACATGGAAATATCTACACCGCTCTTTGTATAAACTAGGAAATATCTACACCGCAATCTGTTTAAACATGGAAATATATACACAGACATCTGTTTACACATGGAAATATCTACACCGCTATCTGTATAAACGTGCTAATAACTACACCGCTATCTGTATAAATGTGGAAATATTTGCATCGCTATCCCTATAAACATGGTAAAATCAACACCGCCATCTGTATAAACATGGAAATATCTACACAGCCATGCTTATATACATGGAAATATCTACACCGCTATCTATATAAACATGGAAATAACTACACCGCTATTTGTATAAACATGGAAATATCTATACCGCCATCTACATAACCATAGAAATATCTGTGCCGCCATCTGTAGAAACATGGAAATATCTACACGATCATCTTTGTATAGATGGAAATATCAACACCGCCATCTGTACAAACCTGCAAATATCTGCACCGCTGTCTGTATAAACATGGAAATATCTACACTGCGGTCTGTATAAACATGGAAATATCTACACCGCGATCTGTATAAACATGGAAATATCTACGCCATGATCTGTATAAACATGGAAATATCTTCAACGCGATCTGTGTAAACATGGAAATATCTACACCGTGATCTGTATAAACATGGAAATATCTATACCACCATCTCTATCAACATGGAAATATCTACACCCATATCTGTATAAACATGAAAATATCCACACCGCTATCTCTATAAACACGGAAAACTCAACACCGATATCTCTATGAACTTGGAAATATCTACACCGCCATCTCTATAAACATGGAAATATCTACACCGCGATCAGTATAAACATGGAAATATCTACACCGCTATCTGTATAAACATGGAAATATCTCCCCTGCTATCGCTATAAACATCGAAATATCTACACCGCCATCTGTATAAACATGGAAAAACTTACAAAGTTATCTGTATAAACATGGAAATAGCTACAAAGCCATCTGTATAAACATGGAAATACCTACACAGTCATGTGTAGGAACATGGAAATATCTACACTGCCATCTGTATAAACATGGAAATATCTACAGAGCCCTCTGTATAAATATGGAAATATCTGCATAGGCATCTGTATAAACATGGAAAGATCTGCACCGCTATCTGTATAAAGATGGAAATACCTACACCGCTGTCTCTATAAACATGGAAATATGTACACCGCTATGTGTATAAACATGGAAATATCTCCACTGCTGTCTGTATAAACATGGAAATATCTACACCGCTATCTGTATAAACATGGAAATATCTACAGCGCCATCTCTATAAACATTGAAATATCTACACTGCCATATGTAAAAACATGGAAATATCTACACAGTCATCTGAATAAACTTGGAAATATCTACACCACCATCCGTATAAACATGGAAATAGCTACAATACCATCTGAATACACATGGATATATCTTCACAGACATCTGTATAAATATGGAAATATCTACACCGCGATCTGTATAAACATGGAAATATCAACACCGCCATCAGTACAAACATGGAAATATCAACACCGCTATCTCTATAAACATGGAAATATCTGCACTGCCATATGTAAAAACATGGAAATACCTATACAGTCATCTGTATAAACATGGAAATATCTTCAATGCCATCTGTATACACATGGAAATATCTACACAGCATTCTGAACAAACATGTAAATATCTACACTGCTATCTCTATAAACATGGAAATATATACACCGCCATCTCTATAAACATGAAAATATCTACACTGCCATCTCCATAAACATGGAACTAACTACTCCGCCATCTGTATAAACATGGAAACATCTACACCGCCATCTGTGTGAATAAGGAAATATCTACAATGCCATCGGTATAAAGATAAAAATATCTGCACTGCGAGCTGTGCAAACATGGAAATATCTACATTGCTATCTGTATAAACGTGGAAATAACAACACCGCTATCGGTATAAACATGGAAATATCTACAACGCCATCTATATAAGCTTGGAAATATCTGCACCGCTATCTGTATAAACATGGAAATACCTACACCGCTGTCTCTATAAACATGGAAATATGTACACCGCTATGTGTATAAACATGGAAATATCTCCACTGCTGTCTGTATAAACATGGAAATATCTACACCGCTACCTGTATAAACATGGAAATATCTACACAGCTATCTCTATAAACATGGAAATACCTACACCGCCATCTGTATAAACATGGAAATACCTACAAAGTCATCTGTATAAACATGGAAATATCTACACAGCCATCTGTATAAACATGGAAATATCTACACAGCCATCTGTATATACATGGAAATATCTACACCGCTATCTGTATAAACATGGAAATGACTACACCACTATTTGTATAAACAAGGAAATATCTATACCGCCATCTGTTTAAACATGGAAATATATACACAGACTTCTGTTTATAAATGGAAATATCTACACCGCTATCTCTATAAACATGCTAAAAACTACACCGCTATCTGTATAAATGTGGAAATATTTGCACCGCTATCCCTATATACATGGTAATATCAACACCGCGATCTGTATAAACATGGAAATATCTACACCATGATCTGTATAAACATGGAAATATCTACACCGCGATCGGTATAAACATGGAAATATCTACACCGTTATCTGTATAAACATGGAAATATCTACACCGCCATCTCTATCAACATGGAAATATCTACACCCCTATCTGTATAAACAAGAAAAATATCCACACAGCTATCTCTATAAACATGAAAAAATCAGCACCGCAATCTCTATGAACATGGAAATATCTACACCGCCATCTCTATAAACATGGAAACATCTACACCGTGATCAGTATAAACATGCAAATATCTACACCGCTATCTGTATAAACATGGAAATATCTCCACTGCTATCTCTATAAACATCGAAATATCTACACCGCCATATGTATAAACATGGAAATACTTACAAAGTTATCTGTATAAACATGGAAATATCTACACCGCTACCTGTATAAAAATGGAAACATCTTCACCGCTATCTTTAAAAACATGGAAATATCTACACCGCGATCTGTAGAAACATGGAAATACCTACACCGCTATCTGTATATACATGGAAATATCTACACCTCTGTCTCTGTAAACATGGAAATATCTACACCGATATCTCTATAAACATGGAAATATCTACACCAGCATCTGTATAAACATGGAAATATCTACACCGCCATCTGTACAAACGTGGAAATAACTGCACAGTCATTTGTATAAACATGGAAATATCTACATGGTCATCTGTATAAAGATGGAAATATCTACACTGCTATCTGTATAAACATGGAAATATCTACACCACTATCTGTACAAACCTGGAAATATCTACACCACTATCTGTATAAACTTGGAAATATCTACAGCGCTATCTGCATAAACATGGAAATATCTACACCGCCATCTGTATAAACATGGAAATACCTACACAGTCATCTGTATAAACATGGAAATACCTACAGAGTCATCTGTATAAACATGGAAATATCTACCCCACCTTCTGTATAAACATGAAAATATCTACACCGCCATCTGTATAAGTATGGAAATAGCTACACCGTTATCTGTATTAACATGGAAATAGCCACACCACTATCTGTATAAACATGGAAATATCTAAACCGCCATTTGTATAAACATGGAAATATCAACACCGCCATCTCTATAAACATGCAAATATCTAAACCGCCATTTGTGTAAACTTGGAAATATCTACACCGCTAACTGTATAAACATGGAAATATCTACCGGGCTATCTGTATAAACATGGTTATATCTACACCGCTATCTTTATAAACATGGAAAATCTACAACAGTATCTCTGTAAACATGTAAATATCTACACAGCTATCTGTGTAAACTTGGAAATATCTACACCGCTATCTGTATAAACATGGAAATATGTACAACAGGATCTGTATAAACATGGAAATATCTAAACCGCTATCAGTATAAATATGGAAATATCTACACCACTATCTCTACAAACATGGAAATATCTACACCACCATCTGTATAAACATGGAAATATATACACTGCCGTCTGTATACACATGGAAATATCTACACAGCCATCTGTATAAACATGGAAATACCTACACTGCTATCTCTATAAACATGGAAATACCTACACAGCTATCTCTAAAACATGGAAATATCTACTCCGCAATCTCCATAAACATGGAAATATCTACACCGCCAGCTCTATGAACATGAAAATATCTACACCGCCATCTCCATAAACATGGAACTAACTACACCACCATCTGTATAAAAGTGGAAATATCTACACCGCTTTCTGTATAAACATGGAAACATCTACACTGCCATCTGTATAAAGATGGAAATATCTATACCGTGAGCGGTATAAACATGGAAATATATAAACCACTATCTGTATAAATATAGAAATGTCAACTCCGCTATCAGTATAAACGTGGCAATATGGACACCACTGTCTGTATAAACATGGAAATATCTAAACCACTATCTCTATAAACATGGAAATACCTACACCGCCATCTCTATAAACATGGAAATATCTACACAGATATCTGCAGAAGCATGGACATATCTACACCGCTATCTGTATATACATGGAAATATCTACACTGCTATCTGTATAAATATGGAAATATCTACACCGCTATCTCTATAAACATGGAAATGTCTACACCGCTATCGGTATAAACATGGAAATATCTAAACCGATATCTCTATAAACATGAAAATATCTACACCAACATCTCTATAAACATGGAAATATCTACACTGCCTTCTGCATTAACATGGAAATATCTACACTGCCATCTGTATAAAGATGGAAATACCTACACAGCCATGTCTATGAACATGGAAATATCTACACCGCTAACTGTATAAAAATGGAAATACCTACACCGCTATCTGTATAAACATGCAAGCATCTACACCACTATCCCCATAAACATGGAAATATCAACACCGCTATCCATATAAACATGGAAATATCTACACAGCTACCTGTATAAACATGGAAATATCTGCACCGCTATCACTATAAACATGGAAATACCTACATCGCTATCTCTATAACATGGAAAAATCTACACCGCCGTCTGTATAAACATGGAAATATCTACTCCGCTATCTGTATAAACATGGAAATATCTACAACGCTATCTGTGTAAACATGGAAATATCTACACCGCTATCTGTGTAAACATGGAAATATATACACCCCTATCTCTATAAAGATTGAAATATCGACACCACTATCTGTATAATCGTGGAAATATCTACACCGCTATCTGTATAAACGTGGAATTATCTACACCGCTATCTGAATAAACGTGGAAATATCTACACCGCTATCTGCATAAACATGGAAATATTTTCAACGCTATCTGTGCAAACGTGGAAAGGTCTACACAGCTATCTGTGTAAACTTGGAAATATCTACACCGCTATCTGTGTAAAGATGGAAATACCTACACCGCAATCTGTGCAAAGATGGAAATATCTACACCGCTATCTCGGTAAACATGGAAATATCTACACCGCTATTTGTATAAACATGGAAATATCTACACCGCTATATCTAACAACATGGAAATATCTACACCGCTATCTCTATTATCATGGAAATATCTACACCGACATCCATATGAACATGCAAATATGTACACAGTCATCTGTATAAACATGTAAATATCTACACCACCATCTCAATAAACATGTAAATATCTAGACAGCCATGTCTATACACATGGAAATATCTACACAGCCATCTGTATAACATGGAAATATCTACACCACCATCTCTATAAACATGGAAATATCAAGACTGCCATCTCTATACACATGGAAATATCTACATGGCTATCTGTATAAACATGGAAATATCTATATCACTATCTGTATAAACATGGAAATATCTCCACCGCTATCTCTATAAATATGGAAATATCTACAGCGCTATCTGTATAAACATGGAAAAATCTACACCGCTATCTGAATAATCATGGAAATAACTACACCGCTATCTGTATAAACCTGGAAATATCTACAACTCTGTCTGTGTAAACATGGAAATATCTACAATGCTATCTGTGTAAACATGGAAATATCTCCACAGCTATCTGTGTAAACTGGGAAATATCTACACCACTATCTGTGTAAAGATGGAAATACCTACACCGCAATCTGTGAAAAGATGGAAATAACTACACCGCTATCTCTGTAAACACGGAAATGTCAACACCACCGTCTGCATAAACATGGAAATATCTACACTGCCATCTGTATAAACATGGAAATATCTATACAGCCATCTCTATAAACATGGAAATATCTACACAGCCATCTGTATTAACATGGAAATATCTACATCGGTATGTGTATAAACATGGAAATACCTACACCGCTATCTGTATAAACATGAAAATATCTACACTGCTATATGTATGAATATGGAAATATCTACACCGCTATCTCTATAAACATGGAAATATCTTCACCACTATCTGTATAAACATGGAAATGTCTACACCGCTATCTCAATAAACATGGAAATATCTACACCGCCATCTGTATAAACATGGAAATATCTACACCGCTACCTTATAAAAATGGAAACATCTGCACCGCTCTCTTTAAAAACATGGAAATATCTACACTGCGATCTGTATAAACATGGAAATAACTACACCGCTATCTGTATAAACGTGGAAATATCTACACCTCTGTCTCTATAAACATGGAAATATCTACACCGCTATCTCTATAAACATGGAAATATCTACACCTCCATCTTTAAAAACGTGGAAATATCTACACACTCATCTGTATAAACATGGAAATATCTACACCATCATCTGTATAAACATGGAAATATCTACTCTGCCAGGAGCTCAAGAGCAGCCTGGGCAATACAGCAAGGCCTCATCTCTACAAAAAATAAGAAATATTAGCTGGCCATGGTGGTGTGCACCTGTAGTCCCAGCTTCTTTGGAGGCTGAGGTGGGAGGATCCACGGATCCCAGGAGTTTAAGGCTGCAGTGAGCTTGGATAACGACTGCACTCCAGCCTGGATGACAGAACAAGAACCTGTTTCAAAAAAGAAAAAAGAAAAAAAAACCTAAAAACTAAAAACTGGATGTAGTTTGCTAGTATCTAAACAGCAAATTAATTGTAACATGCTTACATATCAACGATGTCTTTCTTCTTTGATCATAAACCTGCTCACTAAGAAGCTGCTGAAGTCCATGGTAGTGACAGGTACATGTCTGCATCCTTGTCCTGACCTGCATCTTCTTTGATTGTCCCCATCTGTGTCTCCGACTGGCACTGCCGATCCGTCTTGCTACCTGATCAATGTTGTACTGAACCGGACTGCTAACTGATCAATGTTGTCGAGCTCACTGCACAAAGCTGTTCTTACAGGGTAGATTTCTGCCTGGAATAGCCATACTTACACTGTTTATATTCCTTACTCCTGACCCATCCAACGCAGCACAAGTTCTATTTATTGCCATAGAAACATAGGTCATTTGGAAACACCTCCTTCATTTCTATGGAATGTTCAAATATTTCTGACATTTTGGACTCTGTTCTAGCCTCTTGTTAAATATATCCAGAAAAGAGACAAAGCTTTATGGGGGGGCTATATGCACACATATGCTATAGAATAAGCTATCTAAATGCTTAAAAATACTTTCCATCTGTCACCGCACCTTAATAGGTACACAGAAATTAAGTATGTGTATATCTGTCTGTATAGATACGTATAAATATATATCCCCAAAACAAAAACTCATTCTCTTACTTATACATAGGTAGAATATAGGTGAATATACATATACATTTATAGGTAGAACAAAAAAACCCTCAGCCTCTTTAGGGCCATGTGTTTTCTCTGAGTAATTGTCACAATTAATTAAAATACATGTGTATGCCTTTTTAGATAAATTTCATCAGACCAGTTTCTGTCTGGTTGGAAAATAATAACTGCCTATTTGCTAAGTGCCCCTGCCCCCATACTGTGTTCCAGTGAACTAAAGACCTCTGGCAATCATAGATTTACAACTCAGCAAGATTAAACAATTTATTGTTATTTATGACATCCAAGCTGTATCTTCTGTATTATATTCCACATTAGCATCTATCACCTTACATTTGGGAGATCCTGTCCAAAAAATGATCATGCCTCCTAACCAAACATTCAGCAGGGCTGCAGGAACAGGCCCCCTGAACAAACATCCTGCCAAAGCACTTTAAAGCACCGTGAACTGCCACAGCTGTGCATTTTCAGATGACTCAGCAGATTAGCGTGGAGTCTCTTAGCCTCTGCTTGGTCTGTTCCTTTCAGTGATCTCTCACATGGCCCAGTCCATTCGGTTTGAAAATCCTCATGAAATGAGCAGATTATGATCTGGCTTCAGTAGAGGGCCATGGGGTGGGCATGGAGGGGAGAGGGTTTGCTCTTAACACAGCCTGAGCCTCAGAAAGATTTCAGATGGAAAAGCATGGCACTGACTCAGCTCATGCTTAACAGGAAATAATGCACAGACCACACCAAAAAAGCCCTTTATGTTGTGTGAAAGTCTATGCCGGAGCAGCTGCTGCCACCTCATGTACTGTGATAGAGTGTGCATGTGTGTGTTTGTGTGTGCATGAGTGTGAGTATGCACACAAATGTGTGCTGGGAGGGTGAGGAGATCACACCTTCCACAGTCGCCACCTCAGCCTTAGCTAGCAGCGTGGAGAATTGCCAAAAGTCAAGAGGAAGCTGCACCAAAGCAACTGTGATCACCACATCAGCAGGCGCTTTCTGGTTAGTAAAGCTACTGGGACTGAAAACACACACACGATCTCGTCCTTCTTTTATTTTAATCAGAGCAAAATATTTTTATAATAATTGTGTTATATGAATAAATAATTCATAATGCTGTAACCCATTATCACATTCAATCCTCCCAACAACCCTAGAAGATATGTAGACAAGTATTATTACTTTCCCTATTTTTATAAATGAGGAAATAAACCCCAGGAGGCTAGGCGACTTCCCCACGGTCATAGAAGTTGCAAACAGTAGTATCATGATTCAAATCCAAAGCTTCTCCTTTTGTCTTTATCATTTTAATTTTGAAGGTAATGCATATGCATGTATGATCTTTTAAATCCAGAGATGTATATGGAATAGATAGGAAAAGGGACTCTCCTTCCCCATTATACACCCCCTCCACCCAAGCTATATACACTGTTGACTAGAGTATGTCCTTTCAATCCTATTTTCTATGCCTACATTATATACAGAAAAGCAGGATTACGTTACACACAATATTCCAGTCATTGCTGTTTTTCACCAACAAGCTATCATTCACATCTTTTTCATACTACATATAAATTTATATCCTTTATTTTAGTGGTGTATATTGTGCAGTTGTGTCATAAATTATGTACCTGTTCTCTGTTGAACATATAGATTTTTTCTGAGTTTTTCCTTAGCAAAATGCTGCAGTGAGTACCCTTGTACACAGATGTTTGTACATTTGTTCTAGAAAAATCTACAGCAAAGATTCTTAGATTAAGAGATTCCCAGGTTATTAGAAAACTACTCTATTAATTTAGATATATACTTCCAAATTGCCTGACCAAAAAGTTATGTCAATTTAACTTCTATGAACAGTATACAAACATGACAATTTTCCATCACCTACACCAACTCTGGGTAATTTCATCTTTTTTACAAGTTGATGGATTGTTTTAATTTATATTTCTCTGGTTATTAATAAGGTTGGCCACCTGTTCATGTCTTATTATTGATGATATTTGTATTGAATTGTTTGAATTTTCTTGATTTCAAAAAACGTTTTACATGTCATAGATATTAAATATTTGTTGTAAAACTCTCCTTCCAGTATTGTGTATGTGTTTGGTCAAGTAGAATAAACTCTCTTCCTCTGATTTCAGATTCCTTTCTCTTTCCATTAGAAATCCCTAAATGTAAAACTACATATTGATAGCTAAAAACCAGGATGTTTACTAGAGAAAAAGAATACAAAGGCAATAATTAAATATTATATTTATACAAAATACCTACTAGTACAAACTTAAAAAGAGAAAGTAAAAGTCAAATGCTTCTACGACTTCAGACTAAGAAAAAGAACTTTTGAGGTTGAATGTTCCTGAAATTTTTCTTTTCATACAACTACGGACATGACTTCAAAAGTTGATGTGACTAAAACATGTAAGATATGAAAGATATTTGAAGACTCAGAGAAGGTGGATTTTCATTTTAACAAGTCACATATATATTCTAGATATCCTCTTATTCGTAACTAAGAGAGTCAAATCAGATGAAAGAATCTAAAAATTTCCCTTTGACTGTGTTAAGTAGAAGTAGTAGAGGCATATTGGCCAAATCTTGAGTGTTTGCAAATTGACTCTTAAGGCTATAGGCTGGCACAGGTCATTGAAGCCCTAGCTTTTTATCTTTAATTTTAAAATCCCCAAACAAGGTATACTAATTTTTCTTGTCCATTATTTCCAAATAATCTTGTTTAAAGGTTATTACAGTGCTTGCTCATGTTACTGTTGTCTAACAGAAGGGTATCCGGGGCCTTAAAACTGAGAGGGTTAGGATTAATGATTCCAATACCTATGCTTGGACATCTCCAAAAGTGGGTTCCAACTTCTTGTCCTCAAGTCTGTATAGAAACTAGCAAACTTCCAGAGTTCACAAAAGGCTCAAAGAGAACAGATGTTTTATAGAAAATTCTTAGAGCAAGTTTCACGCATAATGTTGCTGATGCGTGTCTGCCTTTTCAATAAACATCACTATGCTTTATCACAAGATTTAATAAAGCAGCTTAGTTAAAAATGCCATCTGGGTCTCTGGACACATTAAACAAAGCTTAAAATAACCACCCCAGCAACTGGGAGGACCCAGCTGTTCTCATAATCTGTCCCACTCCTTTTACTTCCCCATAAAAAGAGTGAATGAAGACCACAGACTAAAAGCATCCAGAAGGAACTGACACAAACAGGGAGATAGATGGATCCAAGGGCTCCTGTAAGTTTGCTATTGCTCACATAATAGATTTGCTAATTCCACAACCTGCGGATGTTGATTAAGAACGGGAAGCAGAAAGAGGGAAGAGAGAATCATAGAAGGGCTCATTCAAGTTTTCTAATGTATCACAAACCTGTCCTCCCTAATGTCTGGATCATAGCAGCCCATTCCATTCACCTATTCTCTAGTGAACTCCAATAGAAAATACAAAGCCATCACCACCCAGTTCTTTCTCCCTTCTAGAGATGAGATATTAGCCACCCAATCCCAGATTCTCAGATCCATTCCAGGAAAGAAGCCCTAGGTATTGAAGCACAGCTTTCCCTCCCTCCCTTCTTTCTTCCACCCCAAGATTTGTTCCCCAGATAGTTCTAGTAAATGCAAAACCAAGTATATTCTCATTCTTTAGAGCAACCAGCTTTTCATGGCCAACTGGAATCAAACACAACCTGCACAAACATCTATCTGGAGGACACTCCCAAGGCTCCTACTGAGCCAGCCTTCTGCATACCACTGCATTTCAGCTTCCTAGTTCACAAGACACTGAGACATTCTTGAATTCTGCAAGGTGCACTGTGTGTTAATATCTTGGCTGCTCATCATGTGGCCAATAAAGGGCATGACTAGTCAACAAATAAATTTTCTCTTGGCTAAAACTTGCAACAAAACTGTAAGCTCTTTACCAAGGGGCCCACTACAGGTTATATTCAATATATACAGTCAAATCCTAACTATCTGAGATATATTCAGTTGACCATACACCTTTATATTTCAGTAAAAGGTCTTTACATTTCCCAGTGCTATCGATGTTACAAAGTGCTTTCATATGCAGTGCTTCATCTGATTTCCAGGATAATTAAATGATCCTGTCATACCTGATTTTTAGATGAGGAAACAAGTGGTTTCTGGGTATTTCAGGAGGCAACGCATCTGCCCTCCAACTTGTATGTGAAAACCAAAAACAAAATTCCAAGGCCCCTCAACCATCTGAATGGACTTTGACTCTTTTGGTCAATATATGGCAGAGCTAGGAAAAGAAGGTGAGTCTTCCAGCTGCTGATACAGGGTTTTTTCTGCCATACTCCATTACCTCCAAGGCTAAAGTCAAAAGAGTGTGTGGTTATCACATGAAAAACTCTGGTTTGGATTTCCCAAATGTGTATGTAGTATTTGGGGATTTACCTTAATTTAACCTACAGTTCTTTTGGGTTGTAACAGTCTGACTCCATTTTTGAAAACAAAACAAAATCGATTTTAAATGCTGAATTATAGATCTTTGCTGTCCAGTATGGTAGCTACTAACCACTTATGGTTATTTGCATTTCTATTTTAATTAATTAAAATTCAGTAAAATGCAAAATTCAGTTCTTCAGTTGCTCTAGCCACATTTCAAGTGTTACAGTAGTCACATATGGCTAGTGGCTGGGACAATGCAGATTATAGAACAGTTCCATCATCAAAGAAACTTCTATTGAACAGTGCTATTATATAATGTCATCTCCAGAGAAAGAAGACTTTAGAAAAAGTCAGAAACGGCCGGGTGCAGTGGCTCACACGTGTAATCCCAGCACTTTGGGAGGCCAAGGCAGGCAGATCCCTTGAGGTCAGGAGTTCAAGACCAGCCTGGCCGACATGGTGAAACCCCGTCTCTAGTAAAATTACAAAAAATTAGCTAGGCGTGGTGGTGCATGCCTGTAACCCCAGCTACTCAGGAGGCTGAGTTGGGAGAATCACTGGAACCCAGGAGGCAGAAGTTGTAGTGAGCCAAGATTGTGCCACTGCACTCTAGCCTGGGTGACAGAGCAAGACTCCATCTCAAAAAAAAAAAAGAAAAAAGAAAAAGAAAAAGTCAGAAACATCTTGAGGCAGGCATAGTGCTGTCATCTGTCCAATATTGAAGATGATTTAAGAATAAGAAAGAAGAAGAGAACAAAGAAGAGAAAAAGAAGTTGCCTTAGGTGTACCTACCCAGAAAAGGACAAAGGCATTCTTGTAGTCATTGTGTTGTATTTTAGCTCTTAAACTTTTTAAGAGATTAGAATAATTTGACACATAGAAGATCTAAACCACTGAAGAGGCTCTGAAGCAGATAAAAGTAGAAAGAAAATAAAAAACTAATTAGGTACAAACTAAGCTTAACCACAATTCGTTTAAACGGTACTATTTACTCTTCACATGATTGTTTTTTCTTTTGCTTTATAGTATGACATAGTTTATATCTTTAAAGGGGAATTAAAATATTTCTGGGAATTTTTAAAAGTAAGTTCACACAGCCACATAAAAACTACAGAAACAGATAAAACCTATCTTCTCATTTATTCCCTAATCCATTCAAATTAAATATAAAAATCCAAGCAGCCACAGTGATATTCAAAAAAGCAAAAGTGAGACAAAACAAAATTCATTTGTCACCTGTGGAGGTAGTTAGCTCACCTAATCTTCACTCCAAACACCAGTAATTTTTAAAAGACAGAAATAAACATATGTTCTGTCTTCCCGGAAGGAATTATGTTTCAGGATAGCCAAATAACCCAGTTGTGAAGAAAATGGTCTGCTTATAGAAAAATGCCAGCTAAAACATGTAGATAGAATTAGAGAATTAGAAATTCACCATTTTGAAACCCCTAATGAAATAATCAACTCAAGCAAGGATCATTAATAAATGCTAAAACAATCAAGTAACTATTGATACAGAATATAACTGAATATACACATGGTACAAAGTTCACGTCACAGACTACTGGCTTGACCCAAGGGGGAATATAGCAGAGGAGATAGGCAGTGATCACCCTAACCTTGCGATCATCTCACCATCACTAATGATGGGATGTGAATACACATTATTGCCTATGAAATAGTCTTTAAAAAAAGAAGTCGAACCTGAATCTAACTAAACCTTGCAATGGGCTGAACGTGTATGTCTTCCCCAAATTAATATGTTGACATCCTAACCCCAAAGGTGCTGGTATTAAAAGGTGGGGCCTTTAGGGGGTCATTAGATCATAAGGACAGAGGCTTCATGATTGGAATTAGTGCCCTTATAAAAGAGGCCCCAGAGAGCTAGCTAGTCTCTCCCACTATGTGAGGGCCCAGCAAGAAGGCCAATCTATGAACCAGAAAGTTGGTCCTAACCAGATATCAAAACCACATGCTCCTTGATTATAAACTTGCTAGCCTCTAGGACTGTGAGAAATAAATTTCTGTTCTTTATAAGTCATCCAGTTTTTGGTATTTTGATATAGCAGGCCTAAAAGCCTTTAGAACTAACTTCCAGTTAACCAGGAAAAAACAGAGTGAAAAGTTAAATGACACCATAAAAAGCAACCAGAAAATTCCAGAAGGGGAAATATTCTACAGGACAACTGACTAGTTTTTCAACAAGTCAATTTCACTAAATAAATACATAAACAAAGAGTATGGGTATTTTCCAGGTTAAAACAGTCTTGAGCTAAATAATCAAATGCAATGTGTATCCCTTGATTAGAAGAAACTAATTTGAACAAACCAGCCACAAAAGATATTTCAGGGAGACCAAGCTGGAAGGATCACTTGAGGCCAGGAGTTTGAGACCAGCCTGGGCAACGTAGTAAGACCTCCATCTCTACAAAAACAATAAATTAGCTGGGCATGGTGGTGTGCACCTCTAGTCCTAGCTACTCAGGAAGCTGAGGCAGGAAGATCACTTGAGCCCAGGAGTTTGAGGCTGCAATGAGCTATGATTGTTTCACTGCACTTCAGGCTGTGTGAAAGAGCAAGACTTTGTCTCAAAAAATAAAAGGACATTTCATAATAATTGAGGAAATCTGAATGTGGACTGGGTAATAAATGATATAAAAAAGCCATTTTTTTATTTTGTTTGAAAAGATGATTTTGTAACTATACAGGAAAATGTTCTTATTTTTTTAGAAATCTGTACTAAAGAATTTAGGGGTAAAATATCATTTTATTTAATATACTTTCAAACACAAGCAAAAAATAGTCATGACACAAATATAGCAAAATGTTTACAATCTATGTTCTATGCTTGCCTGTGAGTGCCATTAATCTCATCTCTCTGCTTTTCTGAAAGTTTGAAAATTTCAAAGTTTTATAATAAATTTTTTTACATCCCATAATTTTATAATAATTTTTTTAAAGTTTGAAGCAAATCAACAACTATAGCTTCAAAAATATCCTGACCCACAATAAACATTGAACAGGGTATATTTCTCCCATTTCCTAAAAAAGTTGGCCCAGGAAGGAGTATGAGAGCTGCCATAGCTCTCCCAAGGCTCATTATTCTCCATCACTCCATGGGCAATCCCAAAATAAATTTTTTAAAAAGTTGTTTAAATTTATAATGTTTTTGATTCTATAATAATTTTATAATAAAATAATTGTAAAATGTTTTTGATTTTATAATTTATAAAAATTTTTATACATGTTTATGTTTGAAATGTCTATTTCAAACTTTATGAGATATTAAAATATAAGTAATATAGTTCATCATTTTAGAAATGCCATGCTTTTCTTCTCCAGCAATTACATAATCAAAGAGTAACTGTAGTTTTTCCTAGAACATTGCTTTGTAGGCTGGGCATGGTGGTTCATGACACTTTAGGAGGCCAAGGCAGGCAGATCTCTTGAGATCAGGAGTTTGAGACTAGACTGGGCAACACAGAGAAACCCTATGAGTAGTAAAAACCACAAAAATCAGCTGTGCGTAGTGGCGTGCACCTATAGCCCCAGCTACTCAGGAGGCTGAGGTGGGAAGATCACCTGAATCTGGGGAGGTCAAGGCTACAGTGAGCCAAGACTGTACCATTGCACTCCAGCCTGGGCAACAAAGTGAGACCCTGTGTCAAAAAAAAATGAAATTTAATTTAAAAAAAGAAAATTGCTTTGTAAAATTAACTTTTTCAATCAAAACCAAGATTTTTCAGATATAGAGAATGCAGCCCACTGGTCAGATTTGTCAGTTCAAAGAGAAAAAATTCTAGTTTCCTATTTTTCTAGCCTGCTTATGATTATCCAATAGGATATCAAAAAAGACCAAAGCCTTTGGGATCCATGTTCAGTATTCCTGAGTCTAACTCAGGATGCCAAATCAGGAGACAAGCACATTCTCATCAATTTTCAATCATTCGAGACCAATTTTGCTTATAATTATCCAGTTCTTTTAGACCACCTTTCTCCTGAAGCCAGCCTTATGGCTATTCACTTCACTTTAGCATAAGCCCCCAAGAAGGTGAACAAAATGAGGAAACGATTGGTTAAAGTTGGCGTTTGAAATTCTGAAACATGTCCACCATTCCCTTCACCCATGCCCGCCCCTCTTAGAAGTAGTACTTTCAGATTATTTAAGAGTCGATGCTTCTATGTGGATTTTGTCAGCTGTCCTTTATAACAGCTAGTGCGTTTAATTTGACTCTATTTTAAGCATATATTGACCTATGCTAATTATCTGTTAAAATAAATTCCACTCTTAGAGTTAATAAAGTGTGTGTGTCATGGAAGACCCATTGAAGTAAGAAGCTGAGGAGCCCTTATGGTAAAGTGGGACAAGAAATAATAAGACATAATAATTTTCCCATGCAAATCAACAACCGTAGCTTCAAAAATATCCTGACCCACAACAAGTATTGGACAGGCCATGTTTCTCTCACTCCCTAAAAAATTGGCTCGGGAAGGAGTATGAGAGCTCCCATAGCTCTCCCAAGGCTCATTATTCTCCATCACTCCACAGGAACAGCCTGTCAGAGAAGAGTGAAAGACCATTTGTCAACCTCTCTTCAACTCCCTGATTCTAGCCAAACTTCATCAATCTCAAGTGAGGAGCCAGAGAGAAATCAAACCCCATATATCCAGCATCATTGTCTACTGGAGTCAAAAATCACAATTCCACTACCCACCCCAACACCACTGGCCCTGTTTCTCCCAATTGCTTTTTATTGTGTTTTTTAAAAAAATCCTCTTTCCCTATCCCTGCAACACCAAGAAGGAGGAATTATAGTAGATAAATATGAAGCATGGAGATCCTTTAAAAATGTTTTTAATCATAAATGAGAAAATTAAAAGGAAAGGGTTGGGAAGGAAGGAGGGAATACAAATACCAGGGAAATGTTCAGTTTTGCTTTTAAAGATGTTAACACTCATTTATACATCTGCAAGACACTCCCCTTAAAGACAAGTTCTATGAGTGTGGGTCTGGTTGCATGAATAAGGATAAAATTACCTTCTTAGACGATGTTTCCCACATATCATTCAGAGACCCCTGAAGTTAGGTATCCCTCTTGTAGATGTCCTTGAGATGCTGCTGGACCTGGGAAAGAGGAAACTGGGATACGGGTCTATGCCAAAAGGTGCTTCTAGTTATAGGACAGAGAGGAAAGGGGCAGAGGGAGAAAAACCCGAAGTCTGAGAATCTGGATTGCAGAAGACTACCGAGGTCGTGGGAGAAGGGAGAGAAAACAAGGATGAAAAGCGAAAGGGGAAGAGGCATGAAATGTTGTCAAATGTCAAAAGGCATTTGGAGAGAAGTTGGGAATTGCATTAAGAAAACCACTGCAAATCTCATTTCAGACCATTTAGAGATATGCCCCCTGGGAACTGCGAGCTCAGGCTGTTTAGCATCAAACAAATGGATCCACTCCATCCCTACCCTAATTAAATAAATCATTCAGTAATTCCACTGGGTTAAAGAACCAAAATATTAAAAACCTTCAGGACCTACTCTTGCCAAATATGTCACGGATCGTGTGTGTGTGTGTGTGTGTGTGTGTGTGTGTGTGTGTTCTGAGACACCACTACTGTTAAATAGGCAGAGCTAAGACTTAGGGGACTGGCAGATTATTGCAAAAAGGGCACGGGGAAGAGGGACTATGTTGTGAGCCTGGGAAAGAAGTTTGTGTGGGGACTGTGGGCAGTGAACGCGTTGGGAACAATATGGAAAACTGGGAGCTGCCTTGGAATCTACAGGGCCGGGTAAGAGAATGTCCGAAAGAAAAATGAGCAGGTGCGGGATGTGTGCAGAGTCGGAGAAGAGTCCAGGGCACCCGGAGTGGCTCCAGGAACGACGGACACCCCTCAAGGCTTTTGGGGGCGGTGGGTACTAATAGAACCCAGTGTCCGGGGTGCACCGGGGAGGCTGCGAGCGCGGCGGGAGTGGGGCGCTGGAGGGTGAGGACGCGGGAGTGAGGAAGCAAAGCCTGGGCCGGGCAGGGGCCTCCCAGCTGGGCCCGGAGGCAGCAGGGGGACAAGGGCTAGGAGAGGGCATGGCGGCAGCGCGGCGGGAAGCGAGGGGCATCCGGACACTCACCCCATTGGCCGCAGCCATCTGCCCCAGGATCTCGATGGCCATCCTGCTAAAGTACCTGCCGTCGCTGCCCACCACCGTGGTGCAGCCCCGGCGGTCGCACAGGTCGATGGACGATAGCACGCTCTGGATGAATTTGGGCAGGTAGTTGCGCTGGCCCTCGAAGAGGCCGGTAGGTCGCCGCAGACCCCCGCCGCCGGCCGGCCGCCGGTCCTCGTAGGGCGCGGTGGGCACTGTCAGCACCGGGATGGGGCTCCCCTCTGTGGCGCCTCCTGGCCGGTCCTGCTGAGGCTTCCGGGGCCGGAGGCAATCTGCAGCCTGCCGGGGGCCTCCGCCCACCTGGCCACGCACCGGGACTCCGCCTCGCGCCCAGGCCCCCTCTCCGGCAGGTCGGCACTCTGCGCCCTGCACCCGCCCGCCTGGGGACTGCCCGCCCCTCCTCTCCGTGCGGCTGCTCGCTGACTCCCTCGGCGGAGATTGCTTCTGCCTTCCTGTAAAGTTTTCTCCCGCCCACCTTCTCCACTGCCAGACCGCCCGAGGTGTCCTCAGTTTCTCCCCAAGTTGGACTCACTTTCGGGGTGTCCCAAAAGCCTGATTCCAGGGCCTGCTAGCCCGACCCCGGTGACGCCTGCACCGGCGCCTGGCCCCAGCCTTCACGTGCGATCGCCGCCCTCCGGGGCACACCCTCCGCCAGAAAACAGCCGGCAGGCGGCGAGACTTTGGGCAGAGTCCGGGTTCCTCTCCGGCGCCAGGCCCGTCTCCCTGTCTCCCTGGGTGTGCGCAGCCTACACGCACCAGTTTCTCTTTAGAACAAGCACGGGGAGGGATTTGGGAGAGGGCTGAAACCTTTTGCCATCAGCGAACAGCCTCAGCCAAAAATAACCCTGGAAAGGCGAGCTAAGAATGGTTATCTCCTGCCAGCGATGAAATCGGAGGCTGGGTGCTGCATGTGGGGTGTGTGTGTGTGTGTGTGTGTACCCTCCCACCCCGACCATTTGTTGAAGGGAATCACCACTGTCAGACTTCAATCCAACAGGACCCACTCGAGCCATCCACACTTTCCCCAGCCTCCTCCAAAACAGCACACTTTCCGGTATGGACAATTCTTTTTTTTTTTTTTTTCACTTGTTTGTTTGTTGTGGTGTTTGCAACAGCAGCAACACAGACGACACATATTTCCCTATTCTTCTCGCCCTTCTCGCCCTCCCTACCCAGCTCCTGCCTTAGAAACAGGCTTGGCCTACACTGTATCTGTCCACACTGCCTGAACTCTTCCCTGAATTAATCGTTTTCAATAGGAGGGGGCTAAATCCCTTATTAATGCCCTACCAGGAGTGAATGAATAAAGCAAAGTTAAAGGGGAACTGGGTACCACATACTGTGCTAGGTTCCTTTGCATGTATCCTTTCATTCTGCTGGAGCTAAAGATGTTCTGCCTCCTCTCCATAAAACGCACCCAAACTCCAAAACCAGGAAATTCTCCATAGAAAATAGGAGTGAAGAGAGACAAGACTGACAGGATAAACCCCAAAGCAGGAAGAAAGTTTTGTCTCCCATTTCGCTCAAGGAATTTTTGGACCCACCAAGGCTACTGTCCTGAAAGATCCTGCTGCTTCTCCTTCCCCAAATATTGTCCACTTCCTGAGAGTAAGGCTGACTTGCCACAGGCTTATAAAGTGTTTGGTCACAGTAAGACAACTGTGAGTAATAACACACATTGTATACTGTTTTGCAATTGATAAAAGGCTTTGCATCTGTTTTTTCTTTGGAGGCTGAAGAAAAGAATAATGGTATTCACGCAGTTCCCATTTTACAGATGAAAACAAGAGGACTTTTTCTGTGAAGTCAGGAAAGTGGTTACAATGGTACTTTCTGCCTGTCCGAATTATGTATTGCCCCTCCCCTTTCTATTAATAACATTGAAGTGTGATGGGACAACCACTGAAGCTGTCAGTTGAAACCTGCTGGGACTTTTTAGCCATTCTCTTCAACATAAAGAATGGGTGTTTTTGGAGGGGGTGAGAGGAATGGGGAAATGTTGTCAAAGAGTACAATGTTTTAGTTGAGACAGGAAGAATACATTTTGTTGAGATCTACAGCACAGCATGGTGACTGTAGTTTACAATGAAGTATTGTGTATTTCAAAATTGCTAAGACAATAAATTTCAAATGTTCTCACCACAAAAAAGATAGGTTTTGAGGTGATGAATCTATTAATTCTCTGGATTTAATTATTCCACAATGTATACATATATCATAACATCACATTATACCTCCGTAAATACATACAATTTTAATTTGTCAATTAACATTTTTTTAAAAGAATAGTGTGGCCAGTTGGGGAGGTATTTTTTTTTTTCCTCTAGTCTCTACTCAGTCTCCAAGATCCCATTCCCCATAAAGTTCCTGTCACCCAGGTGGAGTGCAGTGGCACAATCATGGCTCACTGCACCCTCTCCCTCTTGGGCTCAAGCGATCCTCCCGCCTACAGGTACATGCCAGCACGCCCAGCTAATTTTTGTACTTTTGTAGACATGGGGTTTCACCATGTTGCCTAGGCTGGTCTCGAACTCCTCAGCTCAATCAATCTGCTCACTTTAGCCTCCCACAGTGCTGGGATTACAGGTGGGAGCCACCAAGCCCAACCCATAAAGTTCCTAACTTTTTATCTCCCTGGGAGTGCACAGCCTACACACACCAGTTTCTCTTTAGAACATACTTAAGAGTCTTGGCTTAGCATCCAACAGACAGAACTTTAACACTTCTACGGATCTGTGCACCTGTCTATGGTGTGGGGTTTTTAAGATCTCTTGCTAATGACACTTTATTTTGCAAAGCAGGACAGTTTCATTCCCAGAAGAGCAGGTATGGTAAATCCTTTGTTCCAGTAATGAAGACAATGATCCAAATCCTAAGCCTCAGAGAAGCCCAGAAACCCTCCAGGCCTCCATCTCTCTGCTCCTAGCACCTGCCTCTCTCTTGACATCAACATCATTCTCCCCTCTCACAGCCCAACTCCTTCCACAGACCCAGGGACTAGGCACCAGCACCTCAGACTAGATTTTAGAGAATTACCATTCAAGAGGCAATCCTCTTCCCTTGGTTCCAATTTCAAGGTTCTCAAAGACTGGAACAGGGCTAGTTTGAGGCAATGTGCCCCATCGCATAGCCAGAAAGAACCTTACAGTGAAAAGGAAAACAATTCTTCCAAAGTAAGGGGGTGCTGATCCCCAGAGGGAGGACAGATGGGCAAACAAACAGTAACCGGGCCACCACATGCTTCACACTCACTGATCAAGGACTTCTAAAACCACTTTTCTTTTCTCTGAATTTATATAGGATTTTGTATCACTCATAAAGGAATATCTTATAGGCTGATAACACCTTTCTATTCATGCTTACACTTAACTTTTAGGCTAGGATAATTTCCTAACCTCAGTGTCCTCACTATAAGATGGGAATTATTATAATCCCTACCTCATAAATTGTTGGGAGGATTAAAATACTTAGTAAAGTGCCTGACTAATAGAAAGGCATTCAATAAATGTTAGCTATTCATGGTGTCATCATCATTATATTTACCATTATTACTAATCTCCTGTATTGCAAGAATTACAGTTTATATTTTTGTAGACCATCACTGTAGCTAAAGGGTCTTTGGGCCATAGGTGATATTCCATAAAGGTTGGTTAAATTGATCTGTGGTTTTTGACTATGGAAACTCAGAACTCCCTCAAAATGTACAAAACAGATTTACCTGCTAAATAAATCTCTTCAAAGCTGACCCCAGGTTTCATTGAATTAATTCCAATGAATTTGTCACAATGATGGAGAAAGGAAACTTAGAGGGCCCCACAGTTGTTTGCTGGTAAAATGAGAAGTTTGGATTAGATCAATGTTTCCCAAAATATTTTCCTCAGAATGTTAGTGCCCCTCGAATCCTGCACAAAGCAAGAGTTTCATGACCAAGTAGCTTTTAAAACTCCTGTACACTCTACTCCCATTCTTCACAATGCACACTTTCATATTAAAAGTTCTGAGAGGTCCTCAACAGAAGACATCACTTAACTTTTTTTTTTTTTAAGACAGATTCTCACTCTGTCACCCAGGCTGGAGTACAGTGGCCACCACTCCTGGCCTAAACATTTTTTAACCTGTTGCTTCCCAATCTAAACTCACAGGGACCAGTTTTCTTAATGAAAGAGAATCAGACTAGCTTGTAGCCATAGCTGGTGACACTCCCCTGCCCCATTCCTTGTATGTCCTCAGTGGACTAGGTCAGGAATAAATAAATTTTCCTGATTCTCAAGGGCTGGTCACTCCTTTGCACTGAGCTCAAAGCTTCTCTGTAGCATGGGTCACAATGAATGGTAGCCCTGATAGCCTAGAGTAGCCTTTCAGCCTTCTCTGAGCCTCTAAAGACTGAGGATCCTTGGCATGAAATGGAGCAACTGATATACCCTTGCTTCCCCTGGGGACTCTCTTGCTCTCAAAAAGGCATCAGCCATCATCTCCATCTAGAGAATATACTAGCTGACTCAGCTTGACCAGTCTGTACCAAAATGAGAATCTGGGTAAAATAAGCATTGAAACACTTCATTCCTTGTAGATTCACAAAACATATTAGCATATTAAAGACTATGAAGTTCTGCAGGAAAAAAAAAACCTATTTAACTTTAATCCAACATTGCCAAGTTTTATTTGACCATGGAAGATTTTTCCAAAACACTTACAAACAGATCAAGGACATTAATCTTTCATGAAACACTAGATCCCCAAGGTCCTCTCCAGCTACATCATTCTGTGATTTTCTTTTTTATTTATGATGCATTAAAAGATTAATCTCTATCAGACTTCCATTTAGAAATTCACCAGAATGTGCAAAGGCAGCAGGTAAAATTGCTGAAGGGTATTATAAAAATACCCTCCAGTGATTTTTGAAACTTAAACTGAAATATTTATATAACTATATATTTCAGTTTGTATATTATATATATATGTATATACACACATCTATATGTGTGTATATATATTGGTGTATGTATATCTATATCTATGTATATATGGCATTATATCCATTTTACAGATGCAGAAACTGAGCTTTAGAGGGGGTGAGCAATTGGTCCAAAGCCACACAGCACACAGGTAGTCATTGATAAAGGTAAAAACAAGAGTTGAAGCCTGAGGTGTAAGGACACAGAGACAAGTACACAAATGTTTACAAGTTACACATATGACACGTGCCTTTAACATGAATTTCTTGAACATTCCTTTAGAGGCCTTACAATGAAGACATCAGAGTGGCAGCAAGTTCTGTTGGAATCAGGGGAGCGTGTTCTTCTATAATCCCCTGGCTAACAGGAAAGCACACTGATTTGGCCCATGGTAGTTATACACTCCCATTGAGTCAGGGGCCACTTCTATGCACACAGGAGGTGCTAAAAATATGCTGTTGACTCATTGCCTCTAAGAGCAGAAGAAATGCCAAAAGTATAGGACAAGAGGCAGAAAAGCACACGGAAAAATGTCGTAGGGCAGTCCTCTGAGGAAGTGTTAGATCCCTTTGAAATCTGTCCAAACACTTTCTTGTGCTGGGGAAAGTCAATTACATATTTCAAGCAACCCCACATGTCATACGAGTATCTCGTACGTGTTTGTGTACTCGTGTCTGTGAACTTACATCTCAGACTTCTACTTCTCGCTCCCCACCCTTATCAATGACTGCCTGCATGGCCTTGGGCAAGTTGCTTTCCCTCTTCAAAGCTCAGTTTCTGCATCTATAAAATGGACATAATGCTACCTACCTCATGGGGTTAGTGATCACATTTAAGGAGCTAATATGTGGAAATTGCTTACACAGTACCTATCACATAATAAGGGTTTAATAAGTGTTTGATGTAATTGTTTTGATTATTACTCCTATTACTAAAATAATAATTACTACAATAATAATGATTTTTATTCTCTATATTAGTATTATCTTTGAAAATGGGCATGGATTATGTCTATGTAATACTTTTGGCACAATATCTAGCATTATATCACACACAAATTAGAGAATTCATGTTATTAAGGATGAAAAAATATTTTTACTGACCCTTCAATTCTTCGTAAGTAACTGCAAAAGAAGCCATTATCCCAACACATGAAATAAAAAAGAAAATTCAGTTCCTCTGGAGTTTTTTTTTTTTTTTTTGGACGGAGTCTCGCTCTGTCGCCCAGGCTGGAGTGCAGTGGCGCGATCTCGGCTCACTGCAAGCTCCGCCTCCCGGGTCCACGCCATTCTCCTGCCTCAGCCTCCCGAGTAGCTGGGACTACAGGCGCCCGCTACCACGCCCGGCTAATTTTTTGTATTTTTAGTAGAGACGGGGTTTCACCGTGTTAGCCAGGATGGTCTCGATCTCCTGACCTCGTGATCCACGCGCCTCGGCCTCCCAAAGTGCTGGGATTACAGGCGTGAGCCACCGTGCCCGGCCTGGAGTTTGTTTTTGGAGGTAGCCACAGGATACCTAAATTTTTTTTCTTTTCAGAGAGACTGAGGGGCTCACTAGGTTGACCAGGCTGGTCTTGAACTCCTGGTCTCAAGCCATCCTCCCACCTCAGCCTCCCAAAGTGCTGGGATTACATGCATGAGCCACCACATCCAGCCTACCTAAAATATTGAATGCTGTTAATAAATCTCCTGAGGCCAGCATAAGAAGGTGATGGGCAAAACTAATGCAGGTATGTTTTTCTGGCTTTTTCATGTATTGGGCCAAACTTTGAAAAGCACTTACTATTAATGGCTAACTTGCAAAATTTGTGATTTATTAAAAGCAGATTTTAATTGTTTTACCTAAAAATAATAGGCCTCTGATCTGCCAAAGATGAAGATTTAATTTCTAGGTGTTCCCCACAATACCTAGAAACATCAGTGGAATCGATTATTAAACACTTTAGAACTATTCTCATCAAAGTTCTTTAATATATAATACAGCAAAAGAAAAGTTTCTTTTGTAAAGGCTTCTCTATACTTTTTTTAATAGTTGAATTTCATTTCTGAAGGCTCCTAAAAAGAATAGAATTTAGATCTTTATTAAAGAGGAAATATATTTTCCATGTTTAATTTAAATTACATTCCATCAGTCATTTGCAATCTTAGCCTACACAGAATTTTTTTTTTGGTAGTTTTTATGTTTGGCTTTAGGAGGGGATTCCCAATAATCTCTATATAAATATTTCTAATCTCTATATAAATATTTTAACATTTCAATGTAAATTAGTTTTTTAAAACTATTTTATCCATAAAAATAATGAATTTGCATGGCTGAGGGTGAAATAATATGTTACCAGGACCCCTCAGTTTTGGGGGTTGTGAGTAGATCCCATCTTCATGTTCCTCCAGCCCAGCCCAAGCCTGGCTCAGGTCCTCCTCCCCCATTTGCCAGGAACCACCATCCCCAGGGATTCTATGTGCCCTGCCTGACCAGTGTTCTCCATCAGAGTTTACCAATCTTTTGTTCATTCCCTCAGAGCACAGCTAAGCAAGAGTACACTAATTTGAAAATTAACTCAAGCAAATAGAGGAACAATATCCCCAACACACTGCATTTTAACATAGGGTTTCCTGGACACACTGTTTCAACCCAAGAGTTGGGCTAATAGTAGGAGTTCCATCTGCTAAAATACGGCTGTCAGCTTCAGAGGGAAATTCATGAACGTCTTCGTAGTTTGTTTTTACGTTTCACTTGGCACTGTTTCTAAAATTTCCTCTGAAGCCAAAAAATAAGTTATTTCCCAGCACACTGGGCACTTTTCATTTATCATTGGATTGATTTTTGTAACTTGCAGTAGGAGCTGAAATCGACCAGGGGGTTCTTATCCAACAGACAGCAGCAAAACTCTTTGTGTATCTGCGTTCCTTTCAACAAGCGTGACTTCCTCAATGGCATCATTCGTGAGCGTAACACAGAGCTCAGCAATAACGTTTCTTCACTAACCCTACCAGGTATCCAACATAGGATGTTACTTCCTTTCACTGTTTTCCGACTCCTGGCAGATATTAATCATTGGGATTTGGGAAAAAGGAAATAGAATTTCTGAGAATGCTTGGGAATTCCCAAATTCATATGATTTTCATAACACTTCACTTACAAGTTTTTGAAAAATAATAAATGACTATAATAACAAGCAAATAGTCGTTTTTTTCTGTAACAGGATTATATGAAAAGTTTTAGTAGTCTTCTGTTTTAAAGAGATATGATAACAAATGATGATTTATTATTATTATGAGCCAACATATTGTAACAAGATTATAAAATCCAATAACATTAATAGAGAAAACACTAAAAAGAAATGAATATTATCACAAAATAAATGCTAAAGAAAAGTCCTTTAAAGATTGAAAGGTAACACCACAAATACTTAATGCTTTAATCGTTGTTTACATGACATTGTTAAACAAGGCATCAATCATCCCCTCCAATACCATTTAAATAACATAACATTCTGATCTCCTGGAAAGATGAATAGCACTAGAAAGAAGCAACTGTCAAAATTGCCGATTTAAGGGCATATTTTGTTTCTAAAACTGGGCATTTCTTAGAAAACCTCTCATAGGATTTGTAAAACATATACTATGCCTAGGAACACATTAATATTTATTTGCAGAAATGGTTCACTGTTAGCAGTGGACAAGGCCATGAACACACACTTGTAACACAGCAACAGATACAAGAAAGTCTGACTGAGGCTCCTTTACTGCTCCTGTCCTGTTCACCTTAACTTTCATCTCCACATGTCAGTGCTTCCTCATCTTGCTTGACTTGAAGTCAGTGCATTTCTTCAAGCCAGTAAGTTCTCTATACTGACTATTAAGCTGTAATTTTCACAGGAAAATTAGAATGTTCCTTCCCATTTTCCTAATTTCTCAACTGATTTTTCTCAGAATTCAGAATCCATAAATATTGAAATGCCAGGAGAGAATTTCCAAATGGAAATGCTGTTCCCTTCGTCCATTTTCAGAAGAAACCGTAGGATAGTGTTATCCTTCTCTTCTCCAATTTTTTTTTTCCTGCAAACTTATGGTTATCACCTCTTTAAGTGAGTAGCTCACAATTTTGCCTCCCCTGCAAATGGTCCCAAAACAGTGAAGTGGGTCCTCTTTAGCTGTGTCTTTAGTACATAATCCTGCATTTCTGACCATATGCAGGGAGTGTGACCCAGGGAAGGATCCCTGACTCAATGGGATTTCTCTTGCTGTCTCTAGAATTTGAACACCGGAACCCAGACGTACAGAGGCTGGGAGCCATCGTGGTGTGCTATATTGATGATGGCAGCAGTGGGTGGTGTGGGGGCAGTTAATTGACAGCTACCTGTTGCTGACATCCCAGGAACTGCCTGAACCTCCTCTTTCCCAGTCATAAGATATCTAAGATTCTGCAGTATTCTTCATTAAATCCTAGCATGGTTTAAGCTAGCCAGAATTAGGTTCTGTTGCTTTCAATCAACAGAACCTTAGCTAATACATTGTTATTTCCTGGTCTTTGTTCCTTTAATTTTCCAGGAAAAGAAGGGAAAATGGCTTACTGGTTTTAAGAAGAGACAAGGGACAACATACCATTTATGCAAAATTTAGAAGCACTCAAAGGAAACTCTGGAAAGTTCCTGAGATATATATATGTAGGATCAGCATAAAACTTGAACAGTGTATCTAGATCATGGTTGCCATGGTTGCCTTGACACAATGAACATCTGTATCAAGATCATATTTTCTTGGTGGGACAGAGAGAAGCACAAGGCGGGACTCACATTTACAGTAATCCTTGTTTTCCAGGAACCATACAACCCAGTTTGTCCAGAGCTGTTCATCTTAAGTTTGTTATCCCACCATAATTATAAATAGAACCTCCTTTTTCTCTCAAGAATATCCCACTTTGGATGATAATTTCTGTGACTACCCATTAAGAATATTTAATAACTATAGAAACTGCTTCTCTATATTTTTTGTATGTTTGAAACATTTTATAACAGAAATATCTTTAAAGTTATCACCTACACAGAATATAGCTGCCAAATGCTCCTACTCTGCTATTCTAACCATGAATCCCTCTGGGGCCCCTTCCTCCTACGGCGCTTGTAAGGATGAAATGAAATAAGCTCTATGAAGTGCCCAACAGTGACCAACACTGAATAAAATACAGCCACCATAGGAGGCCTTCCCTTATGTTCACCAAACTCCTGATAAGTTATTCGGTGATGTTTTAATCTTAATATTTTATGTAGATTATACATTCATCTGATTCAAAATGCAAAAGGTACAAAAGCGTATACAGTTAAAAGTTTCCCAACCCACTACCATTTATCTCCCTGGAGGCAACTGTTTCCAGATTTTTGAATATCCTTAAAGAATATCATATGTATGGAAAAGAAAGATTATATATTTATATGCATCTGTGTATGCATTTTCCTATGAGAGGCTCACAAAGTCTCCTTGAAGAGATATCATTATTACAAATACCCCTCAATTTACAATGGGGTTATATTCCAATAAACTTATGAAAATATTGTAAGCTGAAAATGCATTTAATACACTTAACCTACTAAACATCATAGCTTAGCTCGGCCTACCTTAAACACTCACATTAACCTACAGTTAGGCAAAATCATCTAACAGAAAGCCCATTTTATAATAAAGTGGGCTTTGAATATCTCATGTAATATAATGAATACTGTACTGAAAGTGGAAAACAGAATGGTTGTATGAGTACTCAAAGTACAGCTTCTGCTGAATGTGTATTGCTTTCAAACTATCTTAAAGTTGAAAACTCATAAGTCAAAATATTCTAAGTCAGGGATTGTTTGTACTTCTACTTTACATGATGAAATTGAGCCTTGAAAAGATTAAGTGACTCGCCCAAGGTCACACTGGCAGTTAAATAGTGAAACTTGGATCCAAATTGTTCAGTCACTACATGTATTGTCTTGAAATTTGAAAAAGAGGAAGAGGAATTACACTACTAAATTGAAGGACTATTTTAGGCATAGAAGAAGCAGATGCCTTCATGTCCAAGTGATTGTGAAAAGCCCACTTGCCCCAAAATATGTCTCCTGGTCATATGAAATTCCACCATTTCAGATTTTTACCTGGGGATTTAGAGTAATCTGCTGTTTTCCTAGAGCTCCCCTAAAATAGAAATAGAAAATTTTGGAAGGCTAAATATATGCTAACATTGGAAAACTCATTTTCTCCCCTTCGTAAGGCAAGGTACTGAAGGAGGGGGCCCTATGGGCCGTGCAGGGACATCCTGGAGGCATGGGGAGAAGAAACTGAAAGGCAAGTTTGTATGGAACAAAGAATACCGATCTCAGGATTCTCCCTTGAACCTGCCCTAACTTTGTTCAAATAGACTTAGCCACTGACCTGCTGTCAAAAGACCACAGCCAATCTGACTTGTTTTCAATATAATGATGAATATTGATTTGGTCCCTTCATCCAACATTCTCAGCTGGATCTTTTTTGACCAAGGATATACATTACTAGGTGAGTACAGGCAGTTAATTCTTCCACACGGGACTTCGGAGTTTCTGAGTTAACCAGAATCACCCACCTTAACATCTGCCAGTTTATACCCCAAGTCCTGACCAGTGCCCCCTACCTGCTATGCCTCATGTTTTCAATAGAGCATAAAATCAGAAATGAAAGATGAAACATCATAGCCAATATCACAGAAATACAAAGGATCCTAAGAAACTGCTAGGTATAATTACACACTAACTAATTGGATCATCTAGAAGAAATGGATAAATTCCCAGACACATAAAACCTACCAAGATTGACTCATGAAGAAATTTAAAAATCTGAACAGACTAATAGCAAGCAAGGAGGTTGAATCCGTAAGAAAATGTCTCCTATCAATGAAAAACCCAAAACCAGATGGCTTCCCAGATTAATTCTACCAAATATTTTAAGAAGAACTAATACCAGTCCTTCTCAAACTCTTCCAAAAAGCTGAAGTGGAGGGAATACTTCCAAACTCATCTTACAGGGCCAGCATTACCCTGATTCCAAAGCCAGACAAGAACACTACAAAAAAGGAAAATGACAGGCCAATATCCTTGATCTACATAGATGCAAAAATCCTCAACAAAATCCTAGCAAACCAAATTCAATAGCACATTGAAAGAATCATTCACCATGATCATGTCATGGTTCAACATAAGCAAATCAATACATATAATATACCATATTAGAAAAATAAAGGATAGAAACTATATGGCCATCACAATAGATATAGAAAAAGTTTTTGACAAAATTCGAAACCCTTTCATGGTGAAAAAAAAAAACACCCAACAGATCACGTATTGAGGGACTGTATCCCAACAAAATAAAGGCCATATATGACAAACCCATAGCTAACACCATGATCAATGGTGAAAAGTTGAAACTTTTCCTCTACCATCAGGAACAAGACAAGGATGCCCACAGACACCACTTCTCAGGGTAATCAGGCAAAAGAAAGAAATAAAAGGCATCCTAATAGGAAAGGAAGAAGTGAAACTGTCTCTACTGACGGCATGATCTTGTTATATATAGAAAACCCTACAAACTTCACTAAAAAAAGGTTAGAACTCAACACAAAGAAGGGAACAATAGACACTGGGGGACTCCAAAGGTGGGAGGGAAGGATGGTGGGAGCAAGGGTTGGAAAACTACCTATCGATTACTATGCTCACTGCTTGGGTGGTGGGATCATTAGAAGCCCAAACCTCAGCACCATGCAATATACCTGTTTAAGAAACCTGTACATCTACCCTCCTGACTCTAAAATGAAACATACAATATTTAAAAAACAAAAACAAATAAATAAAATTTGAAAACTGTTAGAACTGAACTGATAGGTGAAATCAGTAAAGTTGTAGGATACAAAATCAACAGATAGAGCCTTGAACACAGCAACATCCAGCTGTCTGACACGAAAGTCTCAGGGGCAAGAAAACCTCTATATGAACTCAGAAACAATGAGCTAAGTTGTGTTTATGTCTGAAAGGATGTTAAGAACTTCATTCATGTTACATCAGAGCCAACAGAAAGAACCAACAGGAAACCTGTACCCAACAAACAGAAATGACAAGATGAAGGGAAAGCAGAGGTAAGGGCTTACCTTAGACAGGCCAAGTGATTAGCTCAATATGCAATACAATGTTTGCTCCTGAGCCAAAAATTTGTACAATAATTTGGACATTACTTGCACAACCAGAAAAATCAGCCACTCATTAGGAAAATGTGTTTCTGCAGAAGTCTTAGGACTCAGCTATCTATAATAACATGAAAAGACAATATTTTCATCCAAAATGAGTATTTTTGTTTGTCTTGGCTTGTTATTCTAACGTCAACAGCCTCTAAATAAACTGTTGAAGTACATGATATAACCACCTCTTTCTCCATCTTTCCCATTGCTCCCATAGGGTTTCAGTTGTGCAATTTCACCATTAGCAAAGCTTTTTGCTGAAATCTGGCTTTTCAAAGGGAGAGTATCCAGAAACAGAAGATGCTGATCTGGGAGGCTCTTCCTAATAGAACTGCTGCTTCAGTTTAACTTGAAAAAGCCCACACCCAGTTCCTAATGACAAACATCTGAACACCGGGTCTTCCCCTGAGCAAGACCATGCTATGCCTCCTGCTCGCTCTGTTCTATAAGCAACCCACAGATTGCTCCCTGTGAAGAGGAGCCTGCAAGGGGAGCAGCATTCCACCAGACCCTGATTTAGCAAGATATTTCCATATCATTCCCCCAACCAGCTGGAAGTCCTCCACTGCTCTTGTGTAAAAATCTAACTCATCTCACTGAATTTCCTGATTTAAAAGTCTAATTCATTTCACCAAAAGTGTGACAGAAGGAAACCAAGTACACCATCTCTCTCTTACCAAACCAAAGCTATTGCATGTGCATTCTGGGGGGAAAACATGGTCCAAATATGTTATGGAGGGGGTGCCAGCCCAGTGTCATCCTCTTACTATTGCCATAGGATCTTGGCTGATGGCATCAGAGGAAAAACAAGTTTATCGATTACTTTCAACCATTAAGCTCACTCCTCCATGAAAAATATGTCACAAGTCCAATGTCTCTTATTAAAATAAGCACTGCAAAATATAAAGGAGTCACAGTTTTAAAATGGGACACACGTTCTCTAAGCGGTGAACCACGTTACAGGTGCACTGTTTACAATGTATAAAGTCCCCTGGAGCCAGGGTTAGGAAGCGCATCTGTTCTTTGATGTTCTGGGATGAAGGAGAAAGGAAAATGTGCTGCCAGAAGTGAGTGGGAAGGAGCCCATGAGATAAAGGAAGTAAATCCATTTGCTGATTGCAATAATAATGGTAATACACGAAGCTATACATACATACATACATACATACATACATACATACATACATGCAAACTTTCACATTTTTTAAAAAAAAGAACTTAAGGCTTCCACTAATGTAATCAGCCCTTATGAACTCTCCTGATTAGCTGCAAGGAAAATCTTCCTTTCTCCTCTTTCTTGCACCATCCTGGGCTCCCTTTTGACTTTTTTTTTTTAACTTATAAACGAACAGCTCATATTCTGAAGTTTGTAGTCCCCTCCCGCCCCCTCTCTCTCTATACGGCTCATTTACATTGACAGCTGTCGTGCTGCTGGGCATCCTCAAACCCACAAGTTTCCCTTTAATGTTTGAGCAGACAAACATGATCATGCACTAGGCATCACTGTGCCACTCAAAATGCTTTTTTGTTTTTTTTATTGCATCTGAGAGAAATCTCAAGGTTGCAAACCTGGAGTCAGAATTGTCTCCATGTGTCTCAGTGGGAAGAGTATCGTGTGAAGGAACAAGTTGATTCTACTAATCAAAAGGAATTTTTTTTTTATATCAGGTCATCCTCCGAATGAATTTATATTACCGAGTGGAGGGTCACATGAAGAAAATGGTCAAACAGCACCACCTAGAGCAAGAGCTGAGAAGTGCAGCGGAGCCGGGCTGTGTCAGGAAAGAAAAGCAAGCTGGGGCCTGGCTCAGCGCTCTCCCCTCTGCTCCTGTCTGCACGGAAAGATTAGGATGACAGTGGCAGGAAGCCTGTGCACCTAGTATGCATCACTTGAAGGGAACACACAGATTCCAGTAAACAATTGGAAGGAAATGTTAATACCAGGCTCTGCTAAACAATATCAAATGAGTCCTAGATGAGGCAAGCGACTTTCATCAAAGTTTCCTGATACCTGAAAAGACAGCCCAGGGGATCCTGCGCTACATGTGGTGTATGTAAATTAAGCGGGTTTTTTCCCCTTTGTAATCAAGGCTCATACACAAACAAAATCACACTTTAGAAATGGCCTATTTCAACTTGTAACTAGCTTGCTTTCAGGGGCTCCAGGTCAAAATGAAATAGAGCACAAAGACGCTTTCTCCTTAGGGATCATACACAAATTCACTCTGTCCGTTTCTTTCCCACATGGAGCAACAAAGCCGTCAGACCTCTCCACCCACCCATCGGGTCCTTCCTGATTAAAGTGAGATAAATCACAGCCCTCTCTCTCCAGATGGCAGGCGACAAGAGGGGGATGCTTGCCTCAAGAAGTCCTCCCCATCCCTCTGCATTCATGCAAGCACGAGCGGAGAGATGCAAGAAATTACGGATGCATTTTAATTCCCCAGACCCTGCAATTAAAAATGGAAATTTTTTGGCCACGCCTGTTGGCTCACGCCTGTAATCCCAGCACTTTCAGAGGCCGAGGTCGGCAGATCACCTGGGGTCAGGAGTTCGAGACCAGCCTGGCCAACATGGTGAAACCCTGTCTCTACTAAAAATACAAAAATTAGCTAGGAATGGTGGTGGGCGCCTGTAGTCCCAGCTACTCGGGAGGATGAGGCAGGAGAATCACTTGAACCCGGGAGGCAAAGTTTGCAGTGAGCCAAGATTGCACCACTGCACTCCACTCTGGGTGACAAAGGAAGACTTCATCTCAAAAAATGTTTTTAAAAAATGGAAGTGTTGTTCTTTCATTTGTAAATGTGTTTTGCTAAAAGAGGGGCAGTTTAAGCAACCCTTTCTATTGTCTACATTGTTAAAATTCATCCAACATGGACTCTTGACTCCGTTTTGCCTGGGCAGACCCAATTCAAGCATTTACAACAGCTATAACCTCCTCAAATCAAAAAGAGGAATCAGCATTATTGCTAAGTTCAAATAAGGTCTTGTTTTATTTCATTTTTATTTTTGAATGCAGCCATTCCTCCATGTGCTGTCATCAGGTAAGATTGTCAGTCCTGATTAGGTAAAGGTATTATTACAAAATGCAATTCTTAAAAATTCAGTGTCTAACTACACTTTTAATAAGCCTTTCCCCCTCCCCTATGTATTCTCCCTTAGACACCCCTTCTCAAATTTAAAATCACAGAAACTAAAATATGATGCCTAAAGAGAGCCTAGCGACTGCCCAGTCCTCTAATTTGATGAGTGGGAGTACTGAAGCCCAGAGGAGGTCAAGTAATTTGTTCCCAATGTCTTAGATAAGAAGAAAATGACCAGCTGGGAAATCCCACTCATGTCAAGGCAGAGGCACAGGGCCACAGACTGTGGTTGAATTGTGCCACACTCCTACATCCTTCTTTACGAATCACAGAACATTCCTGTGTTGAGTCAGAGTCACTGACTTCCTTTTCAGGCTGATTGAGTTCTGTCCTTACAGGCTGCGACAAGAAGTTTTGGTATTATGCTACACCAAGACCATTTATCTAGTTCAAGAAATGCACAGTCCTTAGAGCCCAGCAACTTTCCCCATGTCCAGTAAATGTAGCTTCTCCATTAGAAGCTGTCAGAATGGAGCCTTCTGGCTCATCTTGATTTTGATTTGTGCAAGAATGAATGGTTGTGCTAAGACAGCTTTCCTAGCTGATAGAGAGCGAAACTTTTTTTCTCATAATCTATAAAAAAATTAAATTAGAACTTTTATCTCATAATCTGTGAAAAAATATTAAATTAAATCTGGCTCGTCTTGATTTTGATTTGTGCAAGAATGAATGGTTGTGCTAAGACAGCTTTCCTAGCTGATAGTGAGCAAAACTTTTTTCTCATAATCTATAAAAAATATTAAATTAGAAGCATAGAGTTTATTTCATGACTTTTATCTTCCTGCAATTTTCTTGTGGGCATAAATGATTTGTTTTTATCCTGCCTGCCCCCCAATCCCTTTTCCAAGAGACTAAAAGAGTATCTAGTGCAAAGTGGAGACTCAAATATTTTTTAATAAACAGTGATCCCAGCCACCCAGTGCATGTTGCCAAATGCCAACCCCATAAATAATCAAACACATCATCTCATTCAGCCAATCAAAATCAAGTGCTACCTATTTTTTTAAGTTTTCATAGCCCTTGGGCATCTGCTTTCTCAGCATTTCCCAAACTTGAGTCATTCTTATCCTGCCTTCCTAATTTTGATCTGTCAATTACCTCTACTATTATTTATTTCATATATTTTTAAATAGACCCACTTTTGAAACTTAAATACACGCCTTTTAAAAGGAAGCTTTCTTACTACTATACATCAAAAGCCATTATTACTTGTTCTAAGTACTCATAACAAGATGGTCACAACTATTAAAATTTACTAATGTGCATCCACATACTCTCTAAATTCATGGAGCATCTGCACACACTTTAAGAAACAATTCTGCATTACTCACTCAATTTTCTTGACATCCTTCTGAGGCAGGACAAACCTTGGGCCCAAAGAATTGAGGTAGGAGTCCAAGCAAGTTGCCAGCCACATAAAGGCAAACCTTGGCTCGGAAGTCAGGACTACCAGCCCCTAGGTTATGGTTCATGCTCTTTCCTCTGCTCTCCAGAACCTCCTATCTCCAAGTGTAGTTAGCAGCCCAGATGCAGCAGCATCCTCTAGAGACTTGTTAAAAATGCAGAAGCTCAGGCTCCACCCCAGGCCTATGCAGACTGAATCTGCATTTTAACAAGGTCCAGGTAATTCACGTGCACATTAAGTTTGAAAAGGCCTGGTCTAGATCAGCGGTTCTCTAACTTAGCAGCACATTAGAACCATGTGTAGAGACTTTAAAAATACCAGTGCCTGGGCTTCACCTCCCAGAGAATCTGACTTAAGTGTCTGGGGTTTGCCCTGAGTCTAGGTATTTTTAAAAACTCCTCAGCTTATACAAAGCTGGCAGGGCCGGGCACAGTGGCTCATGCCTATAATCCCAGCAGTTCGTGAGGCCAAAGTGGGCAGATTGCTTGAGTCCAGGAGTTTGAGATTAGCCTGGGCTAAAACCCCATCCCTACAAAAAAAAAAATACAAAAATAGTTGGGCATGGTGGTGGCACATACCTGTAGTCCCGGCTACTCAGGAGGCTGAGTCCTCACTTCAACCCAGGAGGTCACGGTCTGGTCAACAGAGCAAGACCCTGTATCAAAACAAACAAACAAGCAAACAAAAAATGCTAGCAGCTTACCAGCTAGGGAGGCCTGTAGAGGCAAGTTTTCCAAATGGGGCTACATTAGTTGTTCCAGAACTTTAGCTGCATCAAAACCACCTGGATGGCTTGTTCAGCTACAGAGGGTCTGGCCATGCCCCTAGAGTTTCCAGCTGAGGGTCTGGAATGAGGCCCGATGATTTGCATTTCTAACAATCTCCAGGTGATGCTTATGCTGTGGGTCCAGGGACCACATTTTGAGAATCTATGCTAAATGAATCGGAGAAGACCAAAGCTCAAACTTATTCCAAGAACTTTTCAAGGCCCACCTGCAAGTTGTAGTGGAAGTAAGCATCTAAGGGTGCAAAAAAGTTTCACTGTAGACTAAGGCCTTTTACCTGAGCTCTCAAATGTTCACATTTCTCTTATCAACCTAAATAACAAACAGAGAGAGGCTCTCCACAAGAAAAAGATATTCGTTTGGAAACAGAGCCTTGCAATAGAAACAGGCAAGCCAGAGTAAACTATATGCATATTCACGGAGGTAAAGGAAGACAAAAGAAAAAATGAGGAAGATTATATGATCATTTGGAAATGATTATCCTTGGCTACAAAGATCAATAACAAAGGTGATGCCAGGCACAGGTTGGACAGGCAGTTGTTGGGCAAATATCCTTCAGAAGCATTGTTGTGTGCAAAGTTGCAATGGGCTTTGTGCAAGATTGTGTTTTTTGCAGTCTTCTGTGATAAGTTTTTGTTATCAGGCATACAAGCCCAAGAATCCTTAATTGCATGGCCTTCCCTGGCTCTATTTGTCAGGGTTTTGGTTAGGGGAGGGGTATTTTTAACACTCTCAATGTAAAAAATGCCATAAGGTAGGTACCCCAATTGCTTGTTTCGTCTTCATAAAATAACTTTTCCACCCGAACAAAGTCTACAAATAAATTGTAAAAATACCCTGGCAAGCAGTCCCTGGAAAAGTCTGGAGTCATTCTCGGGGTTCCCACCCAGGTGGGCAAGCGTAGCCACCACAGATAAACACAAAGTAGGGGTCCCCGCTGGGGTTCAGCGGCAGGCAGTGGCCCTGGTTCTGATATTTGGCTGAAAACGCAGCTCCTCTTTGTCACCCTCAGGACATTTCAGCTATTTCCTAGATAATAATCTCACTTCACCCTGCACAAAACAGGCACATGATCATGTCACTCTGACCTGGTTTGAGTCCAAGGAGAATTTTGTTTTTAAAATAATTTAGGTTAGTAGTTAAAATATGAACTTTGGGCCAGGAGTGGTGGCCCATGCCTATAATCCCAGCACTTCATGAGGCCAAAGTGGGCAGATTGCTTGAGTCCAGGAGTTTGAGACTAGCCTGGGCTAAAACCCCATCCCTACAAAAAAAAAATACAAAAAGTAGTTGGGCATGGTGGAGGCACATACCTGTAGTCCCGGCTACTCAGGAGGCTGAGTCCTCGCTTGAACCTAGGAGGTCACGGTCTGGTCAACAGAGCAAGACCCTGTATCAAAACAAAGAAACAAACAAACAAAAAATGCTAGCAGCTTACCAGCTAGGGAGGCCTGTAGAGGCAAGTTTTCCAAATGGGGCTACATTAGTTGTTCCAAAACTTTAGCTGCATCAAAACCACCTGGATGGCTTGTTCAGCTACAGAGGGTCTGGCCATGCCCCTAGAGTTTCCAGCTGAGGGTCTGGAATGAGGCCCGATGATTTGCATTTCTAACAATCTCCAGGTGATGCTGATGCTGTGGGTCCAGGGACCACATTTTGAGAATCTATGCTAAATGAATCGGAGAAGACCAAAGCTCAAACTTATTCAAAGAACTTTTCAAGGCCCACCTGCAAGTTGTAGTGGAAGTAAGCATCTAAGGGTGCAAAAAAGTTTCACTGTAGACTAAGGCCTTTTACCTGAGCTCTCAAATGTTCACATTTCTCTTATCAACCTAAATAACAAACAGAGAGAGGCTCTCCACAAGAAAAAGATATTCGTTTGGAAACAGAGCCTTGCAATAGAAACAGGCAAGCCAGAGTAAACTATATGCATATTCACGGAGGTAAAGGAAGACAAAAGAAAAAATGAGGAAGATTATATGATCATTTGGAAATGACTATCCTTGGCTACAAAGATCAATAACAAAGGTGATGCCAGGCACAGGTTGGAAAGGCAGTTGTTGGGCAAATATCCTTCAAAAGCATTGTTGTGTGCAAAGTTGCAATGGGCTTTGTGCAAGACTGTGTTTTTTGCAGTCTTCTGTGATAAGCTTTTGTTATCAGGCATACAAGCCCAAGAATACTTTATTGCATGGCCTTTCCTGGCTCTATAAGTCAGGGTTTTGGTTAGGGTAGGGATATTTTTAACACTCTCAATGTAAAAAATGACATAAGGTAGGTACCACAATGACTTGTTTGGTCTTCAAAAAATAACTTTTCATAAAATCTCTGTAAACGTGGAAATATCTACACCGCTATCTCTGTAAATGTGTAAACATTTACAACGCTATCTGTATAAACATGGAACTATTTACACCGCCGTCTCTATAAACATGGAAATATCTACACCGCTATCTCTATAAACATGGAAATATCTACACCGCTATCTGTATAAACATGGAAATATCTACACCGCTATCTGTATAAACATGGAAATATTTACACTGCTGTCTCTATAAACATGGAAATATCTACAATGCTATCTCTATAAACACGCAAATAACTACATCACTGTCTCTATAAACATGGAAATATCTGCACCGCTATCTCTATGAACATGGAAATATCTACACCGCTGTCTCTAGAAACATGGAAATATCTTCACCGCTATCTCTATAAACGTGGAAATATATACACCGCTATCTCTAAAAACATGGAAATATCTACACCGCTATCTCTATAAACGTGGGAACATCTACACCGCTAACTCTATAAACCTGGAAATATCGACACCGCTATAAGTATAAATGTGGAAATATCTACACCGCTATCTGTATAAACATGGAAATATCTACACTGCTATCTCTATAAACATGGAAATACTTACACTGCTATCTGTATAAACATGGAAATATTTACAAAGCTATCTCTATAAACTTGGAAATATCTACACCACTATCTCTGTAAACATGGAAATATCTACACCACTATCTGTAAAACATGGAAATATCTACACCGCTGTCTGTATGAACATGGAAATATATACACGGTATCTGTTTAAACATGGAAATAACTACAACACTGACTGAATAAACATGGAAATATCTACACCGCTATCTGTATAAACATGGAAATATCTACACCGCTGTCTCCATAAACATGGAAATATCTACACCGCTATCTGTAGAAACATGGAAATATCTACACCACTGTCTCTATAAACCTGGAAATATCTACACCGTTATCTGTATTAACGTGGAAATACCTACACCGCTATCTGAATAGACGTGGAAATATCTACATCGCTATCTCTACAAACGTGGAAATATCTACACCGCTATCTGTATAAACATGGAAATATCTACACTGGTATGTGTATAAACGTGGAAATATCTGCACCGTTATGTGTAGAAACTTGGAAATTTCTACACCGCAATCTGTATAAAAGTGGAAATATCTTCAATGCTATCTGTATAAACGTGGAAATATCTACACCGCTATCTCTATAAACGGGGAAATATCTACACCGCTATCTGTATAAACGTGGGAATATGTACACCGCTATCCCTATAAACGTGTAAACATTTACACGGGTATCTGTATAAATGTGGAAATATTTACACCGCTATCTCTAAAAACATGGAAATATCTACACCGTTATGTCTATAAACATGAAAATATTTACACCACTATCTGTATAATCATGGAAATATTTACATCGCTATCTGTAAAAACTTGGAAATATTTACACCGTTATGTGTATAAAAATGGAAATATCTACACCGCTATCTCCATAAACATGAAAATAACTACACTGTTGTTTGTATGAACATGAAAATATCTACACCGCTATCTCTATAAACATAGAAATATCTACATTGCTGTCTGTATAAACATGGAAATATCTACACAGCTATCTGTATAAACATGGAAATATCTACACCGCTATCTGTATAAACATGGAAATATCTACACGGAAAGCTGTACAAACATGGAAATATCTAGACAGTCATCTCTATAAACATGGAAATATCTATACCGCTATCTGTATAAACATGGAAATACCCACACCGCTATCTGTATAAACATGGATATACCCACACCGCTATCTGTATAAAGATGGAAATATCTGCACCGCTATCTTTATAAACGTGGAAATATCTGCAACTCTATCTGTGTAAACATAGAAATATCTACACGGCTATTTGTGTAAACATGGAAATATCTGCACCGCTATCTGCATAAAGATGGAAATATCTACACCACTATCTGTAAAACGTGGAAATATCTACACCGCTCTCTGTATAAACCTGGAAATATCTACACCGATATCTGTATAAACATGGAAATATATACATGGCTGTCTGTATAAACAAGGACATATCTACACCGCCATCTGTAGAAACATGGAAATATCTACACCGCAATCTGTATAAACATGGAAATACCTACACCGCCATCTGTATAAATATGGAAATATCTACACCGCTATCTCTATAAACATGGAAATACCTACACCGCTTTCTCTATAAACATGGAAATATCTACACTGCAATCTCTATATTCATGGAAATATCTACACCGCCATCTCTATAAACATAAAAATATCTAAACCGCCATCTTCAGAAACATGGATTCATCTACACCGCCATCTGTATAAACTTGGAAATATCTACACCACTATCTGTATAAACATGGAAATACCTTCACTTCTATCTGTATAAACATGGAAATATCTACACCGCCATCTGTATAAAGATGGAAATATCTACATCGCAATCTGTATAAATATGGAAATAACTACACCGATATCTCTATAAATATGAAAATATTTACGCCACCATCTCTAAAAACAAGGAAATATTTACACGCTATCTCTATAAACATAGAAATAACTACACCGCCATCTCTATAAACATGGAAATATCTACTCCGCCATCTGCATAAACGTGGAAATATCTACACAGACATCTGTATAAACTTGGAAATACCTACAATGACATCTGTAGAAAGATGGAAATATCTACAAAGCGATCTGTTTAAACATGGGAATTTCTACACCGCTACCTGTAAAAACATGGAAATATCTACACCGCTATCTGTATCAACATGGAAATAACTACACCGCAATCTGTATAAACATGGAAATATCTACACAGCAATCTGTGTAAAGTTGGAAATATCTACACCGCAGTATCTATAAACATGGAAATATCTACACCGCTATCTGTATAAACATGGAAATAACTACACCGCTATCTGTATAAACATGGAAATTTTTACACCGTTATCTGTATACACATGGAAATATCTCCACCGCTACCTTTTAAACACGGAAATACCTACACCGGTATCTTTAAAAACATGGAAATTCCTACACCGCTATCTCTATAAACAATGAAATATCTACAACGCTATCTGTGTAAACAGGGAAATATCTACACAGCTATCTGTGTAAACTTGGAAATATCTACACCGCAATCTGTGTAAGCATGGAAATATCTACAACACTATCTGTGTAAACATGGAAATATTTACAACGCTATCTGTGTAAACAGGGAAATATCTACATAGCTATCTGTAAAATGTGGAAATATCTACACCACTATCTGTATAACCCTGAAAATAACTATACCGCTATCTGTATCAACATGTAAATAACTACACCGCTATCTGTATAAACATGGAAATATCTACAATGATATCTCTGTAAACATGGAGATATCGACACAGGTATCTGTGTAAACTTGGAAATATCTACACCGCTATCTGTGTAAAGTTTGCAATGTACACCGCAATCTGTGCAAAGATAGAAATATCTTTACCGCTATATCTGTAAAGATGGAAATATCTACACTGCTATATGTATAAACATGGAAATATCTACACCGCCATCTGTATAAACTTGGAAATATCTACACCGCTATCTCTATAAACATGGAAATATCTACACCGCTATCTGTATAAACATGGAAATATCTACATCGCTATCTGTATAAACAGGGAAATATCTCCACCGCTATCTGTGTAAACATGGAAATATCTAAACCGCTATCTCTATAAACAAGGAAATATCTAAACCGCCATCTTTAGAAACATGGAAATATCTACACCGCCATCTGTATAAACATGGAAATACCTACACCGCTACCTGTATAAATATGGAAATGTCTTCACCACTATCTCTATAAACATGGAAATACCTACACCACTTGCACTATAAACATGGAAATATCTACACCGCAATCTATGTAAACATGGAAATATCTACACCGCCATCTATGTAAACATGAAAATATCTACACTGCCATATTCAGAAACATGGCTGTATCTACACCGCCATCTGTATACACATGGAAATATCTACACTACTATCTGTATAAAGATGGAAATACTGAAACCGCTATCTCTATAAACATGGAAATATCTACACCGTTATCTCTATAAACATGGAAATATCTACACTGCCGTCTGTATTAACATGGAAATATCTACACAGTCATCTGTGTAAACCTGGAAATATCTACACTGTCATCTATATAAAGATGGAAATATCTACAGAGAAATCTGAATAAACATGGAAAGATCGGCACAGCCATCTGTATAAACACGGACATATCTCCACCGCAATCTGTAAAAACATGAAAATATCAACACCGCTATCTCTATAAACATGGAAATATCTACACTGCCATCTGTACAAACATGGAAATATCAACACAGTCATCTGTAGAAACATGGAAATATCTACACCGCTATCTCTTTAAACATGGAAATAACTACACCGCTATCTCTATAAACATGGAAATATCTACACCGCTATCTCCATCAACATGGAAATATACACACCACCATCTCTCTAAACATGGAGGTATCTACAACGCCATCTACATAAACAAGAAAATATCTACACTGCCATCTATATAAAGATGGAAATATCTATACCGCCATCTCTAAAAACATGGAAATATCTACACTGCCATTTGTAGAAAGATGGAAATATCTACACCGCCATCTGAATAAACGTGGAAATATCTACACCGCTATCTGTATAACATGGAAATATCTACACCGCAATCTGTATAAACACGGAAATATATACACCGCTATCAGTAAAAATATGAAATATCTAAACCGCTGTCTCTATAAAAGTGGAAATATCTACACTGCTATCTGTATAAACATGGAAATATCTTCACTGCTATCTCTATGAACATGGATATATCTACAGCGCTATCTCTATAAACATGGAAATATCTACACCGCCATCTCTATAAACATGGAAATAACTATACCGCCATCTGTATAAACATGGAAATATCTACACCGCTATCTGTATAAACATGGAAATATCTACACGGCGATCTGTATAAACATGGAAATATCTACACCGTGATCTGTATAAACATGGAAATATCTAGACCGCTGTCTGTATAAACATGGAAATATCTACACAGTTATCTCTATAAACATAGAAATATCTACACCGCCATCTGTATAAACATGGAAATACCTACAAATTAATCTGTATAAACATGGAAATAACTACACAGCCATCTGTATAAACATGGAAATATCAACACAGCCATCTGTATATACATGGAAATATCTACACCGCTATCTGTATAAACATGGAAATACCTACACCGCTATTTGTATAAACAAGGAAATATCTACACCGCCATCTGTTTAAAAATGGAAATATATACAGAGACATCTGTTTATACATGGAAATATCTACACCGCTATCTGTATAAACATGCTAATAACTACACCGCTATCTGTATAAATTTGGAAATATTTGCACCGCTATCCCTATAAACATGGTAATATCAACACCGCGATCTGTATAAACATGGAAATATCTACACCATGATCTGTATAAACATGGAAATATATACACCGCGATCTGTATAAACATGGAAATACCTACACCGCTGTCTCTATAAACATGGAAATATGTCACCGCTATGTGTATAAACATGGAAATATCTCCACTGCTGTATGTATAAACATGGAAATATCTACACCACGATCTGTATAAACATGGAAATATCTACCCCACTATCTGTATAAACATGGAAATATCTACACAGCTATATCTATAAACATCGAAATACCTACACCGCTATCTGTATAAACATGGAAATATCTACACCGCTATCTCTATAAATATGAAAATATTTACGCCACCATCTCTAAAAACAAGGAAATATTTACACCGCTATCTCTATAATCATAGAAATAACTACACCGCCATCTCTATAAACATGGAAATATCTACACCGACATCTGCATAAACATGGAAATATCTACACAGACATCTGTATAAACTTGGAAATACCTACAATGACATCTGTAGAAAGATGGAAATATCTACAAAGCGATCTGTATAAACATGGGAATTTCTACACCGCTACCTGTAAAAACATGGAAATATCTACACCGCTATCTGTATCAACATGGAAATAACTACACCCCAATCTGTATAAACATGGAAATATCTACACAGCAATCTGTGTAAAGTTGGAAATATCTACACCGTAGTCTCTATAAACATGGAAATATCTACACCGCTATCTGTATAAACATGGAAATAACTACACCGCTATCTGTATAAACATGGAAATTTTTACACCGCTATCTGTATACACATGGAAATATCTCCACCGCTACCTTTTAAGCACGGAAATACCTACACCGGTATCTTTAAAAACATGGAAATACCTACACCGCTATCTGTATAAACAATGAAATATCCACAACGCTATCTGTGTAAACAGGGAAATATCTACACAGCTATCTGTGTAAACTTGGAAATATCTACACCGCAATCTGTGTAAGCATGGAAATATCTACAACACTATCTGTGTAAACATGGAAATATTTACAACGCTATCTGTGTAAACAGGGAAACATCTACACAGCTATCTGTAAAATGTGGAAATATCTACACCACTATCTGTATAACCCTGAAAATAACTACACCGCTATCTGTATCAACATGTAAATAACTACACTGCTATCTGTATAAACATGGAAATATCTACAATGATATCTCTGTAAACATGGAGATATCGACACAGGTATCTGTGTAAACTTGGAAATATCTACACCGCTATCTGTGTAAAGTTTGCAATGTCTACACCACAATCTGTGCAAAGATAGAAATATCTTTACCGCTATATCTGTAAAGATGTAAATATCTACACTGCTATATGTATAAACATGGAAATATCTACACCGCCATCTGTATAAACTTGGAAATATCTACACCGCTATCTCTATAAACATGGAAATATCTACACCGCTATCTGTATAAACATGGAAATATCTACATCGCTATCTGTATAAACAGGGATATATCTCCACCGCTATCTGTGTAAACATGGAAATATCTACACCGCTATCTGTATAAACAAGGAAATATCTACACCGCCATCTTTAGAAACATGGAAATATCTACACCGCCATCTGTATAAACATAGAAATACCTACACCGCTACCAGTATAAATATGGAAATGTCTTCACCGCTATCTCTATAAACATGGAAATACCTACACCACTTGCACTATAAACATGGAAATATCTACACCGCAATCTCTGTAAACATGGAAATATCTACACCGCCATCTATGTAAACATGAAAATATCTACACTGCCATATTCAGAAACATGGCTGTATCTACACCGCCATCTGTATACACATGGAAATATCTACACCACTATCTGTATAAAGATGGAAATACTTAAACCGCTATCTCTATAAACATGGAAATATCTACACCGTTATCTCTATAAACATGGAAAAATCTACACTGCCGTCTGTATTAACATGGAAATATCTACACAGTCATCTGTATAAACCTGGAAATATATACACTGTCATCTATATAAAGATGGAAATATCTACAGAGAACTCTGAATAAACATGGAAATATCGGCACAGCCATCTGTATAAACATGGACATATCTCCACCGCAATCTGTAAAAACATGAAAATATCTACACCGCTATCTCTATAAACATGGAAATATCTACACTGCCATCTGTACAAACATGGAAATATCTACACAGTCATCTGTAGAAACATGGAAATATCTACACCGCTATGTGTATAAACATGGAAATAACTACACCGCTATCTGTATAAACATGGAAATTTTTACACCGCTATCTGTATACACATGGAAATATCTCCACCGCTACCTTTTAAACACGGAAATACCTACACCGGTATCTTTAAAAACATGGAAATACCTACACCGCTATCTCTATAAACAATGAAATATCAACAACGCTATCTGTGTAAACAGGGAAATATCTACACAGCTATCTGTGTAAACTTGGAAATATCTACACCGCAGTCTGTGTAAGCATGGAAATATCTACAACACTATCTGTGTAAACATGGAAATATTTACAACGCTATCTATGTAAACAGGGAAATATCTACACAGCTATCTGTAAAATGTGGAAATATCTACACCACTATCTGTATAACCCTGAAAATAACTACACCGCTATCTGTATCAACATGTAAATAACTACACCGCTATCTGTATAAACATGGAAATATCTACAATGATATCTCTGTAAACATGGAGATATCGAAACAGGTATCTGTGTAAACTTGGAAATATCTACACCGCTATCTGTGTAAAGTTTGCAATGTACACCGCAATCTGTGCAAAGATAGAAATATCTTTACCGCTATATCTGTAAAGATGGAAATATCTACACTGCTATATGTATAAACATGGAAATATCTACACCGCTATCTGTATAAACTTGGAAATATCTACACCGCTATCTCTATAAACATGGAAATATCTACACCGCTATCTGTATAAACATGGAAATATCTACATCGCTATCTGTATAAACAGGGAAATATCTCCACCGCTATCTGTGTAAACATGGAAATATCTACACCGCTATCTGTATAAACAAGGAAATATCTACACCGCCATCTTTAGAAACATGGAAATATCTACACCGCCATCTGTATAAACATGGAAATACCTACACCGCTACCTGTATAAATATGGAAATGTCTTCACCGCTATCTCTATAAACATGGAAATACCTACACCACTTGCACTATAAACATGGAAATATCTACACCGCAATCTCTGTAAACATGGAAATATCTACACCGCCATCTATGTAAACATGATAATATCTACACTGCCATATTCAGAAACATGGCTGTATCTACACCGCCATCTGTATACACATGGAAATATCTACACCACTGTCTGTATAAAGATGGAAATACTTAAACCACTATCTCTATAAACATGGAAATATCTACACCGTTATCTCTATAAACATGGAAATATCTACACTGCCGTCTGTATTAACATGGAAATATCTACACAGTCATCTGTGTAAACCTGGAAATATATACACTGTCATCTATATGAAGATGGAAATATCTACAGAGAACTCTGAATAAACATGGAAATATCGGCACAGCCATCTGTATAAACATGGACATATCTCCACCGCAATCTGTAAAAATATGAAAATATCAACACCGCTATCTCTATAAACATGGAAATATCTACACTGCCATCTGTACAAACATGGAAATATCTACACAGTCATCTGTAGAAACATGGAAATATCTACACCGCTATCTCTATAAACATGGAAATAACTACACCGCTATCTCTATAAACATGGAAATATCTACACCGCTATCTCCATCAACATGGAAATATACACACCACCATCTCTCTAAACATGGAGGTATCTACAACGCCATCTACATAAACAAGAAAATATCTACACTGCCATCTATATAAAGATGGAAATATCTATACCGCCATCTCTAAAAACATGGAAATATCTACACTGCCATTTGTAGAAAGATGGAAATATCTACACCGCCATCTGTATAAACGTGGAAATATCTACACCGCTATCTGTATAACATGGAAATATCTACACCGCAATCTGTATAAACACGGAAATATATACACCGCTATCTGTAAAAATATGAAATATCTAAACCGCTGTCTCTATAAATGTGGAAATATCTACAATGCTATCTGTATAAACATGGAAATATCTTCACTGCTATCTCTATGAACATGGATATATCTACACCGCTATCTCTATAAACATGGAAATATCTACACCGCCATCTCTATAAACATGGAAATAACTATACCGCCATCTGTATAAACATGGAAATATCTACACCGCTATCTGTATAAACTTGGAAATATCTACACGGCGATCTGTATAAACATGGAAATATCTACACCGTGATCTGTATAAACATGGAAATATCTAGACCGCTGTCTGTATAAACATGGAAATATCTACACAGTTATCTCTATAAACATAGAAATATCTACACCGCCATCTGTATAAACATGGAAATACCTACAAATTAATCTGTATAAACATGGAAATAACTACACAGCCATCTGTATAAACATGGAAATATCTACACAGCCATCTGTATATACATGGAAATATCTACACCGCTATCTGTATAAACATGGAAATACCTACACCGCTATTTGTATAAACAAGGAAATATCTACACCGCCATCTGTTTAAACATGGAAATATATACAGAGACATCTGTTTATACATGGAAATATCTACACCGCTATCTGTATAAACATGCTAATAACTACACCGCTATCTGTATAAATTTGGAAATATTTGCACCGCTATCCCTATAAACATGGTAATATCAACACCGCGATCTGTATAAACATGGAAATATCTACACCATGATCTGTATAAACATGGAAATATATACACCGCGATCTGTATAAACATGGAAATATCTACACCGTGATCTGCATAAACATGGAAATATCTACACCGCCATCTATATAAACATGGAAATATCTACACCCCTATCTGTATAAACATGGAAATATCCACACAGCTATCTCTATAAACATGGAAAAATCAACACTGCTATCTCTATGAACATGGAAATATCTACACCGCCATCTCTATAAACATGGAACTATCTACACCGCGATCAGTATAAACATGGAAATATCTACACCGCTATCTGTATAAACATGGAAATAACTCCACTGCTATCTCAATAAATATCGAAATATCTACACCGCCATCTGTATAAACATGGAAATACTTACAAAGTTATCTGTATAAACATGGAAATATCTACACCGCAATCTGAATAAACATGGAAATATCTACACAGCCATGTGTATATACATGGAAATATCTACACCGCGATCTATATAAACATGGAAATAACTACACCGCTATCTGTGTAAACATGGAAATATCTACACCGCCATCTACATATCCATAGAAATATCAGTGCCGCCATCTGTATAAACATGGAAATATCTACACGGTCATCTGTGTATAGATGGAAATATCAACACCGCCATCTGTACAAACATGGAAATATCTGCACCGCTATCTGTATAAACATGGAAATATCTACACCGCGGTCTGTATAAACCTGGAAATATCTACACCACTATCGGTATAAACATGGAAATATTGACAAAGCCATCTGTATAAACATGGAAATTCCTTCAGAGTCATGTGTAGGAACATGGAAATATCTACACTGCCTTCTGTATAAACATGGAAATATCTACACAGCCCTCTGTATAAATATGGAAATATCTGCATAGGCATCTGTATAAACATGGAAATATCTGCACCGCTATCTGTATAAACATGGAAATACCTACACCGCTGTCTCTATAAACATGGAAATATGTACACCGCTATGTGTATAAAAATGGAAATATCTCCACTGCTGTCTGTATAAACATGGAAATATGTACACCGCGATCTGTATAAACATGGAAATATCTACACCACTATCTGTATAAACATGGAAATATCTACACAGCTATATCTATACACATCGAAATACCTACACCGCTATCTGTATAAACATGGAAATATCTACACCGCTATCTCTATAAATATGAAAATATTTACGCCACCATCTCTAAAAACAAGGAAATGTTTACACCTCTATCTCTATAAACATAGAAATAACTACACCGCCATCTCTATAAACATGGAAATATCTACACCGTTATCTCTATAAACATGGAAATATCTACACTGCCGTCTGTATTAACATGGAAATATCTACACAGTCATCTGTGTAAACCTGGAAATATCTACACTGTCATCTATATGAAGATGGAGATATCTACAGAGAACTCTGAATAAACATGGAAATATCGGCACAGCCATCTGTATAAACATGTACATATCTCCACCGCAATCTGTAAAAACATGAAAATATCAACACCGCTATCTCTATAAACATGGAAATATCTACACTGCCATCTGTACAAACATGGAAGTATCTACACAGTCATCTGTAGAAACATGGAAATATCTACACCGCTATCTCTATAAACATGGAAATAACTACACCGCTGTCTCTATAAACATGGAAATATGTACACCGCTATGTGTATAAACATGGAAATATCTCCACGGCTGTCTGTATAAATATGGAAATATCTACACCGCGATCTGTATAAACATGGAAATATCTACACCGCTATCTGTATAAACATGGAAATATCTACGCAGCTATCTCTATAAACATGGAAGTACCTACACCGCCATCCGCATAAACATGGAAATACCTACAAAGTCATCTGTATAAACATGGAAATATCTACACGCCATCTGTATAAACATGGAAATATCTACACAGCCATCTGTATATACATGGAAATATCTACACCGCTATCTGTATAAACATGGAAATATCTACACCGCCTTCTACATACCCATGGAAATATCTGCGCCGCCTTCTGTATAAACATGGAAATATCTATACGGTCATCTGTGTGTAGATGGAAATATCAACACCGCCATCTGTACAAACATGGAAATATCTGCACCGCTATCTGTATAAACATGGAAATATCTACACCGCTATCTGTATAAACATGGAAATATCTACACCGTGATTTGTATAAACATGGAAATATTTACACCGTGATCTGTATAAACATGGAAATATCTACAATGCCATCTGTAAAAACATGGAAATACCTATACAATCATCTGTATAAACATGGAAATATCTAAACCACCATCTGTATAAACATGGAAATATCTACAATGCCATCAGTATAAACATGGAAATACCTACACCGCTGTCTCTATAAACATGGAAATATGTACACCGCTATGTGTATAAACATGGAAATATCTCCACTGCTGTCTGTATAAACATGGAAATATCTACACCGCGATCTGTATAAACATGGAAATATCTACACCGCTATCTATATAAACATGGAAATATCTACACAGCTATCTCTATAAACATTGAAATACCTACACCGCCATCTGTATAAACATGGAAATACCTACAAAGTCATCTGTATAAACATGGAAATATCTACACAGCCATCTGTATAAACATGGAAATATCTACACAGCCATCTGTATATACATGGAAAAATCTACACCGCTACCTGTATAAACATGGAAATATCTACACCGCCTTCTACATATCCATGGAAATATCTGCACCGCCTTCTGTATAAACATGGAAATATCTACACGGTCTTCTGTGTATAGATGGAAATATCAACACCGCCATCTGTACAAACATGGAAATACCTTCACCGCTATCTGTATAAACATGGAAATATCTACACTGCTATCTCTATAAACCTGGAAATATCTACACCGTGATCTGTATAAACATGGAAATATATACACTGTTATCTGTATAAACATGGAAATATCTACACCGTTATGTGTATAAATATGGAAAAATCTACACCGCTATCTCTATAAACATGGAAATATCTACACCGCCATCTGTATAAACATGGAAATATCTACACTGCTATTTCTATAAACATGGAAATATCTACAATGCCATCTGTAAAAACATGGAAATACGTATACAGTCATCTGTATAAACATGGAAATAACTACACCACCATCTGTATAAACATGGAGATATCTACAATGCCATATGTATACACATGGAAATACCTACACGGAAATCTGTGTATAGATGGAAACATCAACACCGCCATCTGTAGAAACATGGAAATATCTACACCGCTATCTGTATAAACATGGAAGTATCTACACTGTGGTCTGTATAAACATGGAAATTTCTACACCGGTATCTGTATAAACATGGAAATATCTACACCACGATCTGTATAAACATGGAAATATTTACACCGCTCTCTGTATAAACATGGAAATATCTACACCGCTATCTCTATAAACATGGAAATATCTACAAAGCCCTCAGTATAAACATGGAGATACCTACAGAGTCATGTGTAGGAACATGGAAAAATCTACACTGCCATCTGTATAAACATGGAAATATCTACAGAGCCCTCTGTATAAATATGGAAATATCTGCATAGGCATCTGTATAAACATGGAAATACCTACACCGCTGTCTCTATAATCATGAAAATATGTACACCGCTATGTGTATAAACATGGAAATATCTCCACTGCTGTCTGTATAAACATGGAAATATCTACACCGCGATCTGTATATACATGGAAATATCTACACCAATATCTGTATAAACATGGAAATATCTACACAGCTATCTCTATAAACATGGAAATACCTACACCACCATCTGTATAAACATGGAAATATCTGCACAGCCATCTGTACATACATGGAAATATCTACACCGCTATCTCTATAAACATGGAAATAACTACTAGGACATCTGTAAAAACATGGAAATACCTATGCAGTCATCTGTATAAACATGGAAATATCTACACCACCATCTTTATAAACATGGAAATATCTACAATGCCATCTGTATACACATGGAAATACCTACACGGCAATCTGTGCATAGATGGAAACACCAACACCGCCATCTGTTTAAACATGGAAATATCTACACCGCTATCTGTATAAACATGGAGATATCTACACTGCGGTCTGTATAAACATGGAAATTTCTACACCGGTATCTGTATAAACATGGAAATATCTACACCACGATCTGTATAAACATGGAAATATTTACACCACTATCTGTATAAACATGGAAATATGTACAACGCCATGTGTATAAACATGGAAATATCTCCACTGCTGTCTGTATAAACATGGAAATAACTACACCGTGATCTGTATAAACATGGAGATATCTACACCGCTATCTGTATAAACATGGAAATATCTACACAGCTATCTCTATAAACATGGAAATACCTACACAGCCATCTGTATAAACATGGAAATACCTATAAGTCCTCTGTATAAACATAGAAATATCTACACAGCCATCTGTATAAACATGGAAATATCTACACAGCCATCTGTATAAACATGGAAATATCTACACAGCCATCTGTATATAAATGGAAATATCTACACCGCTATCTGTATAAACATGGAAATATCTACACCGCCTTCTACATATCCATGGAAATATCTGCACCGCCTTCTGTATAAACATGGAAATATCTACACGGTCATCTGTGTATAGATGGAAATATCAACACCGCCATCTGTACAAACATGGAAATATCTGCACCGCTATCTGTATAAACATGGAGATATCTACACCTCGGTCTGTATTAACATGGAACTAGCTAAACCGCTATCTGTATAAACATGGAAATATCTACGCTGCTATCTCTGTAAACCTGGAAATATCTACACCGTGATCTGTATAAACATGGAAATATTTACACTGCTATCTGTATAAACTTGGAAATATCTACACTGCTATCTCTATAAACATGGAAATATCTACAATGCCCTCTGTAAAAACATGGAAATGCCTATACAGTCATCTGTATAAACATGGAAATAGCTAAACAGCTAACTGTATAAACATGGAAATATCTACACCGTTATCTGTATAAATATGGAAATATCAACACCGCTACCTCTATAAACATGGAAATATCTACACCGCCATCTGCATAAACATGGAAATATCTACACGGCTATCTCTATAAACATGGAAATATCTACAATGCCATCTGTGAAAACATGGAAATACCTATACAGTCATCTGTATAAACATGGAAATATCTACACCACCATCTGTATAAACCTGGAAATATCTACACTGCTATCTCTATAAACCTGGAAATATCTACACCGTGATCTGTATAAACATGGAAATATTTACACTGCTATCTGTATAAACATGGAAATATCTACACCGTTATCTGTATAAATATGGAAATATCTACACCGCTATCTCTATAAACATGGAAATATCTACACCGCCATCTGTAAAAACATGGAAATACCTATACAGTCATCTGTATAAACATGGAAATATCTACACCACCATCTGTATAAACATGGAAATATCTACACTGCTATCTCTATAAACATGGAAATATCTACAATGCCCTCTGTAAAAACATGGAAATGCCTATACAGTCATCTGTATAAACATGGAAATAGCTAAACAGCTAACTGTATAAACATGGAAATATCTACACCGTTATATGTATAAATATGGAAATATCAACACCGCTACCTCTATAAACATGGAAATATCTACACCGCCATCTGCATAAACATGGAAATATCTACACTGCTATCTCTATAAACATGGAAATATCTACAATGCCATCTGTGAAAACATGGAAATACCTATACAGTCATCTGTATAAACATGGAAATATCTACACCACCATGTGTATAAACCTGGAAATATCTACACTGCTATCTCTATAAACCTGGAAATATCTACACCGTGATCTGTATAAACATGGAAATATTTACACTGCTATCTGTATAAACATGGAAATATCTACACCGTTATCTGTATAAATATGGAAATATCTACACCGCTATCTCTATAAACATGGAAATATCTACACCGCCATCTGTATAAACATGGAAATATCTACACTGCTATCTCTATAAACATGGAAATACCTACAATGCCATCTGTAAAAACATGGAAATACCTATACAGTCATCTGTATAAACATGGAAATATCTACACCACCATCTGTATAAACATGGAAATATCTACAATGCCATCTGTATACACATGGAAATACCTACACAGCAATCTGTGTATAGATGGAAACATGAACACTGCCATCTGTACAAACATGGAAATATCTACACCGCTATCTGTATAAACATGGAAATATCTACACTGCGGTCTGTATAAACATGGAAATTTGTACACCGGTATCTGTATAAACATGGAAATATCTACACCACGATCTGTATAAACATGGAAATATGTACACCGGTATCTGTATAAACATGGAAATATCTACACCACGATCTGTATAAACATGGAAATATTTACACCGGTATCTGCATAAATATGGAAATATCTACACCGCTATCTTTATAAACATGGAAATATCTACAAAGCCATCTGTATAAACATGGAAATACCTACACAGTCATGTGTAGCAACATGGAAAAATCTACACTGCCATCTGTATAAACATGGAAATATCTACAGAGCCCTCTGTATAAATATGGAAATATCTGCATAGGCATCTGTATAAACATGGAAATATCTGCAACGCTATCTGTATAAACATGGAAATACCTACACCGCTGTCTCTATAAACATGGAAATATGTACAACGCTATGTGTATCAACATGGAAATATCTCCACTGCTGTCTGTGTAAACATGGAAATATCTACACCGTGATCTGTATAAATATGGAAATATATACACCGCTATCTGTATAAAAATGGAAATATCTACACAGCTATCTCTATAAACACGGAAATACCTACACCGCCATCTGTATAAACATGGAAATACCTACAAAGTCATCTGTATAAACATGGAAATAGATACACAGCCATCTGTATAAACATGGAAATATGTACACAGCCATCTGTATATACATGGAAATATCTACACCGCTATCTGTATAAACATGGAAATATCTACACCGCCTTCTACATATCCATGGAAATATCTGCGCCGCCTTCTGTATAAACATGGAAATATCTAAACGGTCATCTGTGTATAGATGGAAATATCAACACCGCCATCTGTACAAACATGGAAATATCTGCACCACTATCTGTATAAACATGGAAATATCTACACCGCGGTCTGTATAAACATGGAAATAGCTAAACCGCTATCTGTATAAACATGGAAATATCTACACTGCTATCTCTATAAACCTGGAAATATCTACACCGTGATCTGTATAAACATGGAAATATTTACACTGCTATCTGTATAAACATGGAAATATCTACACCGTTATCTCTATAAATATGGAAATATCTACACCGCTATCTCTATAAACATGGAAATATCTACACCGCCATCTGTATAAACATGGAAATATCTACACTGCTATCTCTATAAACATGGAAATATCTACAATGCCGTCTGTAAAAACATGGAAATACCTATACAGTCGTCTGTATGAACATGGAAATACCTACACCACCGTCTGTATAAACATGGAAATAACTACAATGCCATCTGTATACACATGGAAATACCTACACGGCAATTTGTGTATAGATGGAAACACCAACACCGCCATCTGTACAGACATGGAAATATCTACACCGCTATCTGTATAAACATGGAAATATCTACACTGCGGTCTGTATAAAGATGGAAATTTCTACACCGGTATCTGTAAAAACATGAAAATATCTACACCACGATCTGTATAAACATGGAAATATTTACACCGCTATCTGTATAAACATGGAAATATCTACACCGCTATCTCTATAAACATGGAAATATCTACAAACCCATCTGTATAAACACGGAAATACCTACACAGTCAGCTGTAGGAACATGGAAAAACCTACACTGCCATCTGTATAAACATGGAAATACCTACACCGCCATCTGTATAAACATGGAAATACCTACAAAGTCATCTGTATAAACATGGAAATATCTACACAGCCATCTGTATAAACATGGAAATATCTACACAGCCATCTGTATATACATGGAAATACCTACACCGCTATCTGTATAAACATGGAAATAACTACACCGCCTTCTGCATATCCATGGAAATATCTGCGCCGCCTTTTGTATAAACATGGAAATATCTACACGGTCATCTGTATATAGATGGAAATATCAACACCGCCATCTGTACAAACATGGAAATATCTGCACCGCTATCTGTATAAACATGGAAATATCTACACCGCGGTCTGTATAAACACGGAAATAGCTAAACCGCTATCTGTGTAAACATGGAAATATCTACACTGCTATCTCTATAAACCTGGAAATATCTACACCGTGATCTGTAGAAACATGGAAATATTTACACTGCTATCTGTATAAACATGGAAATATCTACACCGTTATCTGTATAAATATGGAAATATCTACACCACGATCTGTATAAACATGGAAATATTTACACCGCTATCTGTATAAACATGGAAATATCTACACCGCTATCTCTATAAACATGAAAATATCTACACCGCCTTCTCTATAAACATGGAAATATCTACACCGCGATCAGTATAAACATGGAAATATCTACACCACCATCTGTATAAACATGGAAATATCTACAATGCCATCTGTATACACATGGAAATACCTACACGGCAATCTGTGTATAGATGGAAACACCGACACTGCCATCTGTACAAACATGGAAATATCTACACCGCTATCTGTATAAACATGGAGATATCTACACTGCGGTCTGTATAAACATGGAAATTTCTACACCGGTATCTGTATAAACATGGAAATATCTACACCACGATCTGTATAAACATGGAAATATTTACACTGCTATCTGTATAAACATGGAAATATCTGCACCGCTATCTCTATAAACATGGAAATATCTACAAAGCCATCTGTATAAACATGGAAACACCTACACAGTCATGTGTAGGAACATGGAAAAATCTACACTGCCATCTGTATAAACATGGAAATATCTACAGAGCCCTCTGTATAAATATGGAAATATCTGCATAGGCATCTGTATAAACATGGAAATATCTGCACCGCTATCTGTATAAACATGGAAATACCTACACCGCTGTCTCTATAAACATGGAAATATGTACACCGCTATGTGTATAAACATGGAAATATCTCCACTGCTGTCTGTATAAACATGGAAATATCTACACCGCGATCTCTATAAACATGGAAATATCTACACCGCTATCTGTATATACATGGAAATATCTACACAGCTATCTCTATAAACATGGAAATACCTACACCGCCATCTGTATAAACATGGAAATACCTACAAAGTCATCTGTATAAACATGGAAATATCTACACAGCCATCTGTATAAACATGGAAATACCTACAAAGTCATCTGTATAAACATGGAAATATCTACACAGCCATCTGTATAAACATGGAAATACCTACACAGCCATCTGTATATACATGGAAATATCTAAACCGCTATCTGTATAAACATGGAAATATCTACACCGCCTTCTGCATATCCATGGAAATATCTGCGCCGCCTTTTGTATAAACATGGAAATATCTACACGGTCATCTGTATATAGATGGAAATATCAACACCGCCATCTGTACAAACATGGAAATATCTGCACCGCTATCTGTATAAACATGGAAATATCTACACCGCGGTCTGTATAAACACGGAAATAGCTAAACCGCTATCTGTGTAAACATGGAAATATCTACACTGCTATCTCTATAAACCTGGAAATATCTACACCGTGATCTGTATCAACATGGAAATATTTACACTGATATCTGTATAAACATGGAAATATCTACACCGTTATCTGTATAAATATGGAAATATCTACACCACGATCTGTATAAACATGGAAATATTTACACCGCTATCTGTATAAACATGGAAATATCTACACCGCTATCTCTATGAACATGAAAATATCTACACCGCCTTCTCTATAAACATGGAAATATCTACACCGCGATCAGTATAAACATGGAAATATCTACACCACTATCTGTGTAAACATGGAAATATCTCCACTGCTATCTCTATAAACATCGAAATATCTACACCGCCATCTGTATAAACATGGAAATACTTACAAAGTTGCCTGTATAAACATGGAAATATCTACACCGCTATCTCTATAAACATGGAAATATCTACAAAGCCATCTGTATAAACATGGAAATACCTACACAGTCATGTGCAGGTACATGGAAAAATCTACACTGCCATCTGTAAAAACATGGAAATGTCTACAGAGCCCTCTGTATAAATATGGAAATATCTGCATAGGAATCTGTATAAACATGGAAATATCTGCACCGCTATCTGTATAAACATGGAAATACCTACACCGCTGTCTCTATAAACGTGGAAATATGTACACCACTATGTTTATAAACATGGAAATATCTCCACTGCTGTCTGTATAAACATGGAAATATCTACACTGCGATCTGTATAAACATGGAAATATCTACACCGCTATCTGTATAAACATGGAAATATCTACACAGCTATCTCTATAAACATGGAAATACCTGCAGCGCAATCTGTATAAACATGGAAATACCTACAAAGTCATCTGTATACACATGGAAATATCTACACAGCCATCTGTATAAACATGGAAATATCTACACAGCCATCTGTATATACATGGAAATATCTACACCGCTATCTGTATAAACATGGAAATATCTACACCGCCTTCTACATATCCATGGAAATATCTGTGCCGCCTTCTGTATAAACATCGAAATATCTACACGGTCATCTGTGTATAGATGGAAATATCAACACCGCCATCTGTACAAACATGGAAATAGCTGCACCGCTATCTGTATAAACATGGAAATATCTACACTGCTGTCTGTATAAACATGGAAATAGCTAAACCGCTATCTGTATAAACATGGAAATATCTACACTGCTATCTCTATAAACCTGGAAATATATACACCATGATCTGTATAAACATGGAAATATTTACACTGCTATCTGTATAAACATGGAAATATCTACACCGTTATCTGTATAAATATGGAAATATCTACACTGCTATCTCTATAAACATGGAAATATCTACACAGCCATCTGTATAAACATGGAAATATCTACACTGCTATCTCTATAAACATGGAAATATCTACAATGCCATCTGTAAAAACATGGAAATACCTATACAGTCATCTGTATAAACATGGAAATATCTACACCACCAACTGCATAAACATGGAAATATCAAAAATGCCATCTGTATACACATGGAAATACCTACACGGCAATCTGTGTATAGATGGAAACATCAACACCGCCATCTGTACAGACATGGAAATATCTACACCGCTTTAGGTATAAACATGGATATTTCTACACTTCGGTCTGTATAAACATGGAAATTTTTACACCGGTATCTGTATAACATGGAAATATCTACACCACGATCTGTATATACATGGGAATATGTACACCGCTGTATGTAAAAACTTGGAAATATCTATACCGCTATCTCTATAAACATGGAAATATCTACAAAGCCATCTGTATAAACATGGAAGTACCTACACAGTCATGTGTAGGAACATGGAAAAATGTACACTGCCATCTGTATAAACATGGAAATATCTACAGAGCCCTCTGTATAAATATGGAAATATTTGCATAGGCATCTGTATAAACATGGAAATATCTGCACCGCTATCTGTATAAACATGGAAATACCTACACCGCTGTCTCTATAAACATGGAAATATGTACAACGCTATGTGTATAAACATGTAAATATCTCCACCGCTGTCTGTATAAACATGGAAATTTCTACACCGTGATCTGTATAAACATGGAAATATCTACACCGCTATCTGTATAAACATGGAAATATCTACACCGCCTTCTACATATCCATGGAAATATCTGCGCCGCCTTCTGTATAAACATGGAAATATCTACACGGTCATCTGTGTATAGATGGAAATATCAACACCGCCATCTGTACAAACATGGAAATATCTGCACCGCTATCTGTATCAACATGGAAATATCTACACCGCGGTCTGTATAAACATGGAAAGAGCGAAACCGCTATCTGTATAAACATGGAAATATCTACACTGCTATCTCTATAAACCTGGAAATATCTACACTGTGATCTGTATAAACATGGAAATATATACACTGCTATCTGTATAAACATGGAAATATCTACACCGTTATCTGTATAAATATGGAAATATCTACACCGCTATCTCTATAAACATGGAAATATCTACACCGCCATCTGTATAAACATGGAAATATCCACACTGCTAACTCTATAAACATGGAAATATCTACAATGCCATCTGTAAAAACATGGAAATAGCTATACAGTCATCTGTATAAACAGGGAAATATCTACACCACCATCTGTATAAACATGGAAATATCTACAATGCCATCTGCATACACATGGAAATAACTACACGGCAATCTGTGTATAGATGGAAACACCAACACCGCCATCTGTACAAACATGGAAATATCTACACCGCTATCTGTATAAACGTGGAGATATCTCCACTGCGGTCTGTATAAACATGGAAATTTCTACACCGGTATCTGTATAAACATTGAAATATCTAAACCACGATCTGTATAAACATGGAAATATTTACACTGCTATCTGTATAAACATGGAAATATCTGCACCGCTATCTCTATAAACATGGAAATATCTACAAAGCCATCTGTATAAACATGGAAATACCTACACAGTCATGTGTAGGAACATGGAAAAATCTACACTGCCATCTGTATAAACATGGAAATATCTACAGAGCCCTCTGTATAAATATGGAAATATCTGCATAGGCATCTGTATAAACATGGAAATATCTGCACCGCTATCTGTATAAACATGGAAATACCTACACCGCTGTCTCTATAAACATGGAAATATGTACACCGCTAGGTGTATCAACATGGAAATATCTCCACTGCTGTCTGTATAAAAATGGAAATATCTACACTGCGATCTGTATAAACATGGAAATATCTACACCGCTATCTGTATAAGCATGGAAATATCTACACAGCTATCTCTATAAACATGGAAATACCTACAACGCCATCTGTATAAACATGGAAATACCTACAAAGTCATCTGTATAAACATGGAAATATCTACACAGCCATCTGTATATACATGGAAATATCTACACCGCTATGTGTATAAACATGGAAATATCTACACCGCCTTCTACATATCCATGGAAATATCTGCGCCGCCTTCTGTATAAACATGGAAATATCTACACGGTCATCTGTGTATAGATGGAAATGTCAACACCTCCATCTGTACAAACATGGAAATATCTGCACCGCTATCTGTATAAACATGGAAATATCTACAGCACGGTCTGTATAAACATGGAAATAGCTACACCGCTATCTGTATAAACATGAAAATATCTACACTGCTATCTCTATAAACCTGGAAATATCTACACCGTGATCTGTATAAACATGGAAATATTTACACTGCTATCTGTATAAACATGGAAATATCTACACCGTTATCTGTATAAATATGGAAATATCTACACCGCTATCTCTATAAACATGGAAATATCTACACCGCTATCTCTATAAACATGGAAATATCTACAATGCCATCTGTAAAAACATGGAAATACCTATACAGTCATCTGTATAAACATGGAAATATCTACACCACCATCTGTATAAACATGGAAATATCTACAATGCCATCTGCATACACATGGAAATACCTACACGGAAATCTGTGTATAGATGGAAACACCAACACCGCCATCTGTACAAACATGGAAATATCTACACCGCTATCTGTATAAACATGGAGATACCTACACTGCGGTCTGTATAAACATAGAAATTTCTACAACGGAATCTGTATAAACATGGAAATATCTACACCACGATCTGAATAAACATGGAAATATTTACACCGCTATCTGTATAAACATGGAAATATCTGCACCGCTATCTCTATAAACATGGAAATACCTACACCGCTGTCTCTATAAACATGAAAATATGTACACTGCTATGTGTATAAACATGGAAATATCTCCACTGCTGTCTGTATAAACATGGAAATATCTACACCGCGATCTCTATAAACTTGGAAATATCTACACCGCTATCTGTATAAACATGGAAATATCTACAATGCTATCTCTGTAAACATGGAAATACCTACACCGCTGTCTCTATAAACATGGAAATATGTACACCGCTAGGAGTATCAACATGGAAATATCTCCACTGCTGTCTGTATAAAAATGGAAATATCTACACTGCGATCCGTATAAACATGGAAATATCTACACTGCTATCTGTATAAACATGGAAATATCTACACAGCTATCTCTATAAACATAGAAATACCTACACCGCCATCTGTATAAACATGGAAATACCTACAAAGTCATGTGTATAAACATGGAAATATCTACAGAGCCATCTGTATATACATGGAAATATCTACACCGCTATCTGTATAAACATGGAAATATCTACACCGCCTTCTACATATCCATGGAAATATCTGCGCCGACTTCTGTATAAACATGGAAATATCTACACGGTCATCTGTTTATAGATGGAAATGTCAACACCTCCATCTGTACAAACATGGAAATATCTGCACCGCTATCTGTATAAACATGGAAATATCTACACCACGGTCTGTATAAACATGGAAATAGCTAAACCGCTATCTGTATAAACATGAGAATATCTACACTGCTCTCTCTATAAACCTGGAAATATCTACACCGTGATCTGTATAAACATGGAAATATTTACACTGCTATCTGTATAAACATGGAAATATCTACACCGTTATCTGTATAAATATGGAAATATCTACACCGCTATCTCTATAAACATGGAAATATCTACACCGCCATATGTATAAACATGGAAATATCTACACTGCTATCTCTATAAACATGGAAATATCTACAATGCCATCTGTAAAAACGTGGAAATACCTATACAGTCATCAGTATAAACATGGAAATATCTACACCACCATCTGTATAAACATGGAAATATCTACAATGCCATCTGTATACACATGGAAATACCTACACGGCAATCTGTGTATAGATGGAAACACCGACACTGCCATCTGTACAAACATGGAAATATCTACACCGCTATCTGTATAAACATGGAGATATCTACACTGCGGTCTGTATAAACATGGAAATTTCTACACCGGTATCTGTATAAACATGTAAATATCTACACCACGATCTGTATAAACATGGAAATATTTACACAGCTATCTGTATAAACATGGAAATATCTGCACCGCTATCTCTATAAACATGGAAATATCTACAAAGCCATCTGTATAAACATGGAAACACCTACACAGTCATGTGTAGGAACATGGAAAAATCTACACTGCCATCTGTATAAACATGGAAATATCTACAGAGCCCTCTGTATAAATATGGAAATATCTGCATAGGCATCTATATAAACATGGATATATCTGCACCGCTATCTGTATAAACATGGAAATACCTACACCGCTGTCTCTATAAACATGGAAATATGTACACCGCTATGTGTATAAACATGGAAATATCTCCACTTCTGTCTGTATAAACATGGAAATATCTACACCGCGATCTCTATAAACATGGAAATATCTACACCGCTATCTGTATATACATGGAAATATCTACACAGCTATCTCTATAAACATGGAAATACCTACACCGCCATCTGTATAAACATGGAAATACCTACAAAGTCATCTGTATAAACATGGAAATATCTACACAGCCATCTGTATAAACATGGAAATACCTACACAGCCATCTGTATATACATGGAAATATCTACACCGCTATCTGTATAAACATGGAAATATCTACACCGCCTTCTACATATCCATGGAAATATCTGCGCCGCCTTCTGTATAAACATGTAAATATCTACACGGTCATCTGTGTATAGATGGAAATATCAACACCGCCATCTGTACAAACATGGAAATATCTGCACCGCTATCTGTATAAACATGGAAATATCTACACCGAGGTCTGTATAAACATGGAAATATCTAAACCGCTATCTGTATAAACATGGAAATACCTACACTGCTATCTGTATAAACATGAAAATATCTACACCGCGGTCTGTATAAACATGGAAATATCTAAACCGCTATCTGTATAAACATGGAAATATCTACACTGCTATCTCTATAAACCTGGAAATATCTACAACGTGATCTGTATAAACATGGAAATATTTCCACTGCTATCGGTATAAACATGGAAATATCTACACCGTTATCTGTATAAATATGTAAATATCTACACGGCTATCTCTATAAACATGGAAATATCTACACCGCCATCTGTATAAACATGGAAATATCTACACTGCTATCTCTATAAACATGGAAATATCTACAATGCCATCTGTAAAAACATGGAAATACCTATACAGTCATCTGTATAAACATGGAAATATCTACACCACCATCTGTATAAACATGGAAATATCTACAATGCCATCTGTATACACATGGAAATACCTACACGGAAATCTGTGTATAGATGGAAACACCAACACCGCCATCTGTACAAACATGGAAATATCTACACCGCTATCTGTATAAACATGGAGATATCTACACAGCGGTCTGTATAAACATGGAAATTTCTACACCGGTATCTGTATAAACATGGAAAGATCTACACCACGATCTGTTTAAACATGGAAATATTTACAACGCTATCTGTATAAACATGGAAATATCTACACCGCTCTCTCTTTAAACATGGAAATATCTACAAAGCCATCTGTATAAACATGGAAATACCTACACATTCATGTGTAGGAACATGGAAAAATCTACACTGCCATCTGTATAAACATGGAAATATCTACAGAGCCCTCTGAATAAATATGGAAATATCTGCATAGGCATCTGTATAAACATGGAAATATCTGCACCGCTATCTGTATAAACATGGAAATACCTACACCGCTGTCTCTATAAACATGGAAATATGTAAACCGCTATGTGTATAAACATGGAAATATCTCCACTGCTGTCTGTATAAACATGGAAATATCTACACTGCGATCTCTATAAACATGGAAATATCTACACCGCTATCTGTATAAACATGGAAATATCTACACAGCTATCTCTATAAACATGGAAATAGCTACACCGCCGTCTGTATAAACATGGAAATACCTACAAAGTCATCTGTATAAACATGGAAATATCTACACAGCCATCTGTATAAACATGGAAATATCTACACAGCCATCTGTATATACATGGAAATATCTACACCGCCTTCTACATATCCATGGAAATATCTGTGCCGCCTTCTGTATAAACATGGAAATATCTACACGGTCATCTGTGTATAGATGGAAATATCAACACCGCCATCTGTACAAACATGGAATTATCTGCACCGCTATCTGTATAAACATGGAAATATCTACACCGCGGTCTGTATAAACATGGAAATAGCTAAACCGCTATCTGTATAAACATGGAAATAACTACACTGCTATCTCTATAAACCTGGAAATATCTACACCGTGATCTGTATAAACATGGAAATATTTACACTGCTATCTGTATAAACATGGAAATATCTACACCGTTATCTGTACAAATATGGAAATATCTACACCGCTACCTCTATAAACATGGAAATATCTACACCGCCATCTGTATAAACATGGAAATATCTACACAGCTATCTGTATAAACATGGAAATACCTACATAGTCATGTGTACGAACATGGAAATATCTACACTGCCATCTGTATAAACATGGAAATATCCACAGCCCTCTGTATAAATATGGAAATATCTACACAGCCATCTGTATAAACATGGAAATATCTACACCGCTATCTCTATAAACATGGAAACATCTACACCGCTATCTGTATGAACATGGAAATATCTACATCGCTATCTGTATAAACAGGGAAATATCTCCACCGCTATCTGTATAAACATGGAAATATCTACACCGCTATCTGTATAAACATGGAAATATCTAGAATGCTATCTGTGTAAACATGGAAATATCTACACAGCTATCTGTGTAAACTTGGAAATATCTACCCAGCTATCTGTGTAAAAATGGAAATAACTACGCAGCAATCTGTGCAAAGATGGAAATATCTACACCGCTATCTGTATAAACATGGAAATATCTATACCGCAGTCTCTGTAAACATGGAAATATCTCCACCGCTATCTGTATAAACATGAAAATATCTACACCACTTTCTGTATAATCATGGACATATCTACACCGCAATCTGTATAAACATGGAAATATCTATCACGCTATGTGTGTAAACATGGAAATATCTTCACCGCGGTCTGTATAAACATGTAAATATCTACACCACGATCAGTATAAACATGGAAATATCTACACCGCTATCTGTATAAACATGAAAATATCTTCACCACTATCTGTGCAAACATGAAAATATCTACACTGCCATCTCTATAAACATGGAAATATCTACACTGCCATGTCTATGAACATGGAAATATCTACACCGCGAGCTGTATAAACATGGAAATATCTACAATGCTAGTTGTATAAACATGGAAATAACACCGCTATTTATACAAACATGGAAATACCTACACCGCTATCTGTAAAAACATGGAAATATCTTCACAACTATCTCTATAAACATGGAAATATCTACACCGCCATCTGTATAAACATGGAAATACCTACAAAGTCATCTTTATAAACATGGAAAAATCTACACAGCCATGTGTATAAACCTGGAAATATCTACACAGCCATCTGTATATACATGGAAATATCTACACCGCTATCTGTATAAACATGGAAATAACTACACTGCTATTTGTATAAACAAGGAAATATCTACACCGTGATCTGTATAAACATGGAAATATCTACATGGTCATCTGTGTATAGATGGAAATATCAACACTGCCATATGTACAAACATGGAATAATCTGCACCGCTATCTGTATAAACATGGAAATATCTACACCGCGGTCTGTATAAACATGGAAATATCTACAATGCCATCTGTAAAAACATGGAAATACCTATACAGTCATCTGTATAAACATGGAATTATCTACACCACCATCTGTATAAACATGGAAATATCTACAATGCCATCTGTATACACATGGAAATAACTACACGGCAATCTGTGTATAGATGGAAACATCAACACCGCCATCTGTACAAACATGGAAATATCTACACCGCTATCTCTATAAACATGGAAATATCTCAACTGCGGTGTGCATAAACATGGAAATATCTACACCGCTATCTCTATAAACATTGAAATATCTACAAAGCCATCTGTATAAACATGGAAATACCTACACAGTCACGTGTACGAACATGGAAATATCTACTCTGCCATCTGTATAAACATGGAAATATCTACACAGCCCTCTGTATAAATATGGAAATATCTGCATAGGCATCTGTATAAACATGGTAATATCTGCACCGCTATCTGTATAAACATGGAAATATCTACACCGCGGTCTGTATATACATGGAAATATCTACACCGCTATCTATATAAACATGTAAATATCTACACCGCTATCTCTATAAACATGGAAATATCTACACCGTGATCTGTATAAACATGGAAATATTACACCACTATCTGTATAAACATGGAAATTTCTAAACCTTTATCTGTATAAATATGGAAATATCTACACCGCTATCTCTATAAACATGGAAATATCTACACCGCCATCTGTATAAACATGGAAATACCTATAGAGTCATCTGTGTAAACATGGAAATATCTACACCACCATCTGTATAAACATGGAAATATCTACAATGCCATCTGTATACACATGGAAATACCTACACGGCAATATGTGTATAGACGGAAAGTTCAACACCGCCATCTGTACAAACATGCAAATACCTACACTGCTATCTCTATAAACATGGAAATATCTACACTGCGGTCTGTATAAACATTGAAATATCTACACCGGTATCTGTATAAACATGGAAATATCTACACCGCCATCTACATATCAATGGAAATATCTGCGCCGCCATCTGTATAAACATGGAAATATCTACACGGTCATCTGTGTATAGATGGAAATATCAACACCGCCATATGTACAAACATGGAAAAATCTGCACCGCTATCTGTATAAACATGGAAATATCTACACCGCGGTCTGTATAAACATGGAAATATCTACACCGCTATCTGTATAAACATGGAAATACCTACACCGCTATCTCTATAAACATGGAAATATCTACACCGTGATCTGTATAAACATGGAAATATTTACACCGCTATCTGTATAAACATGGAAATTTCTACACCGTTATCTGTATAAATATGGAAATATCTACACCGCTATCTCTATAAACATGGAAATATCTACACCGCCATCTGTTTAAACATGGAAATACCTATACAGTCATCTGTGTAAACATGGAAATATCAACACTGCCATCTGTATAAACTTGGAAATATCTACACTGACATCTGTAGAAAGACGGAAATGTCTACAAAGTGATCTGTATAAACATGGGAATTTCTACACCGCTACTTCGATAAACATGGAAATACCTACTCTGCTATCTGTATCAGCATGGAAATAACTACACCGCAATCTGTATAAACATGGAAATATCTACAATGCTATCTCTGTAAACATGGAAATATCTACACAGCTATCTGTGTAAACTTGGAAATATCTACACCGCTATCTGTGTAAATTTGGCAATACTTACACCGCAATCTGTGCAAAGATGGAAATATCTACACCGCTATCTCTGTAAACATGGAAATATCTACACCGCTATCTGCATAAACATGGAAATATCTACACTGCCATCTGTATAAACATGGAAATATCTACAGCGCCATCTGTATAAACATGGAAATATCTACACTGCCATCTGTAGACTCATGGAAATATCTACACAGCCATCTGTATAAACATGGAAATATCTACACCGCTATCTCTATAAACATGGAAACATCTACACCGCTATCTGTATAAACATCGAAATATCTACATCACTATCTGTATAAACAGGGAAATATCTCCACCGCTATTTGTATAAACATGGAAATATCTACACCGCTATCTGTATAAACATGGAAATATCTAGAATGCTATCTTTGTAAACATGGAAATATCTACACAGATATCTGTGTAAACTTGGAAATATCTACCCAGCTATCTGTGTAAAAATGGAAATAACTAAACAGCAATCTGTGCAAAGATGGAAATATCTACACCGCTATCTGTATAAACATGGAAATATCTATACCGCAGTCTCTATAAACATGGAAATATCTCCACCGCTATCTGTATAAACATGAAAATATCTACACCACTTTCTGTATAATCATGGACATATCTACACCGCAATCTGTATAAACATGGAAATACCTATCACGCTATGTGTGTAAACATGGAAATATCTTCACCGCGGTCTGTATAAACATGTAAATATCTACACCACGATCTGCATAAACATGGATATATCTACACCGCTATCTGTATAAACATGAAAATATCTTCACCACTATCTGTGCAAACATGAAAATATCTACACTGCCATCTCTATAAACATGGAAATATCTACACTGCTAGTTGTATAAACATGGAAATAACACCGCTATGTATACAAACATGGAAATACCTACACCGCTATCTTTAAAAACATGGAAATATCTACACAACTATCTCTATAAACATGGAAATAACTACACCGCCATCTCTATACACATAGAAATATCTACACCGCTATCTCTATAAACATAGAAATATCTACACCGCCATCTCTATAAACATGGAAATATCTACACCACTATCTGTATAAACATGGAAATACCTACATAGCTATCTGTATAAACATGGATATATCTACACCGATATCTGTATAAAAATGGAAATATCTACACCGCTTTCTGTATAAATATGGCAATATCTACACCGCCATTTGTGTAAACACACAAATATCTACAGATTCAACAGTATACACATGGAAATATCTACACAGCCATCTGTATAAACATGAATGTATCTACACAAATATCTGTATAAACAAGGAAGTACCTTCAGCGATATCTCTATAAACATGGAAATATCAACACAACAATCTATACAAACATGGAAATATCTACACCGCCATCTATATAAACATGAAAATATCTACACCTCCATCTCTTTAAACATGGGACTATCTACACCGCCATCTGTATAAACATGGAAATATCTACGCCGATATCTGTATAAAGAGGGAAATACCTACACCGCTATCTCTATAAACATGGAAATATCTAAACAGCCATCTGTATAAACTTGGAAATATCTACACTGCTATCTCTATAAACATGGAAATATCTACACCGTTATCTGTATAAACATGGAAATATCTACATCGCTATCTGTATAAACAAGGAAATATCTCGACCGCTATCTGTATAAACATGGAAATAACTACACCGCTATCTGTATAAACATGGAAATATCTACACCGCTATCTGTATAAACATGGAAATATCTACACCGCTATCTGTATAAACATGGAAATATCTACAACGCTATCTGTGTAAACATTGAAATATCTACACAGCTATCTGTGTAAACTTGGAAATATCTACACAGGTATCTGTGTAAAAATGGAAATATCTACACGGCAATCTGTGCAAAGAGGGAAATATCTACACCGCTTTCTCTGAAAACGTGGAAATATCTACACTGATATCTGTATGAACATGGAAATATCTACACTGCTATCTGTATAAACAAGGAAATATCTACACTGCCATCTGTAGAAACATGGAAATATCTACACCGCCATCTGTATAAACATGGAAATACCTACACCGCTATCTGTAGAAATATGGAAATATCTACACCGCTATCTCCATAAACATGGAAATACCAACACCGCTTTCTCTATAAACATGGAAATATCTACATCGCAATCTCTATAAACATTTAATTATCTACACCGCCATCTCTATAAACATGAAAATATCTACGCCGCCATCTTCAGAAACATAGCTGTATCTACACCGCCATCTGTATAAAAATGGAAATATCTACACCACTATCTGTATAAACATGGAAAACTCTTCACTTCCATCTGTATAAACATGGAAATATCTACACCGCCATGTGTATAAACATGGAAATGTCTACACTGCTATCTCTATAATCATGGAAATACCTACAACGCCATCTCTATAAACATGGAAATATCTACACCGCTATCTGTATAAACCTGGAAATATCTACACCGCTATCTGTATAAACCTGGAAACATCTACACTGCTATCTGAATAAATATGGAAATATCTACAACGCTATCTCTCTAAACATGGAAATGTCTACACCACTATCTGTATAAACATGGAAGTAGCTACACAGCTTTCTCTATAAACATGAAAATATCTACACTGCTATCTCTATATACATGGAAATATCTACACCTAAATCTCTATAAACATGAAAATATCTACACCGCCATCTTCAGAAACATGGATGTATCTACACCGCCATCTGTATAAACATGGAAATGTCTACACCACTATCTCTATAAATATGGAAATACCTTCACTGCCATCTGTATAAACATGGAAATATCTACACCGCCATCTGTATAAACATGGAAATATCTACACCGCCATCTTCAGAAACATGGATGTATCTACACCGCCATCTGTATAAAATGGAAATATCTACACTGCCGTCTGTATAAACTGGGAAATATCTACACTGACATCTGTAGAAAGATGGAAATGTCTACAAAGCGATCTGTATAAACATGGGAATATCTACAATGCCATCTGTATACACATGGAAATAACTACACGTCAATCTGTGTATAGATGGAAACATCAACACCGCCATCTGTAAAAACATGGAAATATCTACACCGCTATCTCTATAAACATGGAAATACCTACACTGCGGTCTGTTTAAACATAGAAATATATACACCGGTATCTGTATAAACATGGAAATATCTACACCACGATCTGTATAAACATGGAAATATTTACACCGCTATCTGTATAAACATGGAAATATCTCCACCGCTATCTCTATAAACATGGAAATATCTACAAAGCCATCTGTATAAACATGGAAATACCTACACAGTCATGTGTAGGAACATGGAAATATCTACACTGCCATCTGTGTAATCATGGAAATATCTACATAGCCCTCTGTATAAATATGGAAATATCTGCATAGGCATCTGTATAAACATAGAAATATCTGCACCGCTATCTGTATAAAAATGGAAATACCTACACCGCTGTCTCTATAAACATGGAAATATGTACACCTCTATGTGTATAAACATGGAAATATCTCCAATGCTGCTGTATAAACATGGAAATATCTACACCGCGATCTGTATAAACATGGAAATATCTGTATTGCTATCTGTATAAACATGGAAATATCTACACAGCTATCTCTATAAACATGGAAATAACTACACCGCCAACTGTATAAACATGGAAATACCTAGAAAGTCATCTATATAAACATGGAAATATCTACACAGCCATCAGGATAAACATGAGAATATCTACACAGCCATCTGTATATACATGGAAATATGTACAACGCTATCTGTATAAACATGGAAATAACTATACCGCTATTTGTATAAACAAGTAAATATCTACACCGCCATCTGTTTAAACTTGGAAATATATACCCAGACATCTGTTTATACATGGAAATATCTACACTGTTATCTGTATAAACAGGCTAATAACTACACCGTGATGTGTATAAACATGGAAATATCTGCACCGCCATCTCTATAAACATGGAAATATCTACACCCCTATCTCTATAAACATGGAAATATCCACACAGCTATCTCTATAAACATGGAATAATCAACACCGCTATCTCTATGAACATGGAAATATCTACACCGCCATCTCTGTAAACATGGAAATATCTACACCGTTATCAGTATAAACATGGAAATATCTACACCGCTATCTGTATAAACATGGAAATATCTCCACTGCTATCTCTATAAACATCGAAATATCTGCACCGCCATCAGTATAAACATGGAAATACTTACAAAGTTATCTGTATAAACATGGAAATATCTACACCGCCATCTGTATAAACATGGAAATATCTACACAGCCATGTGTATATACATGGAAATATCTACACCGCTATCTATATAAACATCTAAATATCTACACCGCTATTTGTATAAACATGGAAATATCTCCACTGCTATCTCTATAAACATCAAAATATATACACCGCCATCTGTATAAATATGGAAATACTTACAAAGTTATCTGTATAAACATGGAAATATCTACACCGCCAGCTACATATTAATAGAAATATCTCTGCCGCCATCTGTATAAACATGGAAATATCTACACGGTCATCTCTGTATAGATGGAAAAATCAACACCGCTATCTTTAAAAACATGGAAATATCTGCACCACCATCTGTATAAACATGGAAATATCTACACCGCGGTCTGTATAAACATGGAAATATCTACACCGCTATCTGTATAAACATGGAAATATATACAACGCTATCTGTATAAACATGGAAATATGTACACCACTATGTGTATAAACATGGAAATATCTTCACTGCCATCTGTATAAACATGAAAATATCTACATCGCCATCTTCAGAAACATGGATGTATCTACACCGCCATCTGTATAAACATGGTACTATCTACACCGCTATCTTTATAAACATGGAAATATCTACACCGCTATTTGTATAAACATGGAAATACTAACACCGCTATCTGTATAAATATGGAAATATCTACACCGCTATCTCTATAAACATGAAAATACTTACAACACCATCTGTATAAACATGGAAATATTTACACCGCTATCTCTATTAACTTAGAAATAACTAGACCGCCATCTCTATAAACATGGAAATATCCACAACGCTATCTGCATAAACATGGAATTATCTACAAAGACATCTGTATAAACATGGAAATATCTACACCGCCATCTCTATAAACATGAAAATATCTACATCGCCATCTTCATAAACATGGATGTATCTACACCGCCATCTGTATAAACATGGAAATATCTACACCACTATCTGTATAAACATGGAAATATCTTCACTGCCATCTGTATAAACATGGAAATATCTACGCCGCCATCTGTATAAAGATGGAAACATCTACACCGCAATATGAATAAATATGGAAATACCTACACCGCTATCTCTATAGACATGGAAATATCTACACTGCTATCGGTATAAACATGGAAATGTCTACACTGCCATCTGTATAAAGATCGAAATATATACACCGCGAGCTGTATAAACATGGAAATATCTACACCGCTATCTCTATAAACATGGATATACCAACACCGTTATCTGTATAAACATGGAAATATCTACAGTGCTATCTCTATAAACATGAAAATACTTAAACCACCATCTCCATAAACATGGAGATATTCACACCGCCATCTCTATAAACATGGAAATATCTACAATGCTATCTATGTAAACATGGAATTATCTACACAGCTATCTGTGGAAACTTGGAAATATCTACACCGCTCTCTGTGTAAGTTTGGCAATACCTACACCGCAATTTGTGCAAAGATGGAAATAACTACACTGCTATCTGTATAAACATGGAAATATCTACACCGATATCTGTATAAACATGGAAATATCTACACTGCCATCTATATAAACATGGAAATACCTACACCGCTTTCTCTATAAACATGAAAATATCTACACTGCTATCTCTATAAACATGGAAATATCTACACCACTTTCTCTATAAATATGGAAATATCTTCACTGCCATCTGTATAAACATGGAAATGTCTACACCGCCATCTGTATAAACATGGAAATATCTACACTGCCATCTGCATAAACATGGAAATATCTACACAGACATCTGTATAAACATGGAAATATCTACACTGCAATCTGTATAAACTTGGAAATATCTACAATGACATCTGTAGAAAGATGGAAATGTCTACAAAGCGATCTGAATAAACATGGGAATTTCTACACCACTACCTGTATAAACATGGAAATATCTACACCGATACCTGTATAAACATGGAAATATCTATACCGCATCTCTATAAACATGGAAATATCTCCACCGCTATCTGTATAAACATGAACATATCTACACCGCTATCTGTATAATCATGGACATATCTACACCGCAATATGTATAAACATGGAAATATCTACCACGCTATGTGTGTAAACATGGAAATATCTACACAGCTATCTGTGTAAACTTGGAAATATCTACACAGCTATCTGCGTAAACATGGAAGTATCTACACGGCAATCTATGCAAAGATGGAAATATCTACCCCGCTATCTCTGTAAACATGGAATTATCTACACCGCTACCTGTATAAACATGGAAATATCTACACCGCTGTCTGTATAAAAAAGGAAATATCTACACGGACATCTGTAGAAACATGGTAATATCTACACCGCAATCTCTATAAACATGGAAATACCTACACCGCTATCTGTATAAATATGGAAATATCTACACCGCTATCTCTATAAACATGGAAATACCTACACCGCTTTCTCTATAAACATGAAAATATCTACACTGCTATCTCTATATACATGGAAATATCTACACCTCCATCTCTATAAACATGAAAATATCTACACCGCCATCTTCAGAGACATGGATGCATCTACACCGCTATCTCTATAAACATGGAAATATCTACACCACTATCTGTATAAACATGGAAATATCTTCACTGCCATTTGTATAAACATGGAAATATCTACACCGCCGTCTGTATAAAGATGGAAATATCTTCACCGCCATCTCTATAAATATGGAAATAACTACACCGCGATCTCTATAGACAAGGAAATATCTACACTGCTATCTGTATAAACATGGAAATATCTACACCGCTATCTGTATAAACATGGAAATACCAACACCGTTATCAGTATAAACATGGAAATATCTACAGCGCTATCTCTATAAACATGAAAATACTTACACCACCATCTCTATAAACATGGAGATATTTACACCGTTATCTCTATAAACATAGAAATAACTACACCGCCATCTCTGTAAACATGGAAATATCTACACCGCCATCTGCATAAACATGGAAATATCTACACAGACATCTGTATAAACATGGAAATATCTACACTGCCATCTGTATATACTTGGAAATATCTACACTGACATCTGTAGAAAGATGGAAATGTCTACAAAGCGATCTGTATAAACATGGGAATTTCTACACCGCTACTTGTATAAAGATGGAAATATCTACACCGCTCTCTGTATCAACATGGAAATAACTACACCGCAATCTGTATAAACATGGCAATATCTACAATGCTATCTCTGTAAACATGGAAATATCTTCACAGCTATTTGTGTAAACTTGGAAATATCTACACCGCTATCTCTGTAAGTTTGGCAATAACTACACCACAATCTGAGCAAAGATAGAAATACCTCCACCGCTATCTCTGTAAACATGGAAATATCTACACCGATATCTGTATAAACATGGAAATATCTACACTGCCATCTGTATAAACATGGAATTACCTACACCACTTTCTCTATAAACATGAAAATATCTACACTGCTATCTCTATATACATGGAAATATCTACACCTCCATCTCTATAAACATGAAAATATCTACAACGCCATCTTCAGAAACATGGATGTATCTACACCGCCATCTGTATATACATGGAAATATGTAAACCACTATCTGTATAAATATGGAAATATCTTCCCGGCCATCTGTATAAACATGGAAATATCTACACCACCATCCGTATAAAGATGTTAATATCTACACCGCAATCTGTATAAATATGGAAATAACTACACCGCTATCTCTATAGACATGGAAATATCTACACCGCTATGTGTATAAACATGGAAATATCTACACTGCCATCTGTATAAAGATGGAAATATCTACACCGCGAGCTGTATAAACATGGAAATATCTACACCGCTTACTGTATAAACATGGAAAAACCAACACCGCTATCTGTATAAACATGTAAATATCTACACCGCTATCTCTATAAACATGAAAATACTTACACCACCATCTCTATAAACATGGAAATATTTACACCGCTATCTCTATAAACTTAGAAATATCTAGACTGCCATCTCTATAAACACGGAAATATCTACACCGCTATATGCATAAACCTGGAAATATCTACACAGACATCTATATAAACATGGAAATATCTACACCGCCATCTCTATAAACATGAAAATACCTACACCGCCATCTTCAGAAACATGGATGTAACTACACCGCCATCTGTATAAACTTGGAAATATCTACACCACTATCTGTAAAAACATGGAAATATCCTCACTGCCATCTATATAAACATGGAAATATCTACACCGCCATCTTTATAAAGATGGAAATATCTACACCAAAATTTGTACAAATATGGAAATACCTACACCGCTATCTCGATAGACATGGAAATATCTACACCGCTATCTGTATAAACATGGAAACATCTACCCTGCCATCTGTATGAAGATGGAAATATCTACACTGCGAGCTGTATAAACATGGAAATATCCACACCGCTATCTGAATAAACATGGAAATACCAACACCGTTATCTTTATAAACATGGAAATATCTACACTGCCATCTGTATAAACATGGAAATAACTACACCGCTTTCTCTATAAACATGAAAATATCTACACTGCTATCTCTACATACATGGAAATATCTACACCTCCATCTCTATAAACAGGTAAATATCTACACCACCATCTTCAGAAACATGGATGTATCTACACTGCCATCTATATAAACATGGAAATATCCACAACGCTATCTGCATAAACATGGAATTATCTACAAAGGCATCTGTATAAACATGGAAATATCTACACCGCCATCCCTATAAACATGAAAATATCTACATCTCCATCTTCATAAACATGGATGTATCCACACCGCCATCTGTATAAACATGGAAATATCTACACCACTATCTGTATAAACATGGAAATATCTTCACTGCCATCTGTATAAACATGGAAATATCTACACCGCCATCTGTATAAAGATGGAAATATCTACACCGCAATCTGTATAAATATGGAAATACCTACACCGCTATCTCTATAGACATGTAAATATCTACATCGCTATCGGTATAAACATGGAAATATCTACACTGCCATCTGTATAAAGATGGAAATATATACAACACGAGCTGTATAAACATGGAAATATCTACACCGCAATCTCTATAAACATGGAAATACCAACACCGTTATCTGTATAAACATGGAAATATCTACAGTGCTATCTCTATAAACATGAAAATACTTACACCACCATCTCCATAAACATGGAGATATTCACACCGTTATCTCTATAAACATAGAAATAACTGCACCGCCATCTCTATAAACATGGAAATATCTACAATGCTATCTATGTAAACATGGAATTATCTACACAGCTATCTGTGTAAACTTGCAAATATCTACACCGCTCTCTGTGTAAGTTTGCCAATACCTACACCACAATCTGTGCAAAGATGGAAATACCTACACCGCTATCTGTATAAACATGGAAATATCTACACCGATATCTGTATAAACATGGAAATATCTACACTGCCATCTATATAAACATGGAAATACCTAAACCGCTTTCTCTATAAACATGAAAATATCTACACTGCTATCTCTATAAACATGGAAATATCTACACCACTATCTCTATAAATATGGAAATATCTTGACTGCCATCTGTATAAACATGGAAATGTCTATACCGCCATCTGTATAAATATGGAAATATCTACACTGCCATCTGCATAAACATGGAAATATCTACACAGACATCTGTATAAACATGGAAATATCTACACTGCAATCTGTATAAACTTGGAAATATCTACATTGACATCTGTAGAAAGATGGAAATGTCTACAAAGCGATCTGAATAAACATGGGAATTTCTACACCACTACCTGTATAAACATGGAAATATCTACACCGATATCTGTATAAACATGGAAATATCTATACCGCAGTCTCTATAAACATGGAAATATCTCCACCGCTATCTGTATAAACATGAAAATATCTTCACCGCTATCTGTATAATCATGGACATATCTACACCGCAATATGTATAAACATGGAAATATCTACCACGCTATGTGTGTAAACATGGAAATATCAACACAGCTATCTGTGTAAACTTGGAAATATCTACACAGCTATCTGCGTAAACATGGAAGTATCTACACGGCAATCTATGCAAAGATGGAAATATCTACGCCGCTATCTCTGTAAACATGGAATTATCTACACCGCTACCTGTATAAACATGGAAATATCTACACCGCTGTCTGTATAAAAAAGGAAATATCTACACGGACATCTGTAGAAACATGGAAATATCTACACCGCAATCTCTATAAACATGGAAATACCTACACCGCTATCTGTATAAATATGGAAATATCTACACCGCTATCTCTATAAACATGGAAATACCTACACCGCTTTCTCTATAAACATGAAAATATCTACACTGCTATCTCTATATACATGGAAATATCTACACCTCCATCTCTATAAACATGAAAATATCTACACCGCCATCTTCAGAGACATGGATGCATCTACACTGCTATCTGTATAAACATGGAAATATCTACACCACTATCTGTATAAACATGGAACTATCTTCACTGCCATTTGTATAAACATGGAAATATCTACACCGCCGTCTGTATAAAGATGGAAATATCTTCACAGCAATCTCTATAAATATGGAAATAACTACACTGCTATCTCTATAGACAAGGAAATATCTACACTGCTATCTGTATAAACATGGAAATATCTACACTGCCATCTGTATAAAGATGGAAATATCTACACCGCGAGCTGTATAAACATGGAAATATCTACACCACTATCTGTATAAACATGGAAATATCTTCACTGCCATCTATATAAACATGGAAATATCTACGCCGCCATCTGTATAAAGATGGAAATATCTAAACCACAATCTGTACAAATATGGAAATACCTACACCGCTATCTCGATAGACATGGAAATATCTACACCGCTATCTGTATAAACTTGGAAACATCTACCCTGCCATCTGTATAAAGATGGAAATATCTACACCGCGAGCTGTATAAACATGGAAATATCCACACCGCTATTTGTATAAACATGGAAATACCAACACCGTTATCTGTATAAACATGGAAATATCTACACCGCTATCTCTATAAACATGAAAATACTTACACCACCATCTCTATAAACATGGAGATATTTACACTGCTATCTCTATAAACATAGAAATAACTACACCACCATCTCTATAAACATGGAAATATCTACACAGCCATCTGAATAAATATGGAAATATCTACACAGACATCTGTATAAACATGGATAAATCTACACTGCCATCTGTATAAACTTGGAAAAGTCTACACTGACATCTGTAGAAAGATGGAAATGTCTACAAAGCGATCTTTATAAACATGGGAATTTCTACACCGCTACCTGTATAAACATGGAAATATCTACAGCGCTATCTGTATCAACATGGAAATACCTACACCGCAATCTGTGTAAACAAGGAAGTATCTACAATGATATCTCTGTAAACATGGAAATATCTACACAGATACCTGTGTAAACTTTGAAATATCTACACCGCTATCTCTGTAAGTTTGGCAATACCTACACCGCAATCTGAGCAAAGATAGAAATAACTACACCGCCATCTCTGTAAACATGGAAATATCTACACAGTCATCAGTATAAACATGGAAATATCTACACAGCCATCTGTATATACATGGAAATATTTACACCGCTATCTGTATAAACATGGAAATATCTACACCGCTATCTCTATAAACATGGAAATATCTACAAAGCCATCTGTATAAACATGGAAATATCTACACCGCTATCTCTATAAACATGGAAATATCTACAAAGCCATCTGTACAAACATGGAAATATCTACACCGCGGTCTGTATAAAGATGGAAATAGCTAAACCGCTATCTGTATAAGCATGGAAATATCTACACTGCTATGTCTATAAACCTGCAAATATCTACACCGTGATCTGTGTAAACATGGAAATATTTACACTGCAATCTGTATAAACATGGAAATATCTACACCGTTATCTGTATAAATATGGAAATATCTACACCGCTATCTCTATAAACATGGAAATATCTTCACCGCCATCTGTATAAACATGGAAATATCTACACTTATATCTCTATAAACATGGAAATATCTACAATGCCATCTGTAAAAGCATGGAAATACCTATAGAGTCATCTGTATGAACATGGAAATATCTACACCACCATCTGTATAAACATGGAAATATCTACAATGCCATCTGTATACACATGGAAATACCTACACGGCAATCTGTGTATAGATGGAAACATCAACACCGCCATCTGTACAGACATGGAAATTTCTACACCGCTATCTGTATAAACGTGGAGATATCTACACTGCTGTCTGTATAAACATGGAAATTTCCACACCGGTATCTGTATAAACATGGAAATATCTACACCACGATCTGTATAAACATGGAAATACTTACACCGCTATCTGTATAAACATGGAAATATCTACACCGCTATCTCTATAAACATGGAAATATCTACAAAGCCATCTGTATAAACATGGAAATACCTACACAGTCATGTGTAGGAACATGGAAAAATCTACACTGCCATCTGTATAAACATGGAAATATCTACAGAGCCCTCTGCATAAATATGGAAATATCTGCATAGGCATCTGTATAAACATGGAAATATCTGCACCGCTATCTGTATAAACATGGAAATACCTACACCGCTGTCTCTATAAACATGGAAATATGTACACCACTATGTGTATAAACATGGAAATATCTCCACTGTTGTCTGTATAAACATGGAAATATCTACACCGCGATCTGTATAAACATGGAAATATCTACACCGCCTTCTACATATCCATGGAAATATCTGCGCCGCCTTCTGTATAAACATGGAAATATCTACACGGTCATCTGTGTATAGATGGAAATATCAACACCGCCATCTGTACAAACATGGAAATATCAGCACCGCTATCTGTATAAACATGGAAATATCTACACCGCGGTCTGTATAAACATGGAAATATCTACACGGTCATCTGTGTATAGATGGAAATATCAACACCGCCATCTGTAGAAACATGGAAATATCTGCACCGCTATCTGTATAAACATGGAAATATCTACACCGCGGTCTATATAAACATGGAAATATCTAAACTGCTATCTGTATAGACATGGAAATATCTACACTGCTATCTCTATAAACCTGGAAATATCTACACCGTGATCTGTATAAACATGGAAATATTTACACTGCAATCTGTATAAACATGTAAATATCTACACCGTTATCTGTATAAATATGGAAATATCTACACCGCTATCTCTATAAACATGGAAATATCTACACCGCCATCTGTATAAACATGGAAATATGTACACTGCTATCTCTATAAACATGGAAATATCTACAATGCCATCTGTAAAAACATGGAAATACCTATACAGTCATCTGTATAAACATGGAAATATCTACACCACCATCTGTATAAACATGGAAATATCTACAATGCCATCTGTATACACATGGAAATACCTACACGGCAATCTGTGTATAGATGGAAACATCAACACCACCATCTCTACAAACATGGAAATATGTACACCGCTATCTGGAGAAACATGGAAATATCTACACTGCGGTCTCTATAAACATGGAAATTTCTACACCGGTATCTGTATAACCATGGAAATATCTACATCACGATCTGTATAAACATGGAAATATTTACACCGCTATCTGTATAAACATGGAAATATCTACACCGCTATCTCTATAAACATGGAAATATCTACAAAGCCATCTGTATAAACATGGAAATATCTACACCGCTATCTCTATAAACATGGAAATATCTACAAAGCCATCTGTACAAACATGGAAATATCTACACCGCGGTCTGTATAAACATGGAAATAGCTAAACCACTATCTGTATAAGCATGGAAATATCTACACTGCTATGTCTATAAACCTGCAAATATCTACACCGTGATCTGTGTAAACATGGAAATATTTACACTGCAATCTGTATAAACATGGAAATATCTACACCGTTATCTGTATAAATATGGAAATATCTACACCGCTATCTCTATAAACATGGAAATATCTTCACCGCCATCTGTATCAACATGGAAATATCTACACTTATATCTCTATAAACATGGAAATATCTACAATGCCATCTGTAAAAGCATGGAAATATCTATACAGTCATCTGTATGAACATGGAAATATCTACACCACCATCTGTATAAACATGGAAATATCTACAATGCCATCTGTATACACATGGAAATACCTACACGGCAATCTGTGTATAGATGGAAACATCAACACCGCCATCTGTACAGACATGGAAATTTCTACACCGCTATCTGTATAAACGTGGAGATATCTACACTGCTGTCTGTATAAACATGGAAATTTCCACACCGGTATCTGTATAAACATGGAAATATCTACACCACGATCTGTATAAACATGGAAATACTTACACCGCTATCTGTATAAACATGGAAATATCTACACCGCTATCTCTATAAACATGGAAATATCTACAAAGCCATCTGTATAAACATGGAAATACCTACACAGTCATGTGTAGGAACATGGAAAAATCTACACTGCCATCTGTATAAACATGGAAATATCTGCAGAGCCCTCTGCATAAATATGGAAATATCTGCATAGGCATCTGTATAAACATGGAAATATCTGCACCGCTATCTGTATAAACATGGAAATACCTACACCGCTGTCTCTATAAACATGGAAATATGTACACCACTATGTGTATAAACATGGAAATATCTCCACTGTTGTCTGTATAAACATGGAAATATCTACACCGCGATCTGTATAAACATGGAAATATCTACACCGCCTTCTACATATCCATGGAAATATCTGCGCCGCCTTCTGTATAAACATGGAAATATCTACACGGTCATCTGTGTATAGATGGAAATATCAACACCGCCATCTGTACAAACATGGAAATATCAGCACCGCTATCTGTATAAACATGGAAATATCTACACCGCGGTCTGTATAAACATGGAAATAGCTAAACCGCTATCTGTATAAACATGGAAATATCTACACTGCTATCTCTATAAACCTGGAAATATCTACACCGTGATCTGTATAAACATGGAAATATTTACACTGCAATCTGTATAAACATGGAAATATCTACACCGTTATCTGTATAAATATGCAAATATCTACACCGCTATCTCTATAAACATGGAAATATCTACACCGCCATCTGTATAAACATGGAAATATCTACACTTATATCTCTATAAACATGGAAATATCTACAATGCAATCTGTAAAAACATGGAAATACCTATACAGTCGTCTGTATGAACATGGAAATATCTACACCACCATCTGTATAAACATGGAAATATCTACAATGCCACCTGTATACACATGGAAATACCTACAAGGCAATCTGTGTATAGATGGAAACATCAACACCGCCATGTGTACAGACATGGAAACATCTGCACCGCTATCTGTATAAACATGGAAATATCTACTCCGCGGTCTGTGTAAACATGGAAATAGCTAAACGGCTATCTGTATAAACATGGAAATATCTACACTGCTATCTCTATAAACCTGGAAATATCTACACCGTGATCTGTATAAACATGGAAATATTTACACTGCTATCTGTATAAACATGGAAATATCTACACCGTTATCTGTATAAATATGGAAATATCTACACCGCTATCTCTATAAACATGGAAATATCTACACCGCCATCTGTATAAACATGGAAATATCTACACTGCTATCTCTATAAACATGGAAATATCTACAATGCCATCTGTAAAAACATGGAAATACCTATACAGTCATCTGTATAAACATGGAAATATCTACACCACCATCTGTATATACATGGAAATATCTACAATGCCATCTGTATACACATGGAAATACCTACACGGCAATCTGTGTATAGATGGAAACATCAACACCGCCATCTGTACAAACATGGAAATACCTACACCGCTATCTGTATAAACATGGAAATATCTACACTGCGGTCTGTATAAACATGGAAATACCTACACCGCTGTCTCTATAAACATGGAAATATGTACACCGCTATGTGTATAAACATGGAAATACCTACACCGCTGTCTCTATAAACATGGAAATATGTACACCGCTATGTGTATAAACATGGAAATATCTCCACTGCTGTCTGTATAAACATGGAAATATCTACACCGTGATCTGTATAAACATGAAAATATTTACACTGCTATCTGTATAAACATGGAAATATCTACACCGTTATCTGTACAAATATGGAAATATCTACACCGCTATCTCTATAAACATGGAAATATCTACACCGCCATGTGTATAAACATGGAAATATCTACACTGCTATCCCTATAAACATGGAAATATCTACACAGCTATCTCTATAAACATGGAAATACCTACACCGCTGTCTCTATAAACATGGAAATATGTACACCGCTAAGTGTATAAACATGGAAATATCTCCACTGCTGTCTGTATAAACATGGAAATATCTACACCGCGATCTGTATAAACATGGAAATATCTACACCGCGATCTGTATAAACATGGAAATACCTACACCGCCATCTGTATAAACATGGAAATACCTACAAAGTCATCTGTATAAACATGGAAATATCTACACAGCCATCTGTATAAACATGGAAATATCTACACAGCCATCTGTATATACATGGAAATATCTACACCGCTATCTGTATAAACATGGAAATATCCACACCGCCTTCTACATATCCATGGAAATATCTGCGCCGCCTTCTGTATAAACATGGAAATATCTGCACGGTCATCTGTGTATAGATGGAAATATCAACACCGCCATCTGTACAAACATGGAAATATCTGCACCGCTATCTGTATAAACATGGAAATATCTACACCGCGGTCTGTATAAACATGGAAATAGCTAAACCGCTATCTGTATAAACATGGAAATATCTACACTGCTATCTCTATAAACCTGGAAATATCTACACCGTGATCTGTATAAACATGGAAATATTTACACTGCTATCTTTATAAACATGGAAATATCTACACCGTTATCTGTATAAATATGGAAATATCTACACTGCTATCTCTATAAACATGGAAATATCTACACCGCCATCTGTATAAACATGGAAATACCTACACTTATATCTCTATAAACATGGAAATATCTACAATGCCATCTGTAAAAACATGGAAATACCTATACAGTCATCTGTATAAACATGGAAATATCTACACCACCATCTGTATTAACATGGAAATATCTACAATGCCATCTGCATACACATGGAAATACCTACATGGCAATCTGTGTATAGATGGAAACATCAACACCGCCATCTGTACAGACATGGAAATATCTACACCTCTATCTTTATAAACATGGAAATATCTACACTGCAGTCTTTATAAACATGGAAATTTCCACACCGGTATCTGTATAAACATGGAAATATCTACACCACGATCTGTATAAACATGGAAATATTTACACCGCTATCTGTATAAACATGGAAATATCTACACCGCTATCTCTATAAACATGGAAATATCTACAAAGCCATCTGTATAAACATGGAAATACCTACACAGTCATGTGTAGGAACATGGAAAAATCTACACTGCCATCTGTATAAACATGGAAATATCTACAGTGCCCTCTGTATAAATATGGAAATATCTGCATAGGCATCTGTATAAACATGGAAATATCTGCACCGCTATCTGTATAAACATGGAGATAACTACACCGCTGTCTCTATAAACATGGAAATATGTACACCCCTATGTGTATAAACATGGAAATATCTCCACTACTGTCTGTATAAACATGGAAATATCTACACCGCGATCTGTATAAACATGGAAATAACTACACCGCTATCTGTATAAACATGGAAATATATACACAGCTATCTCTATAAACATGGAAGTAACTACACCGCCATCTGTATAAACATGGAAATACCTACAAAGTCATCTGTATAAACATGGAAATATCTACACAGCCATCTGTATAAACATGGAAATATCTACACAGCCATCTGTATATACATGGAAATATCTACACCGCTATCTGTATAAACATGGAAATATCTACACCGCCTTCTACATATCCATGGAAATATCTGCGCCTCCTTCTGTATAAACATGGAAATATCTACACGGTCATCTGTGTATAGATGGAAATATCAACACCGCCATCTGTACAAACATGGAAATATCTGCACCGATATCTTTATATACATGGAAATATCTACACCGCGGTCTATATAAACATGGAAATAGCTAAACCGCTATCTGTATAAACATGGAAATATCTACACTGCTATCTCTATAAACCTGGAAATATCTACACCGTGATCTGTATAAACATGGAAATATTTACACTGCAATCTGTATAAACATGTAAATATCTACACCGTTATCTGTATAAATATCGAAATATCTACAAAGCTATCTCTATAAACATGGAAATATCTACACCGCCATCTGTATAAACATGGAAATATGTACACTGCTATCTCTATAAACATGGAAATATCTACAATGCCATCTGTAAAAACATGGAAATACCTATACAGTCATCTGTATAAACATGGAAATATCTACACCACCATCTGTATAAACATGGAAATATCTACAATGCCATCTGTATACACATGGAAATACCTACACAGCAATCTGTGTATAGATGGAAACATCAACACCACCATCTCTACAAACATGGAAATATGTACACCGCTATCTGGAGAAACATGGAAATATCTACACTGCGGTCTGTATAAACATGGAAATTTCTACACCGGTATCTGTATAACCATGGAAATATCTACATCACGATCTGTATAAACATGGAAATATTTACACCGCTATCTGTATAAACATGGAAATATCTACACCGCTATCTCTATAAACATGGAAATATCTACAAAGCCATCTGTATAACCATGGAAATATCTGCACCGCTATCTGTACAAACATGGAAATACCTACACCGCGGTCCGTATAAACATGGAAATAGCTAAACCGCTATCTGTATAATCATGGAAATATCTACACTGCTATCTCTATAAACCTGCAAATATCTACACCGTGATCTGTGTAAACATGGAAATATTTACACTGCAATCTGTATAAACATGGAAATATCTACACCGTTATCTGTATAAATATGGAAATATCTACGCCGCTATCTCTATAAACAAGGAAATATCTACACCGCCATCTGTATAAACATGGAAATATCTACACTTATATCTCTATAAACATGGAAATATCTGCAATGCCATCTGTAAAAGCATGGAAATACCTATACAGTCATCTGTATGAAGATGGAAATATCTACACCACCATCTGTATAAACATGGAAATATCTACAATGCCATCTGTATACACACGGAAATACCTACACGGCAATCTGTGTATAGATGGAAACATCAACACCGCCATCTGTACAGACATGGAAATATCTACACAGCTATCTGTATAAACATGGAGATATCTACACTGCTGTCTGTATAAACATGGAAATTTCCACACCGGTATCTGTATAAACATGGAAATATCTACACCACGATCTGTATACATGGAAATAACTACAATACCATCTGTATACACATGGAAATATCTACACAGACATCTGTATAAATATGGAAATATCTACAGCGCCATCTGTATAAACATGGAAATATCTACACTGCCATCTGTAGAAAGACGGAAATTTCTACACCGCTATCTCTATAAATATGGAAATATCTACACCGCCATCTCTATAAACATGAAAATATCTACACTGCCATCTCCATAAAGATGGAAGTATCTACTCCACCATGTGTATAAATATGGAAATATCTACACCACCATCTGTGTAAACATGGAAATATCTACACCACTATCTGTATAAACATGGAAATAACTACACCGCCATCTGCATGTCCATGGAAATATCTACGCCGCCATCTGTATAAACATGGAAATATCTACACGGCCTTCTATGTATAGATGGAAATATCAACACCGCCATCTGTAAAAACATGGAAATATCTACACCGCTATCTCTATAAACATGGAAATATCAACACTGCCATCACTATGAACATGAAAATACGTACACCGCCATCTCCAGAAACATGGAAATATCTACACCGCCGTCTGTATAAACAAGGAAATATCTACACACTATCTGTATAAACATGGAAATATCTACACGGCCATCTGTATAAAGATGGAAATATCCACACAGCGAGCTGTATAAACATAGAAATATCTATACCTCTATCTGTATGAACATGGAAATACCAGCACCACTATCTGTATAAACATGGAAAAATCTACACCGCTTCCTGTATAAACAGGGAAATATTTACAACGCTATCTGTGTAAACATGGAAATATCTACACAGCTATCTATGTAAACTTGGAAATATCTACACAGCTATCAGTGTAAAGATGGAAATATCCACAACGCAATCTGTGCAAACATGGAAATATCTACACCGCTATCTCTGTAAACATGGAAATATCTACACCGCTATCTGCATAAATATGGAAATATCTACACCGTTATCTGTATAAACAAGGAAATACCTACACCACCATTTGTATAAACATGGAAATATCTACACCGCTATCTGTATGAATATGTAAATATCTACAACGCTATCTCTATAACCATGGAAATATCTACACCGCTATCTTTATAAACATGGAAATATCTACTCCGCTAACTCTATAAACATGGAAATACCTACGAGATTATCTCTATAAACATGGAAATATCTAAACCGCAATCTCTATAAACAGGGAAATATTTACACCGCCATCTGTGTAAACATGCAACTAGCTACAGAATCATCTATATAAACAAGGAAATATCTACACCACCATCTCTATAAACATGGAAATAACTACACTGCCATCTGTATAAACATGGAAATATCTACACAGCCATCTGTATAAACATGGAAATATCTATACCACCATCTCAATAAACATGGAAATATCTACACCGCCATCTCTATAAACATTAAAATATGGACACCGCTATCTCCAGTAACATGAAACTATCTACACCTCCATCTGTATAAACATGGAAATATCTAAACCACTATCTGTATAAACATGGAAATATCTATACTGCTATCTGTAGAAATATGGAAATATCTACACCGGGAGCTGTATAAATATGGAAATATCTACACCGCTATCTGTATAAACATGGAAATACCAACATCGCTATCTGTATAAACATGGAAATACCTACACCGCTATCTGTATAAACATGGAAATATCTACATTGCTATCTCTGTAAACATGGTAATATCTTCACAGCTATCTGTGTAAACTTGGAAATATCTTCAGAGCTATATGTGTAAAGATGGAAATATCTACACCGCTATCTCTGTAAACATGGAAATATATACACCGCTATCTGTATAAACTTGGAAATATCTTCACCGCTATCTGTATAAACATGGAAATACCAACACCGCTACCCGTATAACCATGGAAATATGTACACCACTATCTGTATGAACATGGAAATATCTTCACCACTATCTGTAGAAACACGGAAATATCTTCACTGCGATCTGTATAAAGATGGAAATATCTACACCGCGAGCTGCATAAACATGGAAATATCTACACTGCTATCTGTATAAACATGGAAATATATAAACAGCTATCTGTATAAACTTGGAAATATCTACAACACTATCTTTGTAAACATGGAAATACCTACACAGCCATCAGTGTAAACTTGGAAATATCTACACAGCTATCTGTGTAAAGATGGAAATATCTACACCGCAATTTGAGAAAAGATGGAAATACCTACACCGCTATCTCTGTAAACATGGAAATATCTACACCGCTTTCTGAATAAACATGGAAATATCTAAACCGCTATCTGTATAAACAAGGAAATATCTACACCACCATCTGTTTAAACATGGAATTATCTACACCGCCGTCTGTATAAACATGCAAATATCTACACAGTCATCTGTATAAACATGGAAATACCTACACCGCCATCTCTATAAACATGACAATATCTGCACCTCCATCTCCAGAAACATGGAACTACCTACACCGCCATCTGTATAAACATGGAAATATCTACACCACTATCTGTATAAACATGGAAATATCTACACCGCTATCTGTATAAACATGGAAATATCTACAACGCTATCTGTATACACATGGAAATAACACCGCTATCTCTATAAACATGGAAATATCTACACCGCTATCTGTACAAACATGGAAAAACCTACACTGCTATCGCTATAAACTTAGAAATATCTACACCGCCATCTGTATAAACATGCAAATATCTACACATTCACCGGTATAAACGTGGAAATATCTACACCACCATCTCTATAAACATGGAAATATATACACTGCCATCTGTATATCCATGGAAATACCTACACAACCATCTGTGTAAACATGGAAATATCTACTCCGCTAACTCTATAAACATGGAAATACCTTCACCGCTATCTCTATAAACATGGAAATACCTACACCGCTATCTCTGTAAACATGGAAATATCTACACCGCTATCTGCATAAACATGGAAATATCTACACCGCTATCTGTATAAACAAGGAAATATCTACACCACCATCTGTATAAACACGGAAATATCTACACCGCCATCTGTATAAACATGGAAATATCTACACCGCTATCTGTATGAATATGGAAATATCTACACGGCTATGTCATTAAAATGGAAATATCTACACTGCTATCTTCATAAACATGGAAATATCTACTCCGCTATCTCTATAAACATGGAAATACCGACACCGTTATCTCTATAAACATGGAAATGTCTACACCGCAATCTCTATAAACATGGAAATATCTACACCGCCATCTGTATAAACATGCAAATATCTACACATTCACCGGTATAAACATGGAAATATCTACACGACCATCTCTATAAACATGGAAATATATACACTGCCATCTGTATATCCATGGAAATACCTACACCACCATCTGTGAACACATGGAAATATCTACAACACCATCTGTATAAACAAGGAAATATCTTCAATGCCATCTGTATAAATATGGAAATAGGTACACTGCGAGCTGTATAAACACGGAAATACCTATACCGATATCTGTATAAACATGGAAATACCAACACCGCTATCTGTATAAACATGGAAAAATCTACACCGCTGTCTGTATAAACATGGAAATATTTACAATGCTATCTGTGTAAACATGGAAATATCTACACAGTTATCTTTGTAAACCTGGAAATATCTACACAGCTATCAGTGTAAAGATGGAAATATTCACACCGCAATCTGTGCAAAGATGGAAATATCTAAACCAGTATCTCTGTAAACATGGAAATATCTACACCGCTATCTGTATAAAAAAGTATATGTCTACATCGCTATCTGTATAACGTGGAAATATCTACACCGCTATCTGTATAAACGTGGAAATATCTACAACTCTATCTGTATAAACGTGGAAATATTTACATCGATATCTGTAAAAACGTGGAAATATCTCCACCGCTATCTGTATAAAGATGGACATATCTGCACTGCTATCAGTATAAACATGGAAATATCTACACCGCTGTCTGTATAAACATTGAAATATATACAATGCTATCTGTATAAACATGGAAATATCTACAACGCTATCTGTGTAAACATGGAAATATCTACACCACTATCTGTATAAACATGGAAATATCCACACTGCCATCTGTATAAAGATGGAAATTTCTACACCGCGAGCTGTATAAACAAGGAAATATCTACACCACCTTCTGCTTAAACATGGAAATATCTACACCGCCATCTGTATAAACATGCAAATATCTACACAGTCATCTGTATAAACATGGAAATACCTACACCGCCATCTCTATAAACATGACAATATCTGCACCTCCATCTCCAGAAACATGGAACTATCTACACCACCATCTGTATAAACATGGAAATATCTACACCACTATCTGTATAAACATGGAAATATCTACACCGCTATCTGTATAAACATGGAAATATCTACAACGCTATCTGTATACACATGGAAATAACACCGCTATCTCTATAAACATGGAAATATCTACACCGCTATCTGAACAAACATGGAAATACCTACACTGCTATCGCTATAAACTTAAAAATATCTACACCGCCATCTGTATAAACATGCAAATATCTACACATTCACCGGTATAAACATGGAAATATCTACACGACCATCTCTATAAACATGGAAATATATACACTGCCATCTGTATATCCATGGAAATACCTACACAACCATCTGTGTAAACATGGAAATATCTACTCCGCTAACTGTATAAACATGGAAATACCTTCACCGCTATCTCTATAAACATGGAAATATCTACACCGCTATCTCTGTAAACTTGGAAATATCTACACCGCTATCTGCATAAACATGGAAATATCTACACCGCTATCTGTATAAACAAGGAAATATCTACACCGCCATCTGTATAAACATGGAAATATCTACACCGCTATCTGTATGAATATGGAAATATCTACACGGCTATGTCTATTATCATGGAAATATCTACACTGATATCTTCATAAACATGGAAATATCTACTCCACTAACTCTATAAACATGGAAATACCAACACCGTTATCTCTATAAACATGGAAACGTCTACACCGCAGTCTCTATAAACATGGAAATATCTACACCGCCATCTGTATAAACATGGAAATATCTACACCACTATCTGTATAAACAAGGAAATATCTACAATGCCATCTGTATAAAGATGGAAATAGGTACACTGCGAGCTGTATAAGCACGGAAATATCTATACCGATATCTGTATAAACATGGAAATACCAACACCGCTATCTGTATAAACATGGAAAAATCTACACCGCTCTCTGTATAAACATGGAAATATTTACAACGCTATCTGTGTAAACATGGAAATATCTACACAGTTATCTTTGTAAACCTGGAAATATCTACACAGTTATCAGTGTAAAGATGGAAATATCCACACCGCAATCTGTGCAAAGATGGAAATATCTAAACCAGTATCTCTGTAAACATGGAAATATCTACACCGCTATCTGTATAAAAAAGTATATGTCTACATCGCTATCTGTATAACGTGGAAATATCTACACCGCTATCTGTATAAACGTGGAAATATCTACTACGCTATCTGTATAAACTTTTGAAATATTTACATCGATATCTGTATAAACGTGGAAATATCTCCACCGCTATCTGTATAAACATGGACATATCTGCACCGCTATCAGGATAAACATGGAAATATCTACACCGCTGTCTGTATAAACATGGAAAAATATACAGTGCTATCTGTATAAACATGGAAATATCTACAACGCTATCTGTGTAAACATGGAAATATCTACACCACTATCTGTATAAACATGGAAATATCCACACTGCCATCTGTATAAAGATGGAAATATCTACACCGCGAGCTGTATAAACATGGAAATATCTACACCGCTATCTGTATAAACATGGAAATGCGAACACCGCTATATGTATAAACATGGAAATATCTACACCGCTATCTGTATAAACATGGAAATATCTACAACGCTATCTGTGTAAACTTGGAAACATCTACACAGCTATCTGTGTAAACTTTGAAATATCTACACAAATATCTGTGTAAAGGTGGAAATATCTACACCGCAATCTGGGCAAAGATGGAATTATCTACACCGCTATCTCTGTAAACATGGAAATATCTACTCCGCTATTTGTATAAACATGGAAATATCTACACCGTTATCTGTATAAAAAAGGAAATATCTACACCACCATCTGTATAAACATGGAAATATCTATACGGCCATCTGTATAAACATGGAAATATCTTCACCGCTATCTGTATAAATATGAAATTATTTAATCCGCTATCTCTATAAACATGGAAATATCTACACCACTATCTTTATAAACATGGAAATATCTACACTGTTATCTCTATAAACATGGAAATATCTACATCGCCATCTGTACAAACATGCAAATATCTACACAGTCATCTGTACAATCATGGAAATACTTACACCACCATCTTCATAAACTTGGAATATCTACACTGCCATCTGTATACACATGGAAATATCTACACAGCCATCTCTATAAACATGGAAATATCTACACCCCTATCTCCATAAACATGGAAATGCCTACACTGCTATCTATATAAACATAGAAATATCTACAACGCAATCTCTTTAAACATGGAAATATCTACACCGCCATCACTATGAACATGAAAATATGTACACCGCCATCTCCAGTAACATGGAACTATCCACACAGCCGTCTGTATAAACATGGAAATATCTACACCCTATCTGTATAAACATGGAAATATCTACACGGCCATCTGCATAAAGATGGAAGTATCCACACCGCGAGCTGTATAAACATAGAAATATCTGTACCACTATCTGTATGAACATGGAAATACCAACACCGCTATCTGTATAAACATGGAAATACCAACACCGCTATCCGTATAAACATGGAAATATCTACACCGCTATCTGTATAAATGTGGAAATATGTACACTGTCAGTATAAACGTGGAAATATCTACATCGATATATGTATAAACGTGGAAATATCTCCACCGCTATCTGTATATACATGGACATATCTGCACCGCTATCTGTATAAACATGGAAATCATCTACACCGATATTTGTATAAACATGGAAATATATACAATTCTATCTGTATAAACATGGAAATATCCTCAACGTTATCTGTGAAAACATGGAAATACCTACACCGCTATCTGTATGAACATGGAAATATCTACAATGCTATCTCTGTAAACATGGAAATATATACACTGCTATCTGTGTAAACATGGAAATATCTGCAACGCTATCTGTATAAACATGGAAATACCACACCGCTATTCGTATAAACATGGAAATATGTACACCACTATCTGTATAAACATGGAAATATCTTCACCACTATCTCTATAAACATGGAAATACCTACACCGCCATCTCTATACACATGGAAATATCTACACCGCTATCTCTGTAAACACAGAAATATCTACAACGCCATCTCTATAAACATGGAAATATCCACACCGCCATCTTCAAGAACCTGGAAATATGTACACCACTATCTGTATAGACATGGAAATATCTACAAAGCCATCTGTATAAACATGGAAATATCTACACAGCCATCTGTGGAAAGATGGAAATATCTACACCACGATCTGTATAAACATGGAAATATCTACACCGCTACCTGTATAAATTTGGAAATATCTACACGGCTATCTGTATAAACATGGAAATATCTACACCACGATCTGTATAAACAAGGAAATATCTCCACCACTATCTGTATAAACATGGAAATGCGAACACCGCTACCTGTATAAACCTGGAATTATCTATACCGCTGCCTGTATAAACATGGAAATAACTACTCCGCTATCTGTATAAACATGGAAATATCTACAAAACTATCTGTGTAAACATGGAAATATCTACACAGCTATCTGTGTAAACTTGGAAATATCTACACCGCTATCTGCGTAAAGACGGAAATAGCTACACCGCAATCTGTGCAAAGATGGAAACATCTACACCGCTATCTCTGTAAACATGGAAATATCTACACCGCTATCTTTATAAACATGGGAATATCTACACCGCTATCTGTATAAACATACAAATATCTACACTGTCATCTGTATAAACATGGAAATATCTACACCACCATCTCTATAAACATGGAAATATCTACACTGCCCTCTGTATACACATGGATATATCTACACAGCCATCTGTATAAGCATGGAAATATCTACACCACTATCTGTATAAATATGGAAATATCTACACCGCTATCTCTACAAACATGGAAATGTCCTCACCGCTATCTGTATAAACATGGAAATATCTACACCGCCATCTCTATAAACATGCAAATATCTACACTGCCATCTGTATAAACACGGAAATATCTACACAGACATCTGTATAAACATGGAAATATCTCCACCGCTATCTGTATAAACATGGAAATACTTACATCGCTGTCTGTATAAACATGGAATTACCTACACCGTTATCCCAATAAACATGGAAATATCAACACCGCTATCCGTATAAACATGGAAATATCTACAACGCTAGCCGTATAAACATGAAAATATCTACACCGCTATCTCTATACACATGGAAATACCTACACCTCTATCTCTATAAACTTGGAATTATCTACACCGCTATCTCTATAAACCTTGAAATATCTACACCGACATCTCTATAAACAAGGAAATATCTACACCGCCATTTGCATAAACCTGGAAATATCTACACGTCTATCTGTATAAACATGGAAATATATGCAACACTATCTGTGTAAACATGGAAATATCTACACCGCTACCAGTGTAAACATGGAAATATCTACTCCGCTATCTGTATAAAGATGGAAATATCTACACCGCTATCTGTATAAACGTGGAAATATCTACATCGATATCTGTATAACCGTGGAAATATCTCCACCGCTGTCTGTATAAACGTCGAAATATCTACACCGCTATCTGTATAAACCTGGAAATATCTACACTGCTATCTGCATAAACATGGAAATACTTACATCGCTATCTCTATAAACATGGAAATATCTACAGCACTGTCCCAATAAACATGGAAATATCAACACCGCTATCCGTATATACATGGAAATATCTAAACCGCCATCTGTATAAACATGGAAATAACAACACAGTCTTCTGTATGAACATGGAAATATCTACACCACTATCTATATAAACATGGAAATATCTACACTGCCATCTGTATAAAGATGGAAATATCTACAATGCGAGCTGCATAAACATGGAAATATTTACACCGCTTTGTGTATAAACATAGAAATAACAACACCCCTATCTGTATAAATTTGCAAATATCTACACCGCTATCTGTACAAACATGGAAATATCTACACCACTATCTCTATAAACATGGAAATTCCTAACTCGCCATCTCTATAAACATGGCAATATCTAAACCGCTATCTGTATAAACATGGAAATATCTACACCGCTATCTCTATAAATATGGAAATATCTGCACCACTATCTCCATAAACTTGGAAATATCTACAACACTACCTGTGTAAACATGGAAATATCTACACAGCTATCTGTGTAAACTTGGAAATATCTACACCGCTATCTGTGTAAACATGGAAATATGTACACAGCTATCTGTGTAAACTTGGAAATATCTACACCGCTATGTGTGTAAAGATGGAAATATCAACACCGCAATCAGTGCAAAGATGGAAATATCTACACCACTATCTCTGTAAACATCTAAATATCTACACCGCTATCGGTATAAATATGGAAATTTCTACACCGCTATCTGTATAAACATGGAAATATCTACACCGCCATCTGTATAAACATGGAAATATCTACACCGGGATCTTTATAAACATGGAAATATCTAAACTGCTATCTCTGTAAATATGGAAATATCTACACCGCTATCTCCGTAAACATGAAAATATCTACACCGCTGTCTGTATAAACATGGAAATTCCTCACCGTTATCTCTATAAACATGTAAATATCTACACCGCCATCTGTATAAACATACAAATATCTACACAGTCATGTATATAAACATGGAAATATCTACACCACCATCTCTATAAACATGGAAATATCTACACTGCCATGTGTATAAACATGGAAATATCTACACAGCCATCTGTATAAACATGGAAATATCTAGACCGCTATCTCTATAAATATGGAAATACCTACACCGCTATATCTATAAATCTGGAAATATCTACCTGGCAATCTGTATAAACATGGAAATATCTACACCGCCATCTCTATAAACATGAAAATATTTACACCGCCTTCTCTATAAATATGGAAATATCTACACTAATATCTCTATAAACATGGAAATATCTACATGGCAATCTCTATAAACATGGAAATGTCTACACCGCCATCTCTATAAGCATGAAAATATTTTCACCGCCGTCTCCATAAACATGGAACTATCTACACCGCCATCTGTATAAACATGGAAATATCTACACCGCTATCTATATAAACATGGAAATATCTACACTGCCGTCTGAATAAAGATGGAAATATCTATACCGCGAGCTGCATAAAGATAGAAATATCTACACCGCTATCTGTATAAACATGGAAATACCTACACCACTATCTGTATAAACATGGAAATATCTACACCACTATCTCTACAAACATGGAAATAACTACACCGCCATCTCTGTAGACATGGAAATATCTACACCGCTATCTGCATAAACATGGAAATGTCTACACCGCAATCTGTATAAACATGGAAATATCTATACCGCTATCTGTGTAAATATGGAAATATCTACACCGCCATCTGTATAAACAAGGAAATGTCTACACCGCTATCTCTATAAACATGAAAATATCTACACCGTCATCTGTATAAACAGAAATACCGACACCGTCATCTGTATAAACATGGAAATGTCTACACCACCATCTGTATACACATGGAAATATCTATAATGCCATCTGTATAAACATGGAAATACCTAAATCGCTATCTCTATAATATGGAAACTTCTACACCACTGTCCCTGTAAACATGGAAATATCAACAACGCTATCCAGATAAACATGGAAATAACTACACCGCTATCTCTTTCATCATGGAAATATCTACACCACTATCACTATAAACATCGAAATACCTACACCACTATCTCTATAAACATGGAAATATCTACACCGCCATCTCTATACACATGGAAACATCTATACCACCATGTCTATAAACTTGGAAATATCTACACCGCCATCTGCATAACCATGGAAATATCTACTCCATCGTCTGCGTAAACATGGAAAAATCTACACCGCCATCTGTATAAACATGGAAATATCTACACCGCTATCTGCATAAACATGGAAATATATACACAGACATCTGTATAAACTTGGAAATATCAACACGGACATCTGTAGAAAGATGGAAATATCTACAAAGTGATCTGTATAAACATGGGAATTTGTACACCGCTACCTGTATAAACATGGAAATATCTACACCGCTATCTGTATCAACATGGAAATAACTACACCGCAATCTGTATAAACATGGAAATATCTACACAGCAATCTGTGCAAAGATAGAAATATCTACAAAGCAGTCTCTATAATCATAGAAATATCTACACCGCTATCTGTATAAACATGGAAATAACTGCACCGCTATCTGTATAAACATGGAAATTTTTACACCGCTATCTGTATAAACATGGAAATATCTCCACCGCTATCTCTATAAACAATGAAATATCTACAACGCTATCTGTGTAAACATGGAAATATCTTCACAGCTATCTGTGTAAACTTGGAAATATCTACACCGCAATCTGTGTAAGCATGGAAATATCTACAACGCTGTCTGTGTAAACATGGAAATATTTACAACGCTATCTGTGTAATCAGGGAAATATCTACACAGCTATCTGTAAAACGTGGAAATAACTACACCACTATTTGTATAACCCTGAAAATATCTACCCTGAGATCTGTATCAACATGTAAATAAAAAAACCGCTAACTGTATAAACATGGAAATATCTACAATGATATCGCTGTAAACATGGAAATATCGAGACAGGTATCTGTGTAAACTTGGAAATATCTCCACCGCTATCTGTGTAAACATGGAAATATCTACACCGCTATCTGTATATACATGGAAATATCTACACCGCCATCTGTATAAACAAGGAATTATCTACACTGCCATCTTTAGAAACATGGAAATATCTACACCGCCATCTGTATAAACATGGAAATACCTACACCGCTATCTGTATAAATATGGAAATGTCTACACCCCTATCTCTATAAAGATGGAAATACCTACACCACTTGCACTATAAACATGGAAATATCTACACCGCAATCTCTGTAAACATGGAAATATATACACCGCCATCTATGTAAACATGAAAATATCTACTCTGCCATATTCTGAAACATGACTGTATCTACACCGCCATCTGTATAAACATGGAAATATCTACACCACTATCTGTATAAAGATGGAAATATTTAAACCGCTATCTCTATAAACATGGAAATATCTAAACCGCTATCTGTATAAACATGGAAATATCTACACCGCCATCTGTATTGACATGGAAATATCTACACAGTCATCTGTATAAACCTGGAAATATCTACACTGTCATCTCTATAAACATGGAAATATCTACAGAGAACTCTGTATAAACATGGAAATATCGGCACAGCCATCTGTATCAACATGGAAATATCTACACCGCTATGTGTATTAACGTGGAAATATCTCCATTGCTATCTGTATAAACATTGACGTATCTCCACCGCAATCTGTATAAACATGAAAATATCTACACCGCTATCTCTATAAACATGGAAATATCTACACTGCCATCTGTACAAACATGGAAATACCTACACAGTCATCTGTAGAAACATGGAAATATCTACACCGCTATCTCTATAAACATGGAAATAACTACACCGCTATCTGCATAAAAATGGAAATATCTACACCGGTATCTCCATCAACATGGAAATATACACACCGCCATCTCTTTACACATGGAGGTATTTAAAACGCCATCTATATAAACAAGAAAATATCTACACTGCCATCTATATAAACTTGGAAATATCTACACCGCCATCTCTATAAACATGGGAATAACTACACTGCCATTTGTGGAAAGATGGAAATATCTACACAGCCATCTGTATAAACGTGGAAATAACTACACCGCTATCTGTAAACATGGAAATATCTACACCGCAATCTGTATAAACATGGAAATATCTACACCGCTATCTGTTTAAATATGAAATATCTAAACCGCTATCTCTATAAAAGTGGAAATATCTACACTGCTATCTGTATAAACATGGAAATATCCTCACTGCTATCTCTATGAACATGGATATATCTACACCGCTATCTCTATAAACATGGAAATATCTACACCGCCATCTCTATAAACATGGAAATATCTACACCGCCATCTGTATAAACATGGAAATATCTACACGGCTATCTGTATAAACATGGAAATATCTCCACTGCGATCTGTATAAACATGGAAATATCTACTCCGTGATCTGTATAAACATGGAAATATCTAGACCGCTATCTGTGTAAACATGGAAATATCTACACAGCAATCTCTATAAACATGGAAATATCTACACCGCCATCTGTATAAACATGGAAATATCTACACAGCCATGTGTACATACATGGAAATAACTACACCGCTGTCTATATAAACATGGAAATAACTACACCGCTATCTCTATATACATCGAAATATCTACACCGCCATCTGTATAAACATGGAAATATCTACACGGTCATCTGTGTATAAATGGAAATATCAACACTACCATCTGTAGAAACATGGAAATATCTACAACGCTATCTGTATAAACATGGAAATACCTACACAGCTGTCTGTATAAACATGGAAATTTGTACACGGCTATGTGTATAAACATGGAAATATCTCCACTGCTGTCTGTATAAACATGGAAATATCTCCACCGTTATCTGTATAAACATGGACATATCTACAGCGCCATCTCTATAAACATTGAAATATCTACACTGCCATCTGTAAAAACATGTAAATAGCATCACAGTCATCTGAATAAACATGGAAATATCTACACCACCATCTGTATAAACATGGAAATACCTACAATACCATCTGTATACACGTGGAAATATCTACACAGACATATGTATAAACATGGAAATACCTACACTGCCGTCTGTAGAAAAATGGAAATATCTACACCGCTATCTCTATAAATATGGAAATATCTACACCGCCATCTCTATAAACATGAAAATATCTACACTGCCATCTCCATAAAGATGGAAGTATCTACTCTGCCATGTGTATAAACACGGAAATATCTACACCACCATCTGTGAAAACATGGAAATATCTACACCGCTATCTGTATAAACATGGAAATATCTACACAGCCATCTGCATGTCCATGGAAATACCTACGCCGCCATCTGTATAAACATGTTAATATCTACACCACTATCTCTATAAACATGGAAATATCTGCACTGCCATCTGTACAAACATGGAAATACCTATACAGTCATCTGTATAAACATGGAAATATCTACAATGCCATCTGTATACACATGGAAATAACTACAAAGCCATCTGTATAGACATGTAAATATTTACACTGCTATCTCTATAAACATGGAAATATCTACACCGCCATCTCTATAAACATGAAAATAACTACACTGCCATCTCCATAAACATGGAACTAACTACTCCGCCATCTGTATAAACATGGAAACATCTACACCGCCATCTGTGTGAATAAGGAAATATCTACAATGCCATCTGTATAAAGATATAAATATTTGAAGTGCGAGCTGTATAAACATGGAAATATCTACATCGCTATCTGGATAAACGTGGAAATACCAACACCGCTATCGGTATAAACATGGAAATATCTACAACGACATCTACATAAACATGGAAATATCTACACCGCTATGTCTATAAACATGGAAATACCTACACCACTATCTCTATAAACATGGAAATATCTACACCGCTATCTGTATAAACATGGAAATATCTACACCGCTATCTGTATAAACAAGGAAATATCTACACCGTGATCTGTATAAACATGGAAATATCTACACTGCTATTTGTATAAACAAGGAAATGTCTACACAGCTATCTGTATAAGCATGGAAATAAGTACACCGCAATTTGTATAAACAAGGAAATATCTACACCGTGATCTGTATTAACATGGAAATAACTACACCGCTATTTGTATAAACAAGGAAATATCTGCACCGCCATCTGTGTAAACATGGAAATATATACACAGACATCTGTTTATTCATGGAAATATCTACACCGTGATCTGTATAAACATGAAAATATCTACACCGCGATCTGTATAAACATGGAAATATCTTCATCACGATCTGTATAAACATGGAAATATCTACACAGCTATCTGTATAAACGTGGTAATATCTACACTACCACCTATATATACATGGAAATATCTACACAACCATCTGTATAAACATGGAAATATCTACAATGCCATCTGTAGAAAGATTGAAATATCTACACCGCAATCTGTGTAAACATGGAAATATCTACACCGATATCTGTAAAAACATGGAAATATCTACACCGCTTTCTGTATACACATGGAAATAACTACACCGCTATTTGTAAAAACAAGGAAATATCTACACCATGATCTGTATAAACATGGAAATATCTACACTTCTATTTGTATAAACAAGGAAGTATCAACACAGCTATCTGTATAAGCATGGAAATAACTACACCGCTATTTGTATAAACAAGGAAATATCTACACCGTGATCTGTATAAACATGGAAATAACTACACCGCTATTTGTATAAGCAAGGAAATATCTGCACCGCCAGCTGTTTAAACATGGAAATATATACAAAGACATCTGTTTATTCATGGGAATATCTACACCGCTATCTGTATAAACATGCTAATAACTACGCCGCTATCTGTATAAATGTGGAAATATTTGCACCGCTATCCCTGTAAACATGGTAATATCAACACCGTGATCTGTTTAAACATGGAAATATCTACACCATGATCTGTATAAACATGGAAATATCTACACCGCGATCTGTATAAACATGGAAATAGCTACACCGTGATCTGTATAAACATGGAAATATCTACACCGCCATCTCTATAAACATGGAAATATCTACACCGCTATCTGTATAAGCATGGAAATATCTACACTGCGATCTGTATAAACATGGAAACATCTACACCGCCATCTGTATAAACATGGAAATACTTTCAAAGTTATCTGTATAAACATGGGAATATCTGTACCGCCATGTGAATAAACATGGAAATATCTACACGGTCATCTGTGTATAGATGGAAATATCAACACCGCCATCTGCACAAACATGGAAATATCTGCACCGCTATCTGTATAAACGTGGAAATATCTACACGGCCATCTGTATAAACATGGAAATATCTACACAGCCATCTCTATAAACATGGAAATACCTTCAACGCTATCTCTATAAACATGGAAATAGCCACACCGCTATCTGCATAAACATGGAAATATCTACACTTCCATCTGTATATACATGGAAATATCTACACAGTCGACTGTATAAAGATGGAAATATCTATACCGTTATCTGTATAAACATGGAAATATCTACAAAGATATCTGTATAAAGGTGTAAATATCTACACCGCAATCTGTGCAAACATGGAAATATCTACACATCTATCTCTGTAAATGTGGAAATATCAACTCCGCTATGTATAAAAACATGGAAATATCTACACCGCTGTCCGTATAAACATGGAAATAGCTACACCACGATCTGTATAAACATTGATATATCTACACCGCTATCTGTATAAACATGGAAACATCTACACCGCTATCTGTATAAACATGGAAATATCTACACCGCTATCTGTATAAATATGGAAATATCTAAACCGATATCTCTATAAACATGGAAATGTCTACACCGCTATCTGTATAAACATGGATATATCTACATGGCTATTTCTATAAATATGGAAATAACTAAAACGCCTTCTGTATAAACATGGAAATACGTACACAGTCATCTGTATAAACATAGAAATATCCACACCACTATCTGCATAAACACGGAAATATCTACACTGCCATCTGTATAAACATGGAAATATCTGCACAGCCATCTCTATAAACATGGAAATATCTACATCGCTATCTGTATAAACATGGAAATAACTAAACCGCTATCTGTATAAACATGGAAATATCCACACCGCCATCTGTAAAAATATGGAAATATCTACACAGTCATCTGTAGAAACATGGAAATATCTACACCGCCATCTGTACAAACATGGAAATATCTCCACCGCTATCTGTATAAACATGGAAATATCTACACCGCTATCTCTGTAAACATGGAAATATCTACACCGCTACCTGTATAAACATGGACATGTCTACACCGCTATCTCTATAAACATGGAATTACCTACACCGATACCTGCATAAACTTCGAAATATCTACACCACCATCTCTAGAAACATGGAAATATCTCCACCGCTATCCGTATAAACATGGAAATATCTCCACCACTCTCTGTATAAACATGGAAATATCTACACCGCTATCTGTATAAACATGGAAATATCTGCACTGCTATCTGTATACACGTGCAAATATCTGCAGCGCTATCTGTATGTGTGAGGATGGAAATACCTACACGGCAATCTGTGCAAATATGGAAAGATCTACAGCTCTATCTCTGTAAACATGGAAATATCTACACCACTATCTGTGTAAACATGGAAATATCTACACCGCTATCTGTATAAACATGGAAATATCCACACCAAAATCTGTATAAACATCGATATATCTACACCACAATCTGTATAAACATGGCAATATCTACTCCGCTATCTGTATAAATATGGAAATATCTAAACTGCTGTCTCTATAAACATGGAAATGTCTACACCGCGTTCTGTATAAACATGAAAATATCTAAACTATCATCTGTATAAACATGGAAATAACTACACCGCCATCTCTATAAACATGGATATATCTACACTGCCATCTGTACATACATGGAAATAGGTACAGAGTCATCTGTATAAACATGGAAACCTCAACACCACTATGTGTATAAACGTGGAAATATCTTCACTGCCATCTGTATAAACATAGAAATATATACAAAGCCATCTCTATAAACATGGAAATATCAACAACGCTACCTCTATAAACATGGAAATAGCCACACCGCTATCTGCATAAACATGGAAATATCTACACTGCCAACTGTATACGCATGGAAATATCTACAAAGTCATCTGTATAAAGATGGAAATAAGTACACCGTTATTTGTGTAAACATAGAAATATCTACACCGCTATCGGTATAAAGGTGGAAATATTTACACCGCAATCTGTGGAAATATGGAAATATCTAAACATCTATCTCTGTAAATATGGAAATATCTACTCCGCTATCTATATAAACATGGAAATATCTACACCGCTGTTTGTATAAACAAAGAAATATGTACACCACCATCTGTTTACACATGGAAATATCTACACAGACATCCGTTTATACATGGAAATATCTACACCGCTATCTGTATAAACATGCTAATAACTACACCGCTATCTTATAAATGTGGAAATATTTGCAACACTATCCCTATAAACATGGCAATATCAACACCGTGATCTGTATAAACATGGAAATATCTACACCATGATCTGTATAAACATGGAAATATCTACACCACGATCTGTATAAACATGGAAATCTCTACACCGTGATCTGTATAAACATGGAAATATCTACACCGCCATCTCTATAAACGTGGAAATATCTACACTGCCATTTGTAGAAAGATGGAAATATCTACACCGCCATCTGTATAAACGTGGAAATATCTACACCGCTATCTGTATAAACATGGAAATATCTACACCGCATTCTGTATAAACATGGAAATATCTACACCGCTATCTGTATAAATATGAAATATCAAAACCGCTATCTCTTTAAAAATGGAAATATCTACACTGCTGTCTGTATAAACATGGAAATATCTACACCGCTATCTGTATAAATATGAAATATCAAAACCGCTATCTCTTTAAAAATGGAAATATCTACACTGCTGTCTGTATAAACATGGAAATATCCTCACTGCTATCTATATGAACATGGATATATCTACACCGCTATCTCAATGAACATGGAAATATCTACACCGCCATCTCTATAAACATGGAAATATCTACACCGCCATCTGTATAAACATGGAAATATCTACACCGCTATCTGTATAAACATGGAAATATCTACACCGCTATCTGTATAAGCATGGAAATATCTACACTGCGATCTGTATAAACATGGAAACATCTACACCGAGATCTGTATAAACATGGAAATATCTTCACCGCGATCCGTATAAACATGGAAATATCTACACCTCAATCTGTATAAACATGGTAATATCTACACCACAATCTATATAAACATGGAACTATCTACACCGCCATCTGTATAAACATGGAAATATCTACAATGCCATCTGTAGAAAGATGGAAATATCTACACCGCAATCTGTGTAAACATGATAATATCTACAACAATATATGTAAAAACATGGAAATACCTACACCGCCATCTGTGTAAACATGGAAATACCTACAAGTCATCTGTATAAACATGGAAATATCTACACAGCCGTCTGTATATACATGGAAATGTCTACACCGCTATCTGTATAAACATGGAAATAACTACACCGCTATTTGTATAAACAAGGAAATATCTACACCGTGATCTGTATAAACATGGAAATATCTGCACCGCCATCTCTATAAACATGGAAATATCTACACCCCATCTGTATAAACATGGAAATATCCACACCGCTATCTCTATAAACATGGAAATATCTACACCACGATCAGTATAAACGTGGAAATATCTACACCGCTATCTCTATAAACATGGAAATATCTCCACTGCCATCTGTATAAACATGGAAATACTTACAAAGTTATCGGTATAAACATGGAAATATCTACACCGCCATCTGTAGAAACATGGAAATATCTACACAGCCATGTGTATATACATGGAAATATCTACACCGCTATCTATATAAACATGGAAATATCTACACCGCTATCTGTATAAACATGGAAATATCTATACCGCCTTCTACATATCCATGGAAATATCTGTGCCGCCCTCTGTATAAACATGGAAATATCAACACGGTCATCTGTGTATAGATCGAAATGTCAACACCGCCATCTGTACAAACATGGAAGTATCTGCACCGCTATCTGTATAAACTTGGAAATATCTACACCGTGGTCTGTATAAACATGGAAATAGCTAAACCGCTATCTGTATAAACATAGAAATATCTACACCGCTATCTCTATAAATATGGAAATATCTACTCCGTGATCTGTATAAACATGGAAATAGCTAAACCGCTATCTGAATAAACATGGAAATATCTACACCGTTATCTGTATAAATATGGAAATATCTACACCGCTATCTCTATAAACATGGAAATATCTACACCGCCATCTGTATAAACATGGAAATATCTACACTGCTATCTCTACAAACATGGAAATATCTACACTGCCATCTGTATAAACATGGAAATATCTACACTGCGGTCTGTATAAACATGGAAATTTCTACACCGCTATCTGTATAAACATGGAAATATCTACACCGCGATCTGCATAAACATAGAAATATCTACACCGCTATCTGTATAAACATGGAAATATCTACACTGCGGTCTGTATAAACATGGAAATTTCTACACCAGTATCTGTATAAACATGGAAATATCTACACCACGATCTGTATAAACATGGAAATATTTACACCATTATCTGTATAAACATGGAAATATCTACACCGCTATCTCTATAAACATGGAAATATCTACAAAGCCATCTGTATAAACATGGAAATAACAACAAAGTCATGTGTAGGAACCTGGAAATATCTACACCGCCATTTTTAAAAACATGGAAATATCTACACCGCGATCTGTATAAACATGGAAATATCTACACCGCTATCAGTATAAACATGGAAATATCTACACAGCTATCACTATAAACATGGAAATATCTACACCGCAATCTGTATAAACATGGAAATACCTACAAAGTCATCTGTATAAACCTGGAAATATCTACACAGCCATCTCTATAAACATGGAAATATCTACACAGCCGTCTGTATATACATGGAAATATCTACACCGCTATCTGTATAAACATGGAAATAAATACACCGCTATTTCTATAAACAAAGAAATATGTACACAACCATCTGTTTACACATGGAAATATCTACACAGACATCTGTTTATACATGGAAATATCTACACCGCTATCTGTATAAACATGCTAATAACTACACCACTATCTTATAAATGTGGAAATATTTGCACCGCTATCCCTATAAACATGGTAATATCAACACCGTGATCTGTATAAACATGGAAATATCTACACCATGATCTGTATAAACATGGAACTATCTACACCGCGATCTGTATAAACATGGAAAGCTCTACACCGTGATCTGTATAAACATGGAACTATCTACACCGCGATCTGTATAAACATGGAAAGCTCTACACCGTGATCTGTATAAACATGGAAATATCTACACAGCCATCTCTATAAACATGGAAATATCTACACTGCGTTCCGTATAAAAAAGGAAATATCTACACCACGATCTATATAAACATGGAAATATCTTCACCGCGATCTGTATAAACATGGAAATATCTACACCGATATCTGTATAAACATGGTAATATCTACACCACAATCTATATAAACATGGAATTATCTACACCGCCATCTGTGTAAACATGGAAATATCTACACCAATGTATGCAAAAAACATGGAAATATCTACACCGCTATCTGTATAAACATGGAAATATCTACACCATGATCTGTATAAACATGGAAATTTCTACACCGCGCTCTGTATAAACATGGAAATCTCTACACCGTGATCTGTATAAACATGGAAATATCTACACCGCCATCTCTATAAACATGGAAATATCTACACTGCCATTTGTAGAAAGATGGAAATATCTACACCGCCATCTGTATAAACGTGGAAATATCTACACCGCTAGTTGTATAAACATGGAAATATCTACAACGCATTCTGTATAAACGTGGAAATATCTACACCGCTATCTGTATAAATATGAAATATCAAAACCGCTATCTCTATAAAAATGGAAATGTCTACACTGCTGTCTGTATAAACATGGAAATATCCTCACTGCTATCTCTAAGAACATTGATATATCTACAACGCTATCTCAATGAACATGGAAATATCTACACCGCCAACTCTATAAACATAGAAATATCTACACCGCCATCTGTATAAACATGGAAATATCAACACCGCTATCTGTATAAACATGGAAATATCTACACCGCTATCTGTATAAACATGGAAATATCGACACTACATTCTGTATAAACATGGAAATATCTACACCGCGATCTGTATAAACATGGAAATATCTTCACCGCGATCTGTATAAACTTGGAAATATCTACACCGATATCTGTATAAACATGCTAATATCTACACCACAATCTATATAAACATGGAACTATCTACACCGCTATCTGTATAAACATGGAAATATCTACACAGTTATCTCTATAAACATGGAAATATGTACACCGCCATCTGTATAAACATAGAAATACCTACAAGTCATCAGTATAAACACGGAAATATCTACACAGCCATCTGTATATACATGGAGATGTCTACACCGCTATCTGTATAAACATGGATATAACTACACCGCTATTTGTATAAACAAGGAAATATCTACACCATGATCTGTATAAACATGGAAATATCTACACTGCTATTTGTATAAACAAGGAAATATCTACACCGCTATCTGTATAAACATGGAAATAACTACACCGCTATTTGTATAAACAAGGAAATATCTACACCGTGATCTGTATAAACATGGAAATACCTACACCGCCATGTCTATAAACATGGAAATATCTACACCCCTATCTGTATAAACATAGAAATATCCACACCACTATCTCTATAAACATGGAAATATCTACACCGGGATCTGTATAAACATGGAAATATCTCCACTGCCATCTGTATAAGCATGGAAATACTTACAAAGTTATCGGTATAAACATGGAAATATCTAAACCGCCATCTGTATAAACATGGAAATATCTACACAGCCATGTGTATATACATGGAAATATCTACACCGCTATCTATATAAACATGGAAATATCTACACCGCTATCTGTATAAACATGGAAATATCTACACCGCCTTCTACATATCCATGGAAATATCTGTGCCGCCCTCTGTATAAACATGGAAATATCAACACGGTCATCTGTGTATTGATGGAAATATCAACACCGCCATCTGTACAAACATGGAAATATCTGCACTGCTATCTGTATAAACATGGAAATATCTACACCGCGGTCTGTATAAACATGGAAATAGCTAAACCGCTATCTGTATAAACATGGAAATATCTACACCGCTATCTCTATAAACATGGAAATATCTACACCGTGATCTGTATAAACATGGAAATATCTACACCACGATCTGTATAAACATGGAAATATCTACACCGCTATCTGTATAAACATGGAAATATCTACACAGCTATCTCTATAAACATGGAAATATCTACACTGCAATCTGTATAAACATGGAAATACCTACAAAGTCATCTGTATAAACCTGGAAATATCTACACAGCCATCTCTATAAACATGGAAATATCTACACAGCCTTCTGTATATACATGGAAATATCTACACCGCTATCTGTATAAACATGGAAATAAATACATCGCTATTTTTATAAACAAAGAAATATCTACACCACCATCTGTTTAAACATGGAAATATCTACACAGACATCTGTTTATACATGGAAATATCTACAACGCTATCTGTATAAACATGCTAATAACTACACCACTATCTCTATAAACATGGAAATAACTACACTGTGATCTGTATAAACATGGAAATATTTACACCGCTATCTATATAAACATGGAAATATCTCCACCGTTATCTATATAAATATGGAAATATCTACACCGCTATCTCTATAAACATGGAAATATCTACACCGCCATCTCTATAAACATGGAAATATCTACGATGCCGAGTGTAAAAACATGGATATATCTGTACAATCATATGTATAAACATGGAAATATATACACCACCATCTGTATAAACATGGAAATATCTACAAAGCCATCTGTATACACATGGAAATACCTACACGACAATCTGTGTATAGATGGAAACATCAACACCGCCATCTGTACAAACATGGAAATACCTACACCGCTATCTGTATAAACATGGAAATATCTACACTGCGGTCTGTATAAACATAGAAATTTCTACACCGGAATCTGTATAAACATGGAAATACCTACACCACGATCTGTATAAACATGGAAATATTTACACCGCTATCTGTATAAACCTGGAAATCTCTACACTGCTATCTCTATAAATATGGAAATATCTACACCGCCATCTGTATAAACATGGAAATAACTACACAGTCATGTGTTGGAACATGGAAATATCTACACCACCGTTTGTATAAAGATGGAAATATCTACAACGTTATCTGTTTAAACATGGAAATATCTACACAGTGATCTGTATAAACATGGAAATAGGTACAGCACTCTCTGAATAAAGATGGAAATATCTACAATGCTATCTGTAAAAACATAGAAATATTTAAACCACTATCTGTATAAATATGGAATATTTACACCGCTATCTCAATATACATGGAAATATCTACAACGCTATCTCTATAAACATGGAAATATCTACACAGCCATCTGTATTAACATGGAAATATCTACACAGTCAACTGTATAAACGTTGAAATATCTTCATTGTCATTTATATAAACATGGAAATATCTACAGAGAACTCTGTATAACCATGGAAATATCGGCACAGCCATCTGTATAAACATGGAAATATCTACACCGCTATGTGTATAAACATGGAAATATCTACACCGCTATGTGTATTAAAGCGGAAATATCTCCATTGCTATCTGTATAAACATGGACATATCTCCACCGCAATCTGTATAAACATGAAAATATCTACACCGCTATCTCTATAAACATGGAAATATCTGCACTGCCATCTGTAAAAACATGGAAATACCTTTACATTCATCTGTATAAACATGGAAATATCTACAATGCCATCTGTATACACATGGAAATATCTACACAGCCATCTGTATAAACATGTAAATATCTACACTGCTATCTCTAGAAACATGGAAATATCTACACCGCCATCTCTATAAACATGAAAATATCTACACTGCCATCTCCATAAACATGGAACTAACTCCTCCGCCATCTGTATAAACATGGAAACATCTACACCGCCATCTGTGTGAATAAGGACATATCTACAATGCCATCTGTATAAAGATATAAATATCTGCACTGCGAGCTGTATAAACATGGAAATATCTACATCGCTATCTGTATAAACATGGAAATACAACACCGCTATCGTTATAAACATGGAAAAACCTACACTGCTATCTCTATGAACATGGAAATATCCACACCGCCACCTGCATATGCATGGAAATATCTACAACGCCATCTGTATAAAGATGGAAATATCTACACGGCAGTCTGTGTACAGATGGAAATATCAACACCGCCAGCTGTACAAACATGGAAATAACTACACCGCTATCTGTATAAACTTACAAATATCTACACTGCAGTCTGTATAAACATGGAAATATCTACACCGGTATCTGTATAAACATGGAAATACCTACACCACGATCTGTATAAACATGGAAATATTTACACCGCTATCTGTATAAACCTGGAAATATCTACACTGCTATCTCTATATATATGGAACTATCTACACCGCCATCTGTATAAACATGGAAATAACTACACAGTCATGTGTAGGAACATGGAAATATCTACACCACCGTTTTTATAAAGATGGAAATATCTACAACGTTATCTGTGTAAACATGGAATTATCTACACAGTGATCTGTATAAACATGGAATTATGTACAGCACTCTCTTAATAAAGATGGAAATATCTACACCGCTATCTGTATAAACATGGAAATATCTACACTGTCATCTGTATAAACATGGAAATATCTAAACTGCCATCTGTGGAAAGTTGGAAATATCTACCACACGATCTGTATAAATATGAAAATATCTTCACCGCTATCTGTGTAAAGATGGAAATATCTACACCGCAATATGTGCAAAGATGGAAATATCTACACCGCTATCCCTGTAAACATGGAAATATCTACGCCACTATCTGTAGAAACATGGAAATATCTACATCGCTATCTGTATAAACATGGATATATCTACACCATTATCTGTATAAAAATGGAAATATCAACACTGCTACCTTTATAAATATGGAAATATCTACACCGCCATTTGTGTAAACATACAAATATCTACAGAGTCATTTGTATACACATGGAAATATCTACACAGCCATATGTGTAAACAAGGATGTATCTACACAACTATCTCTATAAACAAGGAAATACCTACAGCGCTATCTCTATAAACATGGAAATATCAACACCACAGTCTCTACAAACATGGAAATATCTACACCGCCATCTTTGTATACATGAAAATATCTTCACTGCCATCTCCATAAACATGGAACTATCTACACCGCCATCTGTATAAACATGGAAATATCTACACCGCTATCTGAATAAAGATGGAAATATCTACACAACCATGTGTATATACATGGAAATATCTACACCGCTATCTATATAAACATGGAAATAACTACACTGCTTTCTGTATAAACATGGAAATATCTACACCACCATCTACATATCCATGGAAATATCTGTGCCGCCATCTGTATAAACATGGAAATATCTACATGGTCATCTGTGTATAGATGGAAATATCAACACCAGCATCTGTACAAACACGGAAATATCTGCACCGCAATCTGTATAAACATGGAAATATCTACACCGCGGTCTGTATAAGCATGGAAATATCTAAACCTCTATCTGTATAAACATGGAAATATCTACACCGCTATCTCTATAAACATGGAAATATCTACACCGTGATCTGTATAAACATGGAAATATTTACACCGCTATCTGTATAAACATGGAAATTTCTACACCGTTATCAGTAGAAATATGGAAATATCTACACCGCTATCTCTATAAACATGGAAATATCTACAATGCCATCTGTATACACATGGCAATACCTACACGGCAATGTGTGTATAGATGGAAACATCAACACTGCCATCTGTACAAACATGAAAATATCTACACTTCTATCTCTATAAACATGGAATTATCTACACTGCGGTCTGTAAAAAGATGGAAATATCTACACCGGTATCTGTATAAACAAGGAAATATCTACACCACGATCTGTATAAACATGGAAATATATACACCGCTATCTGTATAAACATGGATATATCCGCACCGCTATCTCTATAAACTTGGAAATATCTACAAAGCCATCTGTATAAACATGGAAATACCTACACAGTCATGTGTAGGAACATGGAAATACCTACACTGCCATCTGTATAAACATTGAAATATCTACACAGCCCTCTGTATAAATATGGAAATATCTGCATTGGCATCTGTATAAACATGGAACTATCTGCACCGGTTTCTGTATAAACATGGAAATACCTACAGCGCTGTCTCTATAAACATGGAAATATGTACACCGCTATGTGTATAAACATGGAAATATCTCCACAGCTCTCTGTATAAACATGGAAATATCTCCACCGTTATCTGTATAAACATGGAAATATCTACAGCGCCATCTCTATAAATATTGAAATATCTACACTGCCGTCTATAAAAACATGGAAATATCTACAAAGTCATCTGAAAAAACATGAAAATATCTACACCACCATCTGAATAAACGTGGAAATACCTACAAAACCATCTGTATACACATGGAAATATCTACACAGCTATCTCCATAAATATGGAAATATCTACACAGCCAGCTGTAAAAACTTGGAAATATCTACACTGCCATTTGTAGAAAGATGGAAATATCTACGCCGCTATATCTATAAATATGGAAATATCTACACTGCCATCTCTGTAAACATGAAAATAGCTACACTGCCATATCTATAAATATGGAAATATCTACTCCGCCATCTCTATAATCATGAAAATATCTACACTGCCATCTCCATAAAGATGGAAATATCTATTCCGCCATGTGTATAAACACGGAATTATCTACACCACCATCTATGTAAACATGGAAATACCAACACCGCTATCTGTGTAAACCTGGAAATATCTACACCGCCATCTGCATGTCCATGGAAATATCTACACCCCCATCTGTATAAACATGGAAATATCTACACGGCCTTCTGTGTATAGATGGAAATATCAACACCGCCATCTGTACAAACATGAAAATATATACACCGCTATCTCTATAAACGTTGAAATATCTAGACTGCCATCTGTAAAAACATGGAAATACCTATACAGTCATCTGTATGAACATGGAAATATCTACAATGCCATCTGTATACACATGGAAATATCTACACAGCCATCTGTATAAACATGTAAATATCTACACTGCTATCTCTATAAACATGGAAATATCTACACCGCCATCTCTATAAACATGAAAATATCTACACTGCCATCTCCATAAACATGGAACTGACTACTCCGCCATCTATATAAACATGGAAACATCTACACCGCCATCTGTGTGAATAAGGAAATATCTACAATGCCATCTGTATAAAGATATAAATATCTGCACCGAGAGCTGTATAAACATGGAAATATCTACATCGCTATATGTATAAACGTGGAAACATCTACACCGCTATCTGTATAAACATGGAAATATCTACACCGCATTCTGTAAAAAACATGGAAATATCTACACCGCTATCTGTATAAATATGATGTATCTACACCGCCATCTCTATAAACATGGAAATATCTACACCGCGATCAGTATAAACGTGGAAATATCTACATCGCTATCTGTAAACATGGAAATATCTCCACTGACTCTCTATAAACATCGAAATATCTACACCGCCATCTGTATAAACATGGAAAAACTTACAAAGTTATCGGTATAAACATGGAAATACCTACACCGTCATCTGCATAAACGTGGAAAAATCTACACAGCCATGTGCATATACATGGAAATATCTACACCGCTATCTATATATACATGGAAATAACTACACCGCTATCTGTATAAACATGGAAATATCTACACCGCCATCTACATATCCATGGAAATATCTACACCGCCATCTACATATCCATGGAAATGTCTGTGCCGCCATCTGTATAAACATGGAAATATCTACACGGTCATCTGTGTATAGATGGAAATATCAACACCGCCATCTGTACAAACATGGAAATATCTGCACCGCTATCTGTATAAACATGGAAATAACTACACCGCTATCTGTATAAACATGGATATATCTGCACCGCTATCTGTATAAACATGGAAATATCTACACCGCGATCATTATAAACATGGAAATATCTACACCGCGATCTGTATAAACATGGAAATATCTACACTGCTATCTGTATAAACATGGAAATATCTACACCGCTATCTCTATAAACATGGAAATATCTACACCGTGATCTGTAGAAAGATGGAAATATGTACACCGCTATCTCTTTAAATAAGGAAATATGTACACCGCCATCTCTATAAACTTGAAAATATCTACACTGCCATCTACATAAAGATGGAAGTATCTACTCCGCCATGTGTATAAACTCGGAAATATCTACACCACCATCTGTGTAAACATGGAAATATCTACACCGCTATCTGTATAAACATGGAAATATCTACACCGCCATCTGCTTGTCCATGGAAATATCTACGCTGCCATCTGTATAAACATGGAAATATCTACACGGCCATCTGTGTATAGATGGAAATATCAACACCGCCATCTGTACAAACATGGAACTATCTACATCGTCATCTGGGTGAATAAGGAAATATCTGCAATGCCATCTGTATAAAGATATAAATATCTGCACCGCGAGCTGTATAAACATGGAAATATCTACATCGCAATCTGTATAAACGTGGAAATACCAACACCGCTATCGGTATAAACATGGAAATATCTACAACGCCATCTCTATAAACATGAAAATATCTACACTGCCATCTCTATAAACATGAAAATATCTACACTGCCATCTCCATAAACATGGAACTAACTACTTCGCCATCTGTATCAACATGGAAACATCTACACCGCCATCTGGGTGAATAAGGAAATATCTGCAATGCCATCTGTATAAAGATATAAATATCGGCACCGCGAGCTGTGTAAACATGGAAATATCTACATCGCTATCTGTATAAACGTGGAAATACCAACATCGCTATCGGTATAAACATGGAAATACCTACAACGCCATCTATATAAACATGGAAATATCTACACCGCTATTACTATAAACATGGAAATACCTACAACGCTATGTCTATAAACATGCAAATATCTACACAGCTATCTGTATACACTTGGAAATATCTACACCGCTATCTGTATAAACATGGAAATATCTACACCGCGATCTGTATAAACATGGAAATATCTTCACCACGATCTGTATAAACATGGAAATATCTACACCACCATCTATATAAACATGGAAATACCTACACCGCCATCTGTATAAACATGAAAATATCTACAATGCCATCTGTAGAAAGATGGAAATATCTACACCGCAATCTGTGTAAACATGGAAATACCTACACCGATATCTGTAAAAACATGGAAATATCTACACCGCTATCTGTATAAACATGGAAATAACTACACCGCTATTTGTGTAAACAAGGAAATATCTACACCGCCATCTGTTTAAACATGGAAATATATACACAGACATCTGTTTATACATGGAAATATCTACACCGCTATCTGTAGAAACATGGAAATATCTACACGGCTATCTGTATAAACATGGAAATATCTACACCGATATCTGTACAAACATGGTAATATCTACACAGCCATGTGTACATACATGGAAATATCTACACCGCTATCTATATAAACATGGAAATATCTGCACCGCTATCTGTATAAACATGGAAATATCTACATCGCGGTCTGTATAAACATGGAAATATCTACACCGCTATCTGTATAAACATGGAAATATCTACACCGTTATCTCTATAAACATGGAAATATTTACACCGTGATCTGTATAAACATGGAAATATTTACACCGCTATCTGTATAAACATGGAAACTTCCACACCGTTATCTGTACAAATATGGAAATATCTACACCGCTATCTCTATAAACTTGGAAATATGTACACCGCCATCTGTATAAACATGGAAATATCTACAATGCCATCTGTATACACATGGAAATACCTCCACGGCAATTGGTGTATAGATGGAAACATCAACACCGCCATCTGTACAAACATGGAAATATCTACACTGCTATCTCTATCAACATGGAAATATCTACACTGCGGTCTGTATAAACATTGAAAAATCTACACCGGTATCTGTATAAACATGGAAATATCTACACCACGATCTGTATAAACATGGAAATATATACACCGCTATCTGTATAAACATGGAAATATCTGCACCGCTATCTCTATAAGCATGGAAATATCTTCAAAGCTATCAGTATAAACATGGAATTACCTACACAGTCATGTGTAGGAACATGGAAATATCTACACTGGCATCTGTATAAACATGGAAATATCTACACAGCCATGTGTACATACATGGAAATATCTACACTGCTATCTATATAAACATGGAAATAACTACACCGCTATCTGTATAAACATGGAAATATCTACACCGCCATCTACATATCCATGGAAATATCCGTGCCGCCATCTGTATAAACATGGAAATATCTACACGGTCATCTGTGTATAGATGGAAATATCAACTCCGCCATCTGTACAAACATGGAAATATGTGCACCGCTATCTGTATAAACATGGAAATATCTACACCGCGGTCTATATAAACATGGAAATATCTACACCGCTATCGGTATAAACATGGAAATATCTACAACGCCATCTATATAAACATGGAAATATCTACAACGCTATGTCCATAAACATGGAAATAACTACACCGCTATCTCTATAAACATGGAAATATCTACACCCCTATCTGTATATACATGGAAATATCTACACCGCGATCTCTATAAACATGTAAATAACTACACCGCTATTTGTATAAACAAGGAAATATCTACACCGTGATTTGTATAAACATGGAAATATCTACACCGCTATCTCTATAAACATGGAAATATCTACACCGTGATCTGTAGAAAGATGGAAATATGTACACCGCTATCTCTTTAAATAAGGAAATATGTACACCGCCATCTCTATAAACTTGAAAATATCTACACTGCCATCTACATAAAGATGGAAGTATCTACTCCGCCATGTGTATAAACTCGGAAATATCTACACCACCATCTGTGTAAACATGGAAATATCTACACCGCTATCTGTATAAACATGGAAATATCTACACCGCCATCTGCATGTCCCTGGAAATATCTACGCTGCCATCTGTATAAACATGGAAATATCTGCACGGCCATCTGTGTATAGATGGAAATATCAACACCGCCATCTGTACAAACATGGAACTATCTACATCGTCATCTGGGTGAATAAGGAAATATCTGCAATGCCATCTGTATAAAGATATAAATATCTGCACCGCGAGCTGTATAAACATGGAAATATCTACATCGCAATCTGTATAAACGTGGAAATACCAAAACCGCTATCGGTATAAACATGGAAATATCTACTACGCCATCTCTATAAACATGAAAATATCTACACTGCCATCTCTATAAACATGAAAATATCTACACTGCCATCTCCATAAACATGGAACTAACTACTTCGCCATCTGTATCAACATGGAAACATCTACACCGCCATCTGGGTGAATAAGGAAATATCTGCAATGCCATCTGTATAAAGATATAAATATCTGCACCGCGAGCTGTGTAAACATGGAAATATCTACATCGCTATCTGTATAAACGTGGAAATACCAACATCGCTATCGGTATAAACATGGAAATACCTACAACGCCATCTATATAAACATGGAAATATCTACACCGCTATTAATATAAACATGGAAATACCTACAACGCTATGTCTATAAACATGGAAATATCTACACAGCTATCTGTATACACTTGGAAATATCTACACCGCTATCTGTATAAACATGGAAATATCTACACCGCCGTCTACGTATCCATGGAAATATCCGCGCCGCCATCTGTATAAACATGGAAATATCTACACGGTCATCTGCGTATAAATGGAAATATCAACACCGCCATCTGTACAAACATGGAAATATCTGCACCGCTATCTGTATAAACATGGAAATATCTACATCGCGGTCTGTATAAACATGGAAATATCTACACCGCTATCTGTATAAACATGGAAATATCTACAACGTTTTCTCTATAAACATGGAAATATTTACACCGTGATCTGTATAAACATGGAAATATTTACACCGCTATCTGTATAAACATGGAAACTTCCACACCGTTATCTGTATAAATATGGAAATATCTACACCGCTATCTCTATAAACTTGGAAATATGTACACCGCCATCTGTATAAACATGGAAATATCTACAATGCCATCTGTATACACATGGAAATACCTCCACGGCAATCGGTGTATAGATGGAAACATCAACACCGCCATCTGTACAAACATGGAAATATCTACACCGCTATGTGTATAAACATGGAAATATCTACACCGCTATGTGTATTAACGTGGAAATATCTCCATTGCTATCTGTATAAATATGGAAATATCTACAACGCTATCTGTGTAAACATGGAAATATCTACACAGCTATCTGTGTAAACTTTGAAATATCTACACAGCTATCTGTGTAAAAGTGGAAATATCTACACAGCAATCTGTGCAAAGATGGAAATATCTACACTCCTCTCTCTGTAAACATGGAAATATCTACACCGCTATCTCTATAAACATGGAAATATCTACACCGCTCTGTGTATAAACATGGAAATATCTACACCGCTATCTCTATAAACATGGAAATATCTTCACCGTGATCAGTATAAACATGGAAATATTTACACCGCTATCTGTATAAACATGGAAATTTCTACACCGTTATCTCTATAAATATGGAAATATCTACACCACTATCTCTATAAACATAGAAATATCAACACCGCCATCTGTAAAAACATGGAAATACCTACACCACCATCTGTATAAACATGGAAATACCTGTACAGTCATCTGTGTAAACATGGAAATATCTACACCACCATCTGTATAAACATGGAAATATCTACAATGCCATCTGTATACACATGGAAATACCTACACGGCAATCTGTGTATAGATTGCAACATCAACACCGGCATCTGTACAAACATGGAAATATCTACACTGCTATCTCTATAAACATGGAAATATCTACACTGTGGTCTGTATATACATGGAAATATCTACACTGGCATCTGTATAAACATGGAAATACCTACACCACGATCTGTATAAGCATGGAGATATATACACCGCTATCTGTATAAACATGGAAATATCTGCACCGCTATCTCTATAAACATGGAAATATCTACAAAGATATCTGTATAAACATGGAAATACCTACACAGTCATGTGTAGGAACATTTAAATATCTATACTGCCATCTGTATAAACATTGAAATATCTACACAGCCCTCTGTATAAATATGGAAATATCTGCATAGTCATCTGTATAAACATGGAAATATCTGCACCGCTATCTGTATAAACATGGAAATACCTACACCGCTGTCTCTATAAACATGGAAATATGTACACCGCTATGTGTATAAACATGGAAATATCTCCACTGCTCTCTGTATATACATGGAAATATCTCCACCGTTATCTGTATAAACATGGAAATATCTACAGCGCCATCTCTATAAACATTGAAATATCTACAATGCCGTCTGTAAATACAAGGAAATTTCTACACAGTCATCTGAATAAACATGGAATAATCAACACCGCTATCTCTATGAACATGGAAATATCTACACCGCCATCTCTATAAACATGGAAATATCTACACCACGATCAATATAAACATGGAAATACCTACACCGCTATCTGTATAAACATGGAAATATCTCCACTGCTATCTCTATAAACAAAGAAATTTCTACACCGCAATCTGTATAAACATGGAAATACTTACAAAGTTATCTGTATAAACACGGGAATATCTACACCGCCATCAGTATAAACATGGAAACATCTACACAGCCATGTGTATATACATGGAAATATCTACACCGCTATCTATATAAACATGGAAATAACTACAGCGCTATCTGTATAAACAAGGAAATATCTACACCGCCATCTACATATCCATGGAAATATCTGCGCCGCCATCTGTATAAACATGGAAATATCTCCACGGTCATCTGTGTATAGATGGAAATATCAACACCGCCATCTGTACAAACATGGAAATATCTGCACCGCTATCTGTATAAACCTGGGAATATCTACACCGCGGTCTGTATAAACATGGAAATATCTACACCACTATCTGTATAAACATGGAAATATCTACAGCGCTATCTCTATAAACATGGAAATATCTACACCGTGATATGTATAAACATGGAAATATTTACACCGCTATCTGTATATACATGGAAATTTCTACACCGTTATCTGTATAAATATGGAAATATCTACACTGCTATCTCTATAAACATGGAAATATCTACACCAACATCTGTACAAACATGGAAATACCTATACAGTCATCTGTGTATGCATGGAAATATCTACAACACCATCTGTATAAACACGGAAATTTCTTCAATGCCATCTGTATACACATGGAAATCCCTACACGGCAATATGTGTATAGATGGAAACATCAACACCGCCATCTGTACAAACATCGAAATATCTACACTGCTGTCTGTATAAACATGGAAATATCTACACCATGATCTGTATAAACATGGAAATATGTACACCGCTATCTGTGTAAACATGGAAATATCTCCACCGCTATCTCTATAAACATGGAAATATCTACAAAGACATCTGTATAAACATGGAAATACCTACACAGTCATGTGTAGGAACATTTAAATATCTACACTGCCATCTGTATAAACATAGAAATATCTACACAGCCCTCTGAATAAATATGGAAATATCTGCATAGGCATCTGTGTAAACATGGAAATATCTGCACCGCTATCTGTATAAACATGGAAATACCTACACCGCTGTCTCTATAAACATGGAAATATGTACACCGCTATGTGTATAAACATGGAAATATCTCCACTGCTCACTGTATAAACAGGGAAATATCTCCACCGTTATCTATATAAACATGGAAATATCTAGAGCGCCATCTCTATAAACATTGAATTATGTACACTGCCATCTGTAAGAACATGGAAATATCTACACAGTCATCTGAATAAACGTGGAAATATCTACACCACCATCTGTATAAACATGGAAATACCTACAATACCATCTGTATACACATGGAAATATCTACACAGCATCTGTATAAATATAGAAATATCTACAAGGCCATCTGTATAAACATGGAAATATCTACACTGCCATCTGTAGAAAGATTGAAATATCTACACCGCTATCTCTATAAATATGGAAATATCTACACCGCCATCTCTATAAACATGAAAATATCTACACTGCCATCTCCATAAAGATGGAAGTATCTACACCACCATGTGTATAAACACGGAAATCTCTACACCACCATCTGTGTAAACATGGAAATATCTACACCGCTATCTGTATAAACATGGAAATATCTACACCGCCATCTGCATGTCCATGGAAATATCTATGCCGCCATCTGTATAAACATGGAAATATCTATACGGCCATCTGTGTATAGATGGAAATATAAACACCGCCATCGGTACAAACATGGAAATATCTACACCGCTATCTCTATAAACAAGGAAATATCTGCACGGCCGTCTGTAAAAACATGGAAATGTCTATACAGGCATCTGTATAACCATGGAAATATCTACAATGCCATCTGTATACACATGGAAATATCTACACAACCATCTGTATAAACATGGAAATATCTACAAAGCTGTCTCTATAAATATGGAAATATCTACACCGCCATTTGTATAAACATGGAAATACCTACACCGCCATCTGTATAAACATGGAAATACCTACAAAGTCATCTGTATAAAGATGGAAATATCTACACAGCCATCTGTATAAACATGGAAATATCTACACAGCCATCTGTATATACATGGAAATATCTACACCGCTATCTGTATAAACATGGAAAAACTACACCGCTATTTGTATGAACAAGGAAATATCTACACCGTGATCTGTATAAACATGGAAATATCTACACCGCCAACTCTATAAACATGGAAATATCTACACCCCTATCTGTATAAACATGGAAATATCCACACCGCTATCTCTATAAACATGGAAAAATCAACACCGCTATCTCTATGAACATGGAAATATCTACACCGCCATCTGTATAAACATGGAAATATCTACACCACGATCAGTATAAACCTGGAAATATCTACACCGCTATCTGTATAAACATGGAAATATCTCCACTGCTATCTCTATAAACATCGAAATATCTACACCGCCATCTGTATAAACATGGAAATACATACAAAGATATCTATTAAAACATGGGAATATCTACACCGCCATCAGTATAAACATGGAAATATCTACACAGCCATGTGTATATACATGAAAATATCTACACCGCTATCTATAAAAACATGGAAATAACTACAGCGCTATCTGTATAAACATGGAAATATCTACACCACCATCTACATATCCATGGAAGTATCGGCGCCGCCATCTGTATAAACATGGAAATATCTCCACGGTCATCTGTGTATAGATGGAAATATCAACACCGTCATCTGTACAAACATGGAAATATCTGCACCGCTATCTGTGTAAACATGGAAATATCTATACAGCTATCTCTTTAAACATGGAAATACCTACACCGCCATCTGTATAAACATGGAAATACCTACAAAGTCATCTGTATAACCATGGAAATATCTACAGAGCCATCAGTATAAACATGGAAATATCTACACAGACATCTGTATATACATGGAAATATCTGCACCGCTATCTGTATAAACATTGAAATAAATACACCGCTATTTGTATAAGCAAGGAAATATCTACACCGCCATCTGTTTAAACATGCTAATAACTACTCCGCTATCTGTATAAATGTGGAAATATTTGCACCGCTATCCCTATAAACATGGTAATATCAACACCGCGATCTGTATAAACATGGAAATATCTACACCATGATCTGTATAAACATGGAAATATCTACACCGCGATCTGTATAAACATGGAAATATCTACACCGTGATCTGTATAAACATGGAAATATCTACAAAGCCATCTGTATAAACATGGAAATATCTACACCCCTATCTGTATAAACATGGAAATATCCACACAGCTATCTCTATAAACATGGGAAAATCAACACCGCTATCTCTATGAACATGGAAATATCTACACCGCCATCTCTATAAACATGGAAATATCTACACCGCGATCAGTATAAACATGGAAATATCTACACCGCTATCTGTATAAACATGGAAATATCTCCACTGCTATCTCTATAAACATCGAAATATCTACACCGCCATCTGTATAAACATGGAAATACTTACAAAGTTATCTGTATAAACATGGAAACATCTACACCGCCATCTGTACAAACATGGAAATATCCACACAGCCATGTGTATATACATGGAAATATCTACACCGCTATCTATATAATCATGGAAATAACCACACCGCTATCTGTATAAACATGGAAATATCTCCACTGCTATCTCTATAAACATCGAAATATGTAGACCGCCATCTGTATAAACATGGAAATACTTGCAAAGTTATCTGTATAAACATGGAAATATCTACACCGCCATCTGTATAAACATGGAAATATCTACACAGCCATGTGTACTTACATGGAAATATCTACACCGCCATGTACATATCCAGAGAAATATGTGCGCCTCCATCTGTATAAACATGGAAATATCTACACGATCATCTGTATTAATGGAAATATCAACAAAGCCATCTGTACAAACATGGAAGTTTCTGCACCGCTATCTGTATAAACATGGAAATATCTACACCGCGGTCTGTATAAACATAGAAATATCTACACCGCTCTCTCTATAAACATGGAAAAATCTACACCGCTATCTCTATAAAAATGGAAATATCTACACCATGATCTGTATAAACATGGAAATATTTACAGCGCTATCTGTATAAACATGGACATTTCTACACCGTTATCTCTATAAATATGGAAATATCTACACCGCTATCTCTATAAACATGGAAATATCTACACCGCCATCTGTAAAAACATGGAAATACCTACAACGCCATCTGTATAAACATTGAAATACCTATACAGTCATCTGTGTAAACATGGAAATATCTACACCACCATCTGTATAAACATGGAAATATCTACAATGCCATCTGTATACACATGGAAATACCTACACGTCAATCTGTGTATAGATGGAAACATCAACACCGCCATCTGTACAAACTTGGAAATATCAACACTGCTATCTCTATAAACATGGAAATATCTACACTGCGGTCTGTATAAACATGGAAATATCTACACTGCCATCTGTATAAACATGGAAATATATACACCGCTATCTGTATAAACATGGAAATATCTGCTCCGCTATCTCTATAAACATGGAAATATCTACAAAGATATCTGTATAAACATGGAAATACCTACACAGTCATGTGTAGGAACATTTAAATATCTACACTGCCATCTGTATAAACATAGAAATATCTACACAGCCCTCTGTATAAATATGGAAATATCTGCATAGGCATCTGTATAAACATGGAAATATCTGCACCGCTATCTGTATAAACATGGAAATACCTACACCGCTGTCTCTATAAACATGGAAATATGTACACCGCTATGTGTATAAACATGGAAATATCTCCACTGCTCTCTGTATAAACATGGAAATATCTCCACCGTTATCTGTATAAACATGGAAATATCTACAGCGCCATCTCTATAAACATTGAAATATGTACACTGCCATCTGTAAAAACATGGAAATATCTACACAGTCATCTGAATAAACATGGAAATATCTACACCACCATCTGTATAAACATGGAAATACCTACAATACCATCTGTATACACATGGAAATATCTACACAGACATCTGTATAAATATGGAAATATCTACACGGCCATCTGTATAAACATGGAAATATCTACACTGCCATGTGTAGAAACATGGAAATATCTACACCGCTATCTCTATAAATATGGAAATATCTACACCGCCATCTCTATAAACATGAATATATCTACACTGCCATCTTCATACAGATGGAAGTATCTACTCCGCCATGTGTATAAACACGGAAATAACTACACCACCATCTGTGTAAACATGGAAATATCTACACCGCTATATGTATAAACATGGAAATATCTACACGGCCATCTGTGTATAGATGGAAATATCAACACCGCCATCTGTACAACCTGGAAAAATCTACACCGCTATCTCTATAAACAAGGAAATTTCTGCACTGCCATCTGTAAAAACATGGAAATACCTATACAGGCATCTGTATAAACATGATAATATCTACAATGCCATCTGTATACACATGGATATATCTACAAAGCCATCTGTATAAACATGGAAATATCTACCCAGCAATCTCTATAAACATGGAAATATCTACACCGCCATCAGTATAAACATGGAAATACCTACAAAGTCATCTGTATAAACATGGAAATATCTACACAGCCATCTGTATAAACATGGAAATACCTACGCAGCCATCTGTATATACATGGAAATATCTACACCGCTCTCTGTATAAACATGGAAATAACTACACCGCTATTTGTATAAACAAGGAAATATCTACACCGTGATCTGTATAAACATGGAAATATCTACACCGCCATCTCTATAAACATGGAAATACCTATACAGACATCTGTGTATACATGGAAATATCTACACCACCATCTGTATAAACACGGAAATATCTTAAATGCCATCTGTATACACATGGAAATCCCTACACGGCAATCTGTGTATAGATGGAAACATCAACACCGCCATCTGTACAAACGTGGAAATATCTACACTGCTGTCTCTATAAACATGGAAATATCTACAATGCAGTCTGTATAAACTTGGAAATATCTACACCGGTATCTGTATAAACATGGATATATCTACACCATTATCTGTATAAACATGGAAATATATACACCGCTATCTGTGTAAACATGGAAATATCTCCACCGATATCTCTATAAACATGGAAATATCTACAAAACATCTGTATAAACATGGAAATACCTACACAGTCATGTGTAGGAACATTTAAATATCTACACTGCCATCTGTATAAACATAGAAATATCTACACAGCCCTCTGTATAAATATCGAAATATCTGCATAGGCATCTGTATAAACATGGAAATATCTGCACCGCTATCTGTATAAACATGGAAATATCTACACAGCGATCTGTATAAACATGGAAGTATCTTCACCACGATCAGTATAAACATGGAAATATCTACACCGCGATCTGTATAAACATGGAAATATCTACACGGTGATCTGTATAAACATGGAAATATCTACAAAGCTATCTCTATAAACATGGAAATATCTACACCGCCATATGTATAAACATGGAAATACCTACAAAGTCATCTGTATAAACATGGAAATATCTACACAGCCATCTGTATAAACATGGAAATATCTACACAGCCATCTGTATATACATGGAAATATGTACACCGCTCTCTGTATAAACATGGAAATAACTACACCGCTATTTGTATAAACAAGGGAATATCTACACCGTGATCTGTATAAACATGGAAATATCTACACCGCCATCTCTATAAACATGGAAATATCTACACCCCTATCTGTATAAACATGGAAATATCCACAACGCTGTCTCTATAAACATGGAAAAATCAACACCGCTATCTCTATGAACATGGAAATATCTACACCGCCATCTCTATAAACATGGAAATATCTACACCACAATCAGTATAAACATGGAAATATCTACACCGCTATCTGTATAAACATGGAAATATCTCCACTGTTATCTCTATAAACATCGAAATATCTACACCACCATCTGTATAAACATGGAAATACTTACAAAGTTATCTGTATAAACATGGGAATATCTACACCGCCATCTACATATCCATGGAAATATGTGCGCCGCCGTCTGTATAAACATGGAAATATCTACACCGCCATCTGCATGTCCATGGAAATATCTACGCCGCCATCTGTATAAACATGGAAATATCTACACGGCCATCTGGGTATACATGGAATTATCAACACCGCTATATGTACAAACATGGAAATATCTACACCGCTATCTCTATAAACATGGAAATATCTACATCGCCATCTCTATAAACATTGAAATATGTACACTGCCATCTGTAAAAACATGGAAATATCTACACAGTCATCTGAATAAACATGGAAATATCTACACCACCATCTGTATAAACATGGAAATACCTACAATACCATCTGTATACACATGGAAATATCTACACAGACATCTGTGTAAATATGGAAATATCTACACGGCCATCTGTATAAACATGGAAATATCTACACTGCCATGTGTAGAAACATGGAAATATCTACACCGCTATCTCTATAAATATGGAAATATCTACACCGCCATCTCTATAAACATGAAAATATCTGCACTGCCATCTGTAAAAACATGGAAATACCTATACAGTCATCTGTATAAACATGGAAGTATCTACAATGCCATCTGTATACACATGGAAATATCTACATAGCCATCTGTATAAACATGTAAATATCTACACGGCTATCTCTATAGACATGGAAATGTCTACACCGCCATCTCTATAAACATGAAAATATCTACACTGCCATCTCCATAAACATGGAACTATCTACTCCGCCATCTGTATAAACATGGAAACATCTACACCGCCATCTGTGTGAATAAGGAAATATCTACAATGCCATCTGTATAAAGATTTAAATATCTGCACCACGAACTGTATAAACATGGAAATATCTACATCACTATCTGTATAAACGTGGAAATACCAACAGCGCTATCGGTATAAACATGGAAATATCTACAACGCCATCTATATAAACATGGAAATACCTACACCGCTATCTCTATAAACATGGAAACATCCACACCGACATCTGCATATGCATGGAAATATCTACAACGCCATCTGTAAAAAGATGGAAATATCTACACGGCAATCTGTGTACAGATGGAAATATCAACACTGCCATCTGTACAAACATGGAAATATCTACACCGCGATCTGTATAAACCTGGAAATATCTACACCGCTACTTGTATAAACAAGGAAATATCTACACCGCTATCTATATAAACATGGAAACATCTACACCTTGATCTGTATAAAAATGGAAATATCTACACTGCTATCTGTATAAACATGGAAATATCTGCACCGCTATCTGTATAAACATGCAAATATCTACACCAAGATCTGTATAAATATGGAAATATCTACACTGCTATCTCTATAATCATGGAAATGTCTATACCGCTATCTGTTTAAACATGGAATTATCTACAAGGCTAACTCTATAAATATGGAAATACCTAAACCGCCTTCTGTATAAACATGGAAATAACAACACAGTCATCTGTATAAACTTGGAAATATCTACAGCGCCATCTGTGAAAACATGGAAATATCTACACCGCCATCTGTATAAACATGCTAATATCTCCACCGCTATCTGTATAAACATGGAATTATCTCCACTGCTATCTGTATAAACATGGAAAATCTACACCACAATCTGTATAAACATGGAAATATCTCCACCGCTTTATGTATAAACATAGAAACATCTATACCGCTATCTTCATAAACATGGAAATATCTACACCGCTATCTGTATAAACATGCAAATATCTACAACGCTATCTGTGTAAACATGGAAATATCTACACCGATATCTGTGTAAACATTGAAATATCTACACTGCTATCTGTGTAAAGATGGAAATACCTACACTGCAATCTGTGCAAAGGTGGAAATATGTACACCGCAATCTTTGTAAAGTAGGAAATATCTACACCGTAATCTGTGCAAATATGGAAATATCTACACCGCTATCTGTATAAACATGGTAATATCTACACCACTCTCTGTATAAACATGGAAATATCTACACTGCTATCTATATAAACATGGAAATATCTACACCACCAACTGTAAAAACGTGGAAATATCTACACAACCATCTGAATAAACATGGAAATATCTACACCGCTAACACTATAAACATGGAAATATCTACACCTGTATCTCTATAAGCATGGAAATATCTACACCGCTATCTGTATAAACAAGGAAATAACTCCACCGCTATCTGTATAAACATTGAAACATCTACACAGCTATATCTATAAACATGGAATTATCTACATCACTATCTGTTTATACATGGAAATGTCTACAACTCTATCTGTGTAAACATGGAAATATCTACACCCTTATTTGTGTAAAAATGGAAATATCTGCACCACAATCTGTGCAAAGATGGAAATATATACAACGCTATCTCTATAAACATGGAAATATCTTCACCGCTATCAGTATAAACATGGAAATATCTACACCCTTATCTCTATAATCATGGAAATATCTGCACCGCCATCTGTAGAAACATGGAAATATCTACACAGTCATCTGTATATACATGGAAATATCTACAACACCATCTCTATAGAAATGGAAATATCTACAACACCACCTCTATAATTATGGAAGTATCTACACCGCCATCTGTAGAAACAAGGAAATTAATACACTGCCATCTGTATAAAGATGTAAATATCTACACCACGAGCTGTATAAGCATTGAAATATCTACACAGCTATGTGAATAAACATGGAAATACCAACACCACTATCTGTATAAACATGGAAATATCTACAGCGCTGACTGTAAACATGGAAATATCTACCCCACTATCTTTATAAACATGGAAATACCTACACCGCCATCTCTATAAACATGGAATTATCTACACCACTATCTCTATAAACATAGAAATATCTACAACGCAATCTCAGTAATCATGGAAATATCTACACCGCCATTTGCATAAACTTGGAAATATCTAAACCGCGATCTGTGTAACAATGGAAATATCTACACCGCCATCTGTATAAACGTAGAAATATCTACACTGCCATCTGTAGAAAGACGGAAATATCTACACCTTGATTTGCATAAACATGGAGATATCTACACCTCTTCCTGTATGAACATGGAGTTATCTACACCGCTATCTGAATAAATATGGAAATATCCACACCGCTGTCGCTATAAACATGGAAATGTCTGCACGGCTATCTGTATAAACATTGAAATATATTCAAGGCTATCTGTATGAACTTGGATATATCTACACTGCCTTCTGTATATAATTGGAAATGCCTAGACAGTCATCTGTATAAACATGGAAATATACACACCACTATCTGCATAAACATGGAAATATCTACACTGCCATTTCTATAAACATGGAAATATCTATACCGCTATCCCTATAAACATGGAAATAGTAACACCGATATCTGTATAAACATGGAAATATCTACACCGCCATCTGTAAAAATATGGAAATATCTACACAGTCGTCTGTATAAACATGGAAATATCTACACCTCCAACTGTATAAACTTGGAAATATCTACACTGCCATCTGAATACACATGGAAAAGACGACACAGTCATCTGTATAAATATGGAAATATCTACACCGCTATCTCTATAAACATGGAAAACCTATACCGCTATCTGCATAAACATGGAAATATCTACACCGCTATCTATATAAACACGGAAATATCTACACCGCTATCTGTATAAACTTGGAAATATCTACACCGCCATCTCTATAAACATGAAAGTATGTCCACCGCTATCTGTATAAACCTGAAAATATGTCCACCGCTATCTGTATAAACATGGAAATATCTACACCGCTATCTGTATAAAAATGGAAATGTCTACACCGCTATCTGTATAAACATGGAAATATCTAGACCGCTATCTCTATAAACATGGAAATATCTACACCGCCATCTGTATAAACATGGAAATATGTACACAGTCATCTCTGTAAACATGGAAATAACTACACCGCTATGTGTATAAAAATGGAAATATCTACACCGTTATCTGTATAAACATGGAAATATCTACATGGCTATCCGTAAAAACATGGAAATATCTTCACCGCCTTCTGTATAAACATGGAAATATCTACACTGCCATCTGTATAAACATGGAAATAACTAAACCGCTATCTCTATAAACATTGAAATATCAACACTGCCTTCTGGATATACATGGAAATACCTACACAGTCATCTGTGTAAACATGGAAATATCTACACAGCCATTTCTATAAACATGGAAATACCTACACCGCTATTACTATAAACATGAATATAGCCACACCGCAATCTGTATAAACATGGAAATATCTACACTGCCATCTGTATACACATGGAAATATCTACACAGTCATCTGTATAAACATTTAAATATCTCCACCGCTATCTGTCTAAAAATGGAAATATATCCACCGCTATCTGTATAAACATGGAAATATTTTCACCGCTATCTGTATAAACATGGAAATGTCTACACCGCTATCTGTATAAACATGGATATATCTACTCCGCTTTCTCTATAAACATGCAAATACTTACATCGCTATCTGTATAAACAAGGAAATATTTCCACCGCAATCTGTGTAAACATGGAAATATCTACACCGCTATCTTTATAAACATGGAAATATGTACACCGCAACCTGTATAAACATGGATATATCTACACCGCTATCTGTATAAACTTGGAAATATCTACACCGCTATCTGTATAAACATGGAAATATTTACACCGCTACCTGTAGAAACATGGAAATATCTACACCGCTATCTGTATAAACGTGGAAATATGTACACCGCAATCTGTGCAAATATGCAAATATCTACACCTCTATCTCTGTGAATATGGAAATATCTACACTGCTATCTATATAAACATGGAAATATCTACACCGCTATCTGTATAAACATGGAAATATATTCACCACGATCTGTATAAACTTGGATATATCTACAACGCTATCTGTATAAACATGGAAACATCTACACCGCTATCTGTATAAACACGGAAATATCTACACCACTATCTGTATATCTATGGAAATATCTACACAGCTAACACTATAAACATGGAAATATCTACTCCGCTATCTGTATAAACATGGAAATATCTACACCGCCATCTGTTTAAACATGGAAATATATACACAGACATCTGTTTATACATGGAAATACCTACACCGCTATCTGTATAAACATGCTAATAACTACACCGCTATCTGTATATACGTGGAAATATTTGCACCGCCATCCCTTTGAACATGGTAATATCAACACAGCGATCTGTATAAACATGGAAATATCTACACCATGATATGTATAAACATGGAAATATCTACACCGCGATCTGTATAAACTTGGAAATATCTACACCGTGATCAGTATAAACATGGAAATATCTACACCGCTATCTCTATAAACATGGAAATATCTACACCATGATCTGTAGAAACATAGAAATATTTACACCGCTGTCTGTATACACATGGAAATATCTACACAGTTATCTGTATAAATATGGAAATATCTCCACCGCTGTCTGTATAAACATGGAAATATCTACACTACTATCTGTATAAACATGGAAATATCTACACCGCTATCTGTATAAACATGGAAATATGTACAACTCTATCTGTGTAAACATGGAAATATCTACACAGCTATCTGTGTAAACTTGGAAATATCTACACAGCTATCTCTGTAAAAATGGAAATATCTACACAGCAATCTGTGCAAAGATGGAAATATCTACACTGCTATCTCTGGAAACATGGAAATTTCTACACCGCAATCTGTATAAACATGGAAATACCTATACCGCAGTCTCTATAAACATGGAAATATCTCCACTGCTATCTGTAAAAACATGAAAATATATACACCGCTTTCTGTATAAACATGGACATATCTACACCGCAATCTGTATAAACATGGAAATATCTACACCGCTATCTCTATAAACATGAAAATACTTACACCACCATCTCTATAAACATGGAAATATTTACACCGCTATCCCTATAAACATAGAAATAACTACACCGTCATCTCTATAAACATGGAAATATCTACACCGCCATCTGCATAAACATGGAAATATCTACACAGACATCTGTATAATCTTGGAAATATCTACACTGACATCTGTAGAAAGATGGAAATATCTACAAAGCCATCTGTAGAAACATGGGAATATCTACACCGCTACGTGTATAAACATGGAAATATCTACACCGCTATCAGTATCAACATGGAAATAACTACACCGCAATCTGTATAAACATGGAAATATCTACACAGCAATCTGTGCAAAGATGGAAATATCTACACCGCAGTCTCTATAAACATGGAAATATCTATACTGCTATCTGTATAAACATGGAAATTTTCACACCGCTATCTGTATAAACATGGAAATATCTCCACCGCTATCTTTATAAACACAGAAATACCTACACAGGTATCTTTAAAAACATGGAAATACCCACACCGCTATCTCTATAAACAATGAAATGTCTACAACGCTATCTGTGTAAACATGGAAATATCTACACAGCTATCTGTGTAAACTTGGAAATATCTACACCGCAATCTGCGTAAGCATGGAAATATCTACAAAGCTATCGGTGTAAACATGGATATATTTACAATGCTATCTGTGTAAACAGGGAAATATCTACACAGCTATCTGTAAAACGTGGAAATATCTACACCACTATCAGTATAACCCGGAAAATTTCTACACCGCTATCTGTATCAACTTGTAAATAACTACACCGCTATCTGTATAAACATGGAAATATCTACAATGATATCTCTGCAAACATGGAAATATCGACACAGGTATCTGTGTAAACTTGGAAATATCTACACCGCTATCTGTGTAAAGTTTGCAATGTCTACACCGCAATCTGTGCAAAGATGGAAATATCTTTACCGCTATATCTGTAAACATGAAAATATCTACACCGCTATGTGTATAAACATGGAAATATCTACACTGCCATCTGTAGAAAGATGGAAATATGTACACCGCTAACTCTATAAATATGGCAATATCTACACCGCCATCTCTATGAACATGAAAATATCTACACTGCCATCTCCATAAAGATGGAAGTATCTACTCCGCCATGTGTATAAACACGGAAATATCTACACCACCATCTGTGTAAACATGGAAATATCTACACCGCTATCTGTATAAACATGGAAATATCTACACCGCCATCTGCATGTCCATGGAATTATCTATGCCGCCATCTGTATAAACATGGAAATATCTACACAGCCATCTGTGTATAGATGGAAATATCAACACGGCCATCTGTACATACATGGAAATATCTACACCGCTATCTCTATAAACATGGAAATATCTGCACTGCCATCTGTAAAAACATGGAAATACCTATACAGTCATCTGTATAAACATGGAAATATCTACAATGCCATCTGTATACACATGGAAATATCTACACAGCCATCTGTATAAACATGTAAATATCTACAATGCTATCTCTATAAACATGGAAATATCTACACCGCCATCTCTATAAACATGAAAAAGCTACACTGCCATCTCCATAAACATGGAACTAACTACTCCGCCATCTGTATAAACATGGAAACATCTACACCGCCATCTGGGTGAATAAGGAAATATCTACAATGCCATCTGTATAAAGATATAAATATCTGCACCGCGAGCTGTATAAACATGGAAATATCAACATCTCTATCTGTATAAACGTGGAAAAAACAACACCGCTGATGGTATAAACATGGAAATACCTACAACGCCATCTATATAAACATGGAAATATCTACAACGCTATGTCTATAAACATGGAAATACCTACACCGCAATCTCTATAAACATGGAAATATCTACACCGCTATCTGTATAAACATGGAAATATCTACACCGCTATCTGTATAAACATGGAAATGTCTACACCGCGATCTGTATAAACATGGAAATATCTACACCGCGATCTGTATAAACATGGAAATATCTACACCGCTATATGTATAAACATGGAAATAACAACACCGTTATCTGTATAAACATGGAAATATCTACACCACTATGTCTATAAACATGAAAATAGTTACACCACCATCTCTATAAACATGGAGATATTTATACCGCTATCTCTATAAACATAGAAGTAACTACAAAGCCATCTCTATAAACATGGAAATATCTACACCGCAATCTGAATAAACATGGAAATATCTACACAGACATCTGTATAAACTTGGAAATACCTACACTGCCATCTGAATAAACATGGAAATATCTACACAGACATCTGTATAAACATGGAAATATCTACACTACCATCTGTATAAACTTGGAAATATCTACACTGACATCTGTAGAAAAATGGAAATGTCTACAAAGCGATCTGTATAAACATTAGAATTTCTACACAGCTACCTGTATAAACATGGAAATATCTACACCGCTGTCTGTATCAACATGGAAATAACTACACCGCAATCTGTATAAACACGGAAATGCCATCTATATACACATGGAAATATCTACACAGCCATCTGTACAAACATGGAAATATCTACACCGCTATCTCTGTAAACATGGAAATATCTACACCGCTATCTGTATAAACATGGAAATATCTACATCGCTATATGTATAAACAGGAAAATATCTCCAACGCTATCTGTGTAAACATGGAAATATCTACACCGATATCTGTATATACATGGAAATATCTACACCGCTATCTGTATAAACAAGGACATATCTACACCGCCATCTTTAGAAACATGGAAATATCTACACCGCCATCTGTATAAACATGGAAATACCTACACCTCTATCTGTATAAATATGGAAATGTTTATACCGCTATCTCTATAAACATGGAAATACCTACACCACTTGCACTATAACCATGGAAATATCTACACCGCAATCTCTGTAAACTTGGAAATATCTACACCACCATCTATGTAAACATGAAAATGTCTACACTGCCATATTCAGAAACATGGCTGTATCTACACCGCCATCTGTATAAACATGGAAATATCTACACCACTATCTGTATAAAGATGGAAATATTTAAACCGCTATCACTATAAACATGGAAATATCTACACTGCCATCTGTATTAACATGGAAATATGTACACAGTCATCTGTATAAACCTGGAAATACCTACACTGTCATCTATGTAAACATGGAAATATCTACAGAGAACTCTGTATAAACATGGAAATATCGGCACAGCCATCTGCATAAACATGGAAATATCTACACCGCTATCTGTATAAACATGGAAATATCTACACCGCTATGTGTATTAACGTGTAAATATCTCCATTGCTATCTGTATAAACATGGACATATCTCCACCGCAATCTGTATAAACATGAAAATATCTACACCGCTATCTCTATAAACATGGAAATATCTACAATGCCTTCTGTACAAACATGGAAATATCTACACAGTCATCTGTAGAAACATGGAAATATCTACACCGCTATCTCTATAAACATGGAAATAACTACACCGCAATCTCTATAAACATGGAAATATCTACACCGCAATCTCCATCAACATGGAAATATACACACCGCCATCTCTTTAAACATGGAGGTACCTACAACGCCATCTACATAAACAAGAAAATATCTACACTGCCATCTACATAAACATGGAGATATCTACACCGCCATCACTATAAACATGGAAATATCTACACTGCCATTTGTAGAAAGATGGAAATATCTACACCGCCATCTGTATAAACGTGGAAATATCTACACCGCTATCTGCATAAACATGGAAATATCTACACCGCAATCTGCATAAACATGGAAATATCTACACCGCTATCTGTATAAATATGAAATATCTAAATCGCTATCTCTATAAAGGTGGAAATATCTACACTGCTATCTGTATAAACATGGAAATATCCTCACTGCTATCTCTATGAACATGGATATATCTACACCGCTATCTCTATAAACATGGAAATATCTAAACCGCCATCTCTATAAACATGGAAACACCTACACCGCCATCCGTATAAAGATGGAAATATCTACAAAGCTATCTGTATAAACATGGAAATATCTACACCGCGATCTGTATAAACATGGAAATATCTACACCGCGATCTGTATAAACATGGAAATATCTATACCGCTATCTGTATAAACATGGAAATAACTACACCGCTATCTGTATAAACATGGAAATTTTTACACCGCTATCTGTATAAACATGGAAATATCTCCACCGCTATCTTTATAAACACAGAAATACCTACACCGGTATCTTTAAAAACATGGAAATACCCACACCGCTATCTCTATAAACAATGAAATGTCTACAACGCTATCTGTGTAAACATGGAAATATTTACAATGCTATCTGTGTAAACAGGGAAATATCTACACAGCTATCTGTAAAACGTGGAAATATCTACACCACTATCAGTATAACCCGGAAAATTTCTACACCGCTATCTGTATCAACATGTAAATAACTACACCGCTATCTGTATAAACATGGAAATATCTACAATGATATCTCTGCAAACATGGAAATATCGACACAGGTATCTGTGCAAACTTGGAAATATCTACACCGCTATCTGTGTAAAGTTAGCAATGTCTACACCACAATCTGTGCAAAGATGGAAATATCTTTACCGCTATATCTGTAAACATGAAAATATCTACACCGCTATGTGTATAAACATGGAAATATCTACACTGCCATCTATAGAAAGATGGAAATATGTACACCGCTAACTCTATAAATATGGAAATATCTACACCGCCATCTCTATAAACATGAAAATATCTACACAGCCATCTCCATAAAGATGGAAGTATCTACTCCGCCATGTGTATAAACACGGAAATATCTACACCACCATCTGTGTAAACATGGAAATATCTACACCGCTATCTGTATAAACATGGAAATATCTACACCGCCATCTGCATGTCCATGGAAATATCTATGCCGCCATCTGTATAAACATGGAAATATCCACACGGCCATCTGTGTATAGATGGAAATATCAACACCGCCATCTGTACATACATGGAAATATCTACACCGCTATCTCTATAAACATGGAAATATCTGCACTGCCATCTGTAAAAACATGGAAATACCTATACAGCCATCTGTATAAACATGGAAATATCTACAATGCCATCTGTATACACATGGAAATATCTACACAGCCATCTGTATAAACATGTAAATATCTACAATGCTGTCTCTATAAACATGGAAATATCTACACCGCCATCTCTATAAACATGAAAATATCTACACTGCCATCTCCATAAACATGGAACTAACTACTCCGCCATCTGTATAAACATGGAAACATCTACACCGCCATCTGGGTGAATAAGGAAATATCTACAATGCCATCTGTATAAAGATATAAATATCTGCACCGCGAGCTTTATAAACATGGAAATATCAACATCTCTATCTGTATAAACGTGGAAAAACCAACACCGCTGACGGTATAAACATGGAAATACCTACAACGCCATCTATATAAACATGGAAATATCTACAACGCTATGTCTATAAACATGGAAATACCTACACCGCAATCTCTATAAACATGGAAATATCTACACCGCTATCTGTATAAACATGGAAATATCTACACCGCTATCGGTATAAACATGGAAATGTCTACACCGCGATCTGTGTAAACATGGAAATATCTACACCGCGATCTGTATAAACATGGAAATATCTACACCGCTATATGTATAAACATGGAAATAACAACACCGTTATCTGTATAAACATGGAAATATCTACACCACTATGTCTATAAACATGAAAATAGTTACACCACCATCTCTATAAACATGGAGATATTTATACCGCTATCTCTATAAACATAGAAGTAACTACAAAGCCATCTCTATAAACATGGAAATATCTACACCGCCATCTGAATAAACATGGAAATATCTACACAGACATCTGTATAAACATGGAAATATCTACACTGACATCTGTAGAAAAATGGAAATGTCTACAAAGCGATCTGTATAAACATTGGAATTTCTACACAGCTACCTGTATAAACATGGAAATATCTACACCGCTGTCTGTATCAACATGGAAATAACTACACCGCAATCTGTATAAACATGGAAATGCCATCTATATACACATGGAAATATCTACACAGCCATCTGTACAAACTTGGAAATATCTACACAGCCATCTGTACAAACATGGAAATATCTACACCGCTATCTCTGTAAACATGGAAATATCTACACCGCTATCTGTATAAACATGGAAATATCTACATCGCTATATGTATAAACAGGAAAATATCTCCACCGCTATCTGTGTAAACATGGAAATATCTACACCGATATCTGTATATACATGGAAATATCTTCACCGCTATCTGTATAAACAAGGACATATCTACACCGCCATCTTTAGAAACATGGAAATATCTACACCGCCATCTGTATAAACATGGAAATACCTACACCTCTATCTGCATAAATATGGAAATGTTTATACCGCTATCTCTATAAACATGGAAATACCTACACCACTTGCACTATAACCATGGAAATATCTACACCGCAATCTCTGTAAACTTGGAAATATCTACACCACCATCTATGTAAACATGAAAATGTCTACACTGCCATATTCAGAAACATGGCTGTATCTACACCGCCATCTGTATAAACATGGAAATATCTACACCACTATCTGTATAAAGATGGAAATATTTAAACCGCTATCACTATAAACATGGAAATATCTACACCGCCATCTGTATTAACATGGAAATATCTACACAGTCATCTGTATAAACCTGGAAATACCTACACTGTCATCTATGTAAACATGGAAATATCTACAGAGAACTCTGTATAAACATGGAAATATCGGCACAGCCATCTGCATAAACATGGAAATATCTACACCGCTATCTGTATAAACATGGAAATATCTACACCGCTATGTGTATTAACGTGTAAATATCTCCACTGCTATCTGTATAAACATGGACATATCTCCACCGCAATCTGTATAAACATGAAAATATCTACACCGCTATCTCTATAAACATGGAAATATCTACAATGCCATCTGTACAAACATGGAAATATCTACACAGTCATCTGTAGAAACATGGAAATATCTACACCGCTATCTCTATAAACATGGAAATAACTACACCGCAATCTCTATAAACATGGAAATATCTACACCGCAATCTCCATCAACATGGAAATATACACACCGCCATCTCTTTAAACATGGAGGTACCTACAACGCCATCTACATAAACAAGAAAATATCTACACTGCCATCTACATAAACATGGAAATATCTACACCGCCATCACTATAAACATGGAAATATCTACACTGCCATTTGTAGAAAGATGGAAATATCTACACCGCCATCTGTATAAACGTGGAAATATCTACACTGCTATCTGCATAAACATGGAAATATCTACACCGCAATCTGCATAAACATGGAAATATCTACACCGCTATCTGTATAAATATGAAATATCTAAATCGCTATCTCTATAAAGGTGGAAATATCTACACTGCTATCTGTATAAACATGTAAATATCCTCACTGCTATCTCTATGAACATGGATATATCTACACCGCTATCTCTATAAACATGGAAATATCTAAACCGCCATCTCTATAAACATGGAAACACCTACACCGCCATCCATATAAACATGGAAATATCTACAAAGCTATCTGTATAAACATGGAAATATCTACACCGCGATCTGCATGTCCATGGAAATATCTACACCGCGATCTGTATAAACATGGAAATATCTACACGGCCATCTGTGTATAGATGGAAATATCAACACCGCCATCTGTACATACATGGAAATATCTACACCGCTATCTGTATAAACATGGAAATATCTCCACCGCTATCTTTATAAACACAGAAATACCTACACCGGTATCTTTAAAAACATGGAAATACCCACACCGCTATCTCTATAAACAATGAAATGTCTACAACTCTATCTGTGTAAACATGGAAATATTTACAATGCTATCTGTGTAAACAAGGAAATATCTACACAGCTATCTGTAAAACGTGGAAATATCTACACCACTATCAGTATAACCCGGAAAATTTCTACACCGCTATCTGTATCAACATGTAAATAACTACACCGCTATCTGTATAAACATGGAAATATCTACAATGATATCTCTGCAAACATGGAAATATCGACACAGGTATCTGTGTAAACTTGGAAATATCTACACCGCTATCTGCGTAAAGTTAGCAATGTCTACACCACAATCTGTGCAAGGATGGAAATATCTTTACCGTTATATCTGTAAACATGAAAATATCTACACCGCTATGTGTATAAACATGGAAATATCTACACTGCCATCTGTAGAAAGATGGAAATATGTACACCGCTAACTCTATAAATATGGAAATATCTACACCGCTATCTCTATAAACATGAAAATATCTACACAGCCATCTCCATAAAGATGGAAGTATCTACTCCGCCATGTGTATAAACACGGAAATATCTACACCACCATCTGTGTAAACATGGAAATATCTACACCGCTATCTGTATAAACATGGAAATATCTACACCGCCATCTGCATGTCCATGGAAATATCTATGCCGCCATCTGTATAAACATGGAAATATCTACACGGCCATCTGTGTATAGATGGAAATATCAACACCGCCATCTGTACATACATGGAAATATCTACACCGCTATCTCTATAAACATGGAAATATCTGCACTGCCATCTGTAAAAACATGGAAATACCTATACAGCCATCTGTATAAACATGGAAATATCTACAATGCCATCTGTATACACATGGAAATATCTACACAGCCATCTGTATAAACATGTAAATATCTACAATGCTGTCTCTATAAACATGGAAATATCTACACCGCCATCTCTATAAACATGAAAATATCTACACTGCCATCTCCATAAACATGGAACTAACTACTCCGCCATCTGTATAAACATGGAAACATCTACACCGCCATCTGGGTGAATAAGGAAATATCTACAATGCCATCTGTATAAAGATATAAATATCTGCACCGCGAGCTGTATAAACATGGAAATATCAACATCTCTATCTGTATAAACGTGGAAAAACCAACACCGCTGACGGTATAAACATGGAAATACCTACAACGCCATCTATATAAACATGGAAATATCTACAACGCTATGTCTATAAACATGGAAATACCTACACCGCAATCTCTATAAACATGGAAATATCTACACCGCTATCTGTATAAACATGGAAATATCTACACCGCTATCTGTATAAACATGGAAATGTCTACACCGCGATCTGTGTAAACATGGAAATATCTACACCGCGATCTGTATAAACATGGAAATATCTACACCGCTATATGTATAAACATGGAAATAACAACACCGTTATCTGTATAAACATGGAAATATCTACACCACTATGTCTATAAACATGAAAATAGTTACACCACCATCTCTATAAACATGGAGATATTTATACCGCTATCTCTATAAACATAGAAGTAACTACAAAGCCATCTCTATAAACATGGAAATATCTACACCGCCATCTGAATAAACATGGAAATATCTACACAGACATCTGTATAAACTTGGAAATACCTACACTGCCATCTGAATAAACATGGAAATATCTACACAGACATCTGTATAAACATGGAAATATCTACACTACCATCTGTATAAACTTGGAAATATCTACACTGACATCTGTAGAAAAATGGAAATGTCTACAAAGCGATCTGTATAAACATTGGAATTTCTACACAGCTACCTGTATAAACATGGAAATATCTACACCGCTGTCTGTATCAACATGGAAATAACTACACCGCAATCTGTATAAACACGGAAATGCCATCTATATACACATGGAAATATCTACACAGCCATCTGTACAAACTTGGAAATATCTACACAGCCATCTGTACAAACATGGAAATATCTACACTGCTATCTCTGTAAACATGGAAATATCTACACCGCTATCTGTATAAACATGGAAATATCTACATCGCTATATGTATAAGCAGGAAAATATCTCCACCGCTATCTGTGTAAACATGGAAATATCTACACCGATATCTGTATATACATGGAAATATCTTCACCGCTATCTGTATAAACAAGGACATATCTACACCGCCATCTTTAGAAACATGGAAATATCTACACCGCCATCTGTATAAACATGGAAATACCTACACCTCTATCTGTATAAATATGGAAATGTTTATACCGCTATCTCTATAAACATGGAAATACCTACACCACTTGCACTATAACCATGGAAATATCTACACCGCAATCTCTGTAAACTTGGAAATATCTACACCACCATCTATGTAAACATGAAAATGTCTACACTGCCATATTCAGAAACATGGCTGTATCTACACCGCCATCTGTATAAACATGGAAATATCTACACCACTATCTGTATAAAGATGGAAATATTTAAACCGCTATCACTATAAACATGGAAATATCTACACCGCCATCTGTATTAACATGGAAATATCTACACAGTCATCTGTATAAACCTGGAAATACCTACACTGTCATCTATGTAAACATGGAAATATCTACAGAGAACTCTGTATAAACATGGAAATATCGGCACAGCCATCTGCATAAACATGGAAATATCTACACCGCTATCTGTATAAACATGGAAATATCTACACCGCTATGTGTATTAACGTGTAAATATCTCCATTGCTATCTGTATAAACATGGACATATCTCCACCGCAATCTGTATAAACATGAAAATATCTACACCGCTATCTCTATAAACATGGAAATATCTACAATGCCATCTGTACAAACATGGAAATATCTACACAGTCATCTGTAGAAACATGGAAATATCTACACCGCTATCTCTATAAACATGGAAATAACTACACCGCAATCTCTATAAACATGGAAATATCTACACCGCAATCTCCATCAACATGGAAATATACACACCGCCATCTCTTTAAACATGGAGGTACCTACAACGCCATCTACATAAACAAGAAAATATCTACACTGCCATCTACATAAACATGGAAATATCTACACCGCCATCACTATAAACATGGAAATATCTACACTGCCATTTGTAGAAAGATGGAAATATCTACACCGCCATCTGTATAAACGTGGAAATATCTACACTGCTATCTGCATAAACATGGAAATATCTACACCGCAATCTGCATAAACATGGAAATATCTACACCGCTATCTGTATAAATATGAAATATCTAAATCGCTATCTCTATAAAGGTGGAAATATCTACACTGCTATCTGTATAAACATGTAAATATCCTCACTGCTATCTCTATGAACATGGAAATATCTACACCGCAATCTCCATCAACATGGAAATATACACACCGCCATCTCTTTAAACATGGAGGTACCTACAACGCCATCTACATAAACAAGAAAATATCTACACTGCCATCTACATAAACATGGAAATATCTACACCGCCATCACTATAAACATGGAAATATCTACACTGCCATTTGTAGAAAGATGGAAATATCTACACCGCCATCTGTATAAACGTGGAAATGTCTACACTGCTATCTGCATAAACATGGAAATATCTACACCGCAATCTGCATAAACATGGAAATATCTACACCGCTATCTGTATAAATATGAAATATCTAAATCGCTATCTCTATAAAGGTGGAAATATCTACACTGCTATCTGTATAAACATGTAAATATCCTCACTGCTATCTCTATGAACATGGATATATCTACACCGCTATCTCTATAAACATGGAAATATCTAAACCGCCATCTCTATAAACATGGAAACACCTACACCGCCATCCATATAAACATGGAAATATCTACAAAGCTATCTGTATAAACATGGAAATATCTACACCGCGATCTGCATGTCCATGGAAATATCTACACCGCGATCTGTATAAACATGGAAATATCTACACGGCCATCTGTGTATAGATGGAAATATCAACACCGCCATCTGTACATACATGGAAATATCTACACCGCTATCTGTATAAACATGGAAATATCTCCACCGCTATCTTTATAAACACAGAAATACCTACACCGGTATCTTTAAAAACATGGAAATACCCACACCGCTATCTCTATAAACAATGAAATGTCTACAACTCTATCTGTGTAAACATGGAAATATTTACAATGCTATCTGTGTAAACAGGGAAATATCTACACAGCTATCTGTAAAACGTGGAAATATCTACACCACTATCAGTATAACCCGGAAAATTTCTACACCGCTATCTGTATCAACATGTAAATAACTACACCGCTATCTGTATAAACATGGAAATATCTACAATGATATCTCTGCAAACATGGAAATATCGACACAGGTATCTGTGTAAACTTGGAAATATCTACACCGCTATCTGCGTAAAGTTAGCAATGTCTACACCACAATCTGTGCAAAGATGGAAATATCTTTGCCGTTATATCTGTAAACATGAAAATATCTACACCGCTATGTGTATAAACATGGAAATATCTACACTGCCATCTGTAGAAAGATGGAAATATGTACACTGCTAACTCTATAAATATGGAAATATCTACACCGCCATCTCTATAAACATGAAAATATCTACACAGCCATCTCCATAAAGATGGAAGTATCTACTCCGCCATGTGTATAAACACGGAAATATCTACACCACCATCTGTGTAAACATGGAAATATCTACACCGCTATCTGTATAAACATGGAAATATCTACACCGCCATCTGCATGTCCATGGAAATATCTATGCCGCCATCTGTATAAACATGGAAATATCTACACGGCCATCTGTGTATAGATGGAAATATCAACACCGCCATCTGTACATACATGGAAATATCTACACCGCTATCTCTATAAACATGGAAATATCTGCACTGCCATCTGCAAAAACATGGAAATACCTATAGAGGCATCTGTATCAACATGGAAATATCTACAATGCCATCTGTATACACATGGAAATATCTACACAGCCATCTGTATAAACATGTAAATATCTACAATGCTATCTCTATAAACATGGAAATATCTACACCGCCATCTCTATAAACATGAAAATATCTACACTGCCATCTCCATAAACATGGAACTAACTACTCCGCCATCTGTATAAACATGGAAACATCTACACCGCCATCTGGGTGAATAAGGAAGTATCTACAATGCCATCTGCATAAAGATATAAATATCTGCACCGCGAGCTGTATAAACATGGAAATATCAACATCGCTATCTGTATAAACGTGGAAAAACCAACACCGCTGACGGTATAAACATGGAAATACCTACAACGCCATCTATATAAACATGGAAATATCTACAACGCTATGTCTATAAACATGGAAATACCTACACCGCAATCTCTATAAACATGGAAATATCTACACCGCTATCTGTATAAACATGGAAATATCTACACCGCTATCTGTATAAACATGGAAATGTCTACACCGCGATCTGTGTAAACATGGAAATATCTACACCGCGATCTGTATAAACATGGAAATATCTACACCGCTATATGTATAAACATGGAAATAACAACACCGTTATCTGTATAAACATGGAAATATCTACACCACTATGTCCATAAACATGAAAATAGTTACACCACCATCTCTATAAACATGGAGATATTTATACCGCTATCTCTATAAACATAGAAATAACTACACAGCCATCTCTATAAACACGGAAATATCTACACCGCCATTTGAATAAACATGGAAATATCTACACAGACATCTGTATAAACTTGGAAATACCTACACTGCCATCTGAATAAACATGGAAATATCTACACAGACATCTGTATAAACATGGAAATATCTACACAACCATCTGTATAAACTTGGAAATATCTACACTAACATCTGCAGAAAAATGGAAATGTCTACAAAGCGATCTGTATAAACATGGGAATTTCTACACAGCTACCTGTATAAACATGGAAATATCTACACCGCTATCTGTATCAACATGGAAATAACTGCACCGCAATCTGTATAAACACGGAAATGCCATCTATATACACATGGAAATATCTACACAGCCATCTGTACAAACATGGAAATATCTACAGCGCTATCTCTGTAAACATGGAAATATCTACACCGCTATCTGTATAAACATGGAAATATCTACGTCGCTACATGTATAAACAGGGAAATATCTCCACCGCTATCTGTGTAAACATGGAAATATCTACACCGATATCTGTATATACATGGAAATATCTACACCGCTATCTGTATAAACAAGGACATATCTACACCGCCATCTTTAGAAACATGGAAATATCTACACCGCCATCTGTATAAACATGGAAATACCTACACCTCTATCTGTATAAATATGGAAATGTTTATACTGCTATCTCTATAAACATGGAAATACCTACACCACTTGCACTATAACCATGGAAATATCTACACCGCAATCTCTGTAAACTTGGAAATATCTACACCACCATCTATGTAAACATGAAAATGTCTACACTGCCATATTCAGAAACATGGCTGTATCTACACCGCCATCTGTATAAACATGGAAATATCTACACCACTATCTGTATAAAGATGGAAATATTTAAACCGCTATCACTATAAACATGGAAATATCAACACCGCCATCTGTATTAACATGGAAATATCTACACAGTCATCTGTATAAACCTGGAAATACCTACACTGTCATCTATGTAAACATGGAAATATCTACAGAGAACTCTGTATAAACATGGAAATATCGGCACAGCCATCTGCATAAACATGGAAATATCTACACCGCTATCTGTATAAACATGGAAATATCTACACCGCTATGTGTATTAACGTGCAAATATCTCCATTGCTATCTGTATAAACATGGACATATCTCCACCGCAATCTGTATAAACATGAAAATATCTACACCGCTATCTCTATAAACATGGAAATATCTACAATGCCATCTGTACAAACATGGAAATATCTACACAGTCATCTGTAGAAACATGGAAATATCTACACCGCTATCTCTATAAACATGGAAATAACTACACCGCAATCTCTATAAACATGGAAATATCTACACCGCAATCTCCATCAACATGGAAATATACACACCGCCATCTCTTTAAACATGGAGGTACCTACAACGCCATCTACATAAACAAGAAAATATCTACACTGCCATCTATATAAACATGAAAATATCTACACCGCCATCACTATAAACATGGAAATATCTACACTGCCATTTGTAGAAAGATGGAAATATCTACACCGCCATCTGTATAAACGTGGAAATATCTACACCGCTATCTGTATAAATATGAAATATCTAAATCGCTATCTCTATAAAGGTGGAAATATCTACACTGCTATCTGTATAAACATGGAAATATCCTCACTGCTATCTCTATGAACATGGATATATCTACACCGCTATCTCTATAAACATGGAAATATCTACACCGCCATCTCTATAAACATGGAAACACTTACACCGCCATCTGTATAAACATGGAAATATCTACAAAGCTATCTGTATAAACATGGAAATATCTACACCGCGATCTGTATAAACATGGAAAAATCTACGCCGCCATCTGTATAAACATGGAAATACCTACAAAGTCATCTGTATAAACATGGAAATATCTACACAGCCATCTGTATAAACATGGAAATATCTACACAACCATCTGTATATACATGGAAATATCTACACCGCTATCTGTATAAACATGGAAATAACTACACCGCCATGTGTATAAACATGGAAATATCTACACCACTATCTGTATAAAGATGGAAATATTTAAAACGCTATCTCTATAAACATGGAAATATATTCACCACTATCTCTATAAACAAGGAAATATCTACACCGCCATCTGTATTAACATGGAATTATCTACAAAGTCATCTGTATAAACCTGGAAATATCTACACTGTCATCTATATAAACATGGAAATATCTACAGAGTACTCTGTAGAAACATGGAAATATGGGCACAGCCATCTGTATAAACATGGAAATATCTACACGGCTATCTGTATACAAATGGAAATGTCTACACCGCTATGTGTATTAACGTGGAAATATCTCCATTGTTATCTGTATAAACATGGATATATCTCCACTGCAATCTGTATAAACATGAAAATATCTACACCGCTATCTCTATAAAGATGGAAATATCTACACTGCCATCTGTACAAACATGGAAATATCTACACAGTCATCTGTAGAAACATGGAAATATCTACACCGCTATCTCTATAAACATGGAAATAACTACACCGCTATCTCTATAAACATGGAAATATCTACACCGCAATCTCCATCAACATGGAAATATACACCCCGCCATCTCTTTAAACATGGAGGTATCTACAACGCCATCTACATAAACAAGAAAATATCTACACTGCCATCTATATAAACATGGAAATATCTACACCGCCATCTCTATAAACTTGGAAATAACTTCACTGCCATTTGTAGAAAGATGGAAATATCTACACCGCTATCTGTATAAACATGCTAATAACTACACCGCTATCTTTATAAATCTGGAAATATTTGAACCGCTATCCCAATAAACATGGTAATATCAACACCGCGATCTGTATAAACATGGAAATATCTACACCGCCGTCTCTATAAACATGGAAACATCTACACCGCAATCTCTATGAACATGGAAATATCTTCACCGCTATCTGTACAAACATGAAAATATCTACACCGCGATCTGTATAAACATGGAAATATCTACACCGTGATCTGTATAAACATGGAAATATCTAGACCGCTATCTGTGTAAACATGGAAATATCTACACAGCTATCTCTATAAACATGGAAATATCTACACCGCAATCTGTATAAACATGGAAATACTTATACAGTCATCTGTGTAAACATGGAAATATCTTCACTGCGGTCTGTATAAACATGGAAATATCTACACCGGTATCTGTATAAACATGGAAATAACTACACCACGATCTGTATAAACATGGAAATACATACACCGCTATCTGTATAAACATGGAAATATCTGCACCACTATCTCTATAGACATGGAAATATCTACAAAGCCATCTGTATAAACATGGAAATACCTACACAGTCATGTGTAGGAACATGGAAATATCTACACTGCCATCTGTATAAACATAGAAATATCTACACCGCCCTCTGTATAAATATGGAGTAATCTGCATAGGCATCTGTATAAACATGGAAATATCTGCACCGCTATCTGTATAAACATGGAAATACCTACACTGCTGTCTGCATAAACATGGAAATATCTCCACCGTTATCTGTATAAACATGGAAATATCTACAGCGCCATCTCTATAAACATTGAAACATCTACACTGCCATCTGGAAAAACATGGAATTATTTACACTGTCATCTGAATAAACATGGAAATATCTGCACCACCATCTGTATTAACATGGAAATACCTACAATAGCATCTGTATATACATGGAAATATCGACACAGCCATCTGAATAAACATGGAAATATCTACACCGCTATCTGTATAAACATGGAAATATCTACACCGCTATGTGTATTAACGTGGAAATATCTCCATTGCTATCTGTATAAACATGGACATATCTCCACCGCAATCTGCATAAACATGAAAATATCTACACCGCTATCTGTATAAATATGAAGTATCAAAACCGCTATCTCTTTAAAAATGGAAATATCTACACTGCTATCTGTATAAACATGGAAATATCCTCACTGCTATCTCTATGAACATGGATATATCTACACCGCTATCTAAATAAACATGGAAATATCTACGCTGCCATCTCTATAAACATGGAATTATCTACATCGCCATCAGTATAAACATGGAAATATCTACACCGCTATCTGTATAAACATGGAAATATCTACACTGCTGTCTGTAGAAACATGGAAATATCTACACCGCGATCTGTATAAACATGGAAATATCTACACCGTGATCTGTATAAACATGGAAATATCTTCACGACGATCTGTATAAACATGGAAATATCTACACCGCTATCTGTATAAACATGGTAATATCTACACCACCATCTATATAAACATGGAAATATCTACACTGCCATCTGTATAAACACGGAAATATCTACAACGCCATCTGTAGAAAGATGGAAATATCTACAACACAATCTGTGTAAACATGGAAATATCTACCCCGATATCTGTAAAAACATGGAAATATCTACACCACCATCTATATAAACATGGAAATATCTACAATGCCATGTGTACAAACATGGAAATATCTACACAGTTATCTGTAGAAACCTGGAAATATCTACACCGCTATCTCTATAAACATGGGAATAACTACACTGCTATCACTATAAACATGGATATATCTACACCAATATCTCCATCAACATGGAAATATATACACCGCCATCTCTTTAAACATGGACATATCTACAACGCCATCTACATAAACAAGAAAATATCTACACTGCCAATTACATAAAAATGGAAATATCTACACCGCCATCTCTATAAACATGGAAATATCTACACTGCCATTTGTAGAAAGATGGAAATATCTACACCGCCATCTCTATAAACTTGGAAATATCTACACCGCTATCTGTATAAAGATGGAAATATCTTCACCGCAATCTGTATAAACATGGAAATATCTACACCGCTATCTGTATAAATATGAAATACCTAAACCGCTATCTAAATAAAAATGAAAATATCTACACTGCTATCGGTATAAACATGGAAATACCCTCACTGCTATCTCTATGAACATGGATATATCTACACCGCTATCTAAATAAACATGGAAATATCTACACTGCCATCTCTATAAACATGAAATTATCTACACCGCCATCTGTAGAAACATGGAAATATCTACACCGCTATCTGTATAATCATGGAAATATCTACACTGCTATCTGTATAAACATGGAAATATCTACACCGCGATCTATATAAACATGGAAATATCTACACCGCGATCTGTATAAACATGGAAATATCTTCACCACGATCTGTATTAACATGGACATATCTACACTTCGATCTGTATAAACATGGAAATATCTACACCGCGATCTGTATAAACATGGAAATATCTTCACCACGATCTGTATAAACTTGGAAATATCTACATCGATACTTGAATAAACATGGATATATCTACACCGTTATCTCTATAAACATGGAAATATCTACTAAGCTATCTCTATAAACATGGTAATATCTACACCGCTGTCTGTATAAACATGGAAATATCTACACTGTCATCTGTATAAACATGGAAATATCTAAACTGCCAACTGTAGAAAGATGGAAATATCTACACCACGATCTGTATAAATACGAAAATATCTACACCGCTATCTGTGTAAAGATGGAAATATCTACACCGCAATCTGTGCAAAGATGGAAATATCTACACCGCTATCTCTGTAAACATGGAAATATCTACGCCACGATCTGTATAAACATGGAAATATCTACATCGCTATCTGTATAAACATGGATATATCTACACCGTTATCTGTATAAATATGGAAATATCTACACCGCTATCTGTATAAATATGGAAATATCTACATCGCCATTTGTGTAAACATACAAATATCTACAGAGTCATCTGTATACACATGGAAATATCTACACAGCCATCTGTATAAACAAGGATGTATCTACACAACTATCTCTATAAACAAGGAAATACCTACAGCGCTATCTCTATAAACATGAAAATATCAACACCACAATCTCTACAAACATACAAATATGTACACCGCCATCTATATAAACATGAAAATATCTACAACGCCATCTCCATAAACATGGAACTATCTACACCGCCATCTGTATAAACATGGAAATATCAACACCGCTATCTGTATAAAGATGGAAATATCAACACCGCTATCTCTATAAACATGGAAATATCTACACAGCCATCTGTATAAACATGGAAATATCTACACTGCTGTCTCTACAAACATGGAAATATCTACAACGCTATCTGTATAAACATGGAAATATCTACATCGCTATCTGTATAAACAGGGAAATATCTGAACCGCTATCTGTATAAACATGGAAATATCTACACCGCTATCTGTAAAATATGGAAATATCTTCACCGCTATCTGTATAAACATGGAAATATCTACAATGCTATCTGTGTAAACATGGAAATATCTACATAGCTATCTGTGTAAACTTGGAAATATCCACACAGGTATGTGTGTAAAAATGGAAATATCTACACGGCAATCTGTGCAAAGAGGGAAATATCTACACCGCTATCTCTGAAAACATGGAAATATCTGCACCGCTATCTGTATAAACATGGAAATATCTACACCGCTATCTGTATAAACATGGAAATATCTACACCGCTATCTGTATAAACAAGGAAATATCTACACCGCCATCTGTAGAAACATGGAAATATCTACACCGCCATCTGTATAAACATGGAAATACCTACACCGCTATCTGTAGAAATCTGGAAATATCTACACCGCTATCTCTATAAACATGGAAATACCAACACCGCTTTCTCTATAAACATGGAAATATCTACATCGCAATCTCTATAAACATGGAATTATCTCCACCGCCATCTCTATAAACATGAAAATATCTACACCGCCATCTTCAGAAACATGGCTGTATCTACACCACCATCTGTATAAACATTGAAATATCTACACCACTATCTGTATAAACATGGAAAAATCTTCACTGCCATCTGCATAAAGATGGAAATATCTGCACTGCGAGTTGTATAAACATGGAAATATCTACACCGCTATCTCTATAAACATGGAAATACCTACAACGCCATCTCTATAAACATGGAAATATCGACACCGCTATCTGTATAAACATGGAAATATCTACACCGCTATCTGTATAAACCTGGAAAAATCTACACAGCTATCTGTATAAATATGGAAATATCTACAACGCTTTCACTCTAAACATGTAAATGTCTTCACCGCTATGTGTATAAACATGGAAATATCTACATCGTTATCTCTATAAACATGAAAATATCTAGACTGACATATGTATAAACATGGAAATAACTTCACAGTCATCTGTATAAACATGGAAATATCTTCATCACCATCTGTATAAACATGGAAATATCTACACCGAAAGCTGTATAAAGATGGAAATATCTAGACAGTCATCTCTATAAACATGGAAATATCTATACCGCTATCTGTATAAACATGGAAATACACACACCGCTATCTCTATAAACATGGAAATAGCCACACCGCTATCTGGATAAACATGGAAATGTCTGCACCGCTATCTTTATAAACATGGAAATATCTGCAACTCTATCTGGATAAACATAGAAATATCTACACGGCTATTTGTGTAAACATGGAAATATCTGCACCGCTATCTGTATAAAGATGGAAATACCTACACCACTATCTGTAAAACGTGGAAATATCTTCACCGCTCTCTGTATTAACCCGGAAATATCTACACCGATATCTGTATAAACAAGGAAATATCTACACCGCCATGTGTATAAACATGGAAATACCTACACTGCTATCTGTATAAAAGGGAAATATCCACACCGCTATCTCTATAAACATGGAAATACCTACACCGATTTCTCTATATACTTGGAAATATCTAAACAGCAATCTCTATATACATGGAAATATCTACACCCCATCTCTATAAACATGAAAATATCTACACCGCCATCTTCAGAAACATGGATGTATCTACACCGCCAACTGTATAAACATGGAAATATCTACACCACTGTTTGTATAAACATGGAAATATCTTCACTGCCATCTGTATAAACATGGAAATATCTACACCGCCATCTGTATAAAGATGGAAATATCTACACTGCTATCTCTATAAACATGGAAATATCTACACCGCTATCTGTATAAACATGGAAATATCTACATCGCTATCTGTATAAAAAGGGAAATATCTCCACCACTATCTGTATAAACATGGAAATATCTACACCGCTATCTGTATAAACATGGAAATATCTACACCGCTATCTGTATAAACATGGAAATATCTACAATGCAATCTGTGTAAACATGGAAATATCTACACAGCTATCTGTGTAAACTTGGAAATATCTAAACAGGTATCTGTGTAAAAATGGAAATATCTACACGGCAATCTGTGCAAAGAGGGAAATATCTACACCGCTATCTCTGAAAACATGGAAATATCTACACCGCTATCTGTATAAACATGGAAATATCTACATCGCTTTCTGTATAAACAGGGAAATATCTCCACCGCTATCTGTATAAACATGGAAATATCTACACCGCTATCTGTATAAACATGGAAATATCTGTACCGCAGTCTCTATAAACATGGAAATATCTCCACCGCTCTCTGTATAGAGATGGAAATATCTACACGGCTATCTGTATAAACATGGGAATATCTACATCGCTATCTGTATAAACAGGGAAATATCTCCACCACTATCTGTATAAACATGGAAATATCTACACCGCTATCTGTATAAACATGGAAATATCTACACCGCTATCTGTATAAACATGGAAATACCTACAACGCTATCTCTATAAACATGGAAATATCTACACCGCCATCTGTGTTAACATGGAAATATCTACACAGTCATCTGTATAAACCTGGAAATATCTACACTGTCATCTATATAAACATGGAAATATCTACAGAGAACTCTGTATAAACATGGAAATATCGGCACAGCCATCTGTATAAACATGGAAATATCTACACCGCCATCTGTATAAACATGGAAATAACTACACCGCTATCAGTATAAATATGGAAATATCTACACCGATATCTCTATAAACATGGAAATACCAACACAGCTTTCTCTATAAATATTTAAATATCTACATCAAAATCTCTATAAACATGGAATTATCTACACCGCCATCTCTATAAACATGAAAATATCTACACCGCCATCTTCAGAAACAAGGGTGTATGTACACCGCCATCTGTATAAACATGAAAATATCTACAATGCCATCTGTAGAAAGATGGAAATATCTACAACGCAATCTGTGTAAACATGGAAATATCTACACCGATATCTGTAAAAACATGGAAATATCTACAATACTATCTGTATAAACATGGAAATACCTACACCGCGATCTGTATAAACATGGAAATATCTACACCGCGATCTGTATAAACATGGAAATATCTACAACGCCATCTGTATAAACATGGAAATATCTACAAAGCTATCTCTATAAACATGGAAATATCTACACCGCTATCTGTATAAACATGGAAATATCTACACTGTCATCTGTATAAACATGGAAATATCAAAACTGCCATCTGTGGAAAGATGGAATTATGTACACCACGATCTGTATAAATATGAAAATATCTACACCGCTATCTGTGTAAAGATGGAAATATCTTCACCGCAATCTGTGCAAAGATGGAAATATCTACACTGCTATCTCTGTAAACATGGAAATATCTATGCCACTATCTGTATAAACATGGAAATATCTGCATCACTTTCTGTATAAACATGGATATATCTACACCGCTATCTGTATAAATATGGAAATATCTACACAGCCATTTGTGTAAACATACAAATATCTACAGAGTCACCTGTATACACATGGAAATATCTACACAGCCAGCTGTATAAACATGGATGTATCTACACAACTATCTCTATAAACAAGGAAATACCCACAGCGCTATCTCTATAAACATGGAAATATCAACACCAAAATCGCTACAAACATGGAAATATCTCCACCGCTATCTGTATAGAGATGGAAATATCTACACCGCTATCTGTATAAACATGGAAATATCTACATTGCTATCTGTATAAACAGGGAAATATCTCCACCGCTATCTGTATAAACATGGAAATATCTACACCGCTATCTGTATAAACATGGAAATATCTGCACCGCTATCTGTATAAACATGGAAATATCTACAACGCTATCTCTATAAACATGGAAATATCTACACCGCCATCTGTGTTAACATGGAAATATCTACACAGTCATCTGTATAAACCTGGAAATATCTACACTGTCATCTATATAAACATGGAAATATCCACAGAGAACTCTGTATAAACATGGAAATATCGGCACAGCCATCTGTATAAACATGGAAATATCTACAACGCTATCTGTATAAACATGGAAATATCTACACCGGTATCTGTATAAACAAGGAAATATCTACACCGCCACATGTAGAAACATGGAAATATCTACACCGCCATCTGTATAAACATGGAAATACCTACACCGCTATCAGTAGAAATATGGAAATATCTACACCGCTATCTCTATAAACATGGAAATACCAACACCGCTTTCTCTATAAATATTTAAATATCTACATCACAATCTGTATAAACATGGAAATATCTGCATCACTTTCCGTATAAACATGGATATATCTACACCGCTATCTGTATAAATATGGAAATATCTACACTGCCATTTGTGTAAACCTACAAATATCTACAGAGTCACCTGTATACACATGGAAATATCTACACAGCCATCTGTATAAACATGTTTGTATCTACACAACTATCTCTATAAACAAGGAAATACCTACAGCGCTATCTCTATAAAGATGGAAATATCAACACCAAAATCGCTACAAAGATGGAAATATCTACACCGCCATCTATATAAACATGAAAATATCTACACCGCCATCTCCATAAACATGGAAATATCTGCACCGCCATCTGTATAAACATGGAAATATCTACACCGCTATCTGTATAAAGATGGAAAAATCTACACCGCTATCTCTATAAACATGGAAATATCTCCACCGCTATGTGTATAAACGTGGAAATATCTACACCGCTATCTGTATAAACATGGAAATATCTACACCGATATCTGTGTAAACATGGAAATATCTACACAGCTATCTGTGTAAACTTGGAAATATCTACACAGGTATCTGTGTAAAAATGGAAATATCTACACGGCAATCTGTGCATAGAGGGAAATATCTACACCGTTATCTCTGAAAAGATGGAAATATCTACACCGCTATCTGTATAAACATGGAAATATCTTCACTGCCATCTGTATAAACAAGGAAATATCTACACCGCCATCTGTAGAAACATGGAAATATCTACACCGTCATCTGTATAAACATGGAAACACCTACACCGCTATCTGTAGAAATATGGAAATATCTACACCGCTATCTGTATAAAGATGGAAATATCTGCACCCATATCTGTATAAACATGGAAATATCTACACAGCCATCTGTATAAACATGGAAATATCTACATCGCTATCTGTATAAACAGGGAAATATCTCCACCGCTATCTGTATAAACATGGAAATATCTACACCGCTATCTGTATAAACATGGAAATATCTACACCGCTATCTGTATAAACATGGAAATATCTACAATGCTATCTGTGTAAACATGGAAATATCTACACAACTCTCTCTGTAAACTTGGAAATATCTACACAGGTATCTGTGTAAACATGGAAATATCTACACGGCAATCTGTGCAAAGAGGGAAATATCTACACCGTTATCTCTGAAAACATGGAAATATCTACACCGCTATCTGTATCAACATGGAAATATCTACATCGCTATCTGTATAAACAGGGAAATATCTCCACCGCTATCTGTATAAACATGAAAATATCTACACCGCTATCTGTATAAACATGGAAATATCTACACCGCTATCTGTATAAACAGGGAAATATCTCCACCGCTATCTGTATAAACATGGAAATATCTACACCGCTATCTGTATAAAGATGGAAATATCTGCACCCATATCTGTATAAACATGGAAATATCTACACAGCCATCTGTATAAACATGGAAATATCTACATCGCTATCTGTATAAACAGGGAAATATCTCCACCGCTATCTGTATAAACATGGAAATATCTACACCGCTATCTGTATAAACATGGAAATACCTACACCGCTATCTGTATAAACATGGAAATATCTACAATGCTATCTGTGTAAACATGGAAATATCTACACAGCTCTCTCTGTAAACTTGGAAATATCTACACAGGTATCTGTGTAAACATGGAAATATCTATACGGCAATCTGTGCAAAGAGGGAAATATCTACACCGTTATCTCTGAAAACATGGAAATATCTACACCGCTATCTGTATCAACATGGAAATATCTACATCGCTATCTGTATAAACAGGGAAATATCTCCACCGCTATCTGTATAAACATGGAAATATCTACACCGCTATCTGTATAAACATGGAAATATCTGTACCGCAGTCTCTATAAACATGGAAATATCTCCACCGCTATCTGTATAGAGATGGAAATATCTACACCGCTATCTGTATAAACATGGAAATATCTACATCGCTATCTGTATAAACAGGGAAATATCTCCACCGCTATCTGTATAAACATGGAAATATCTACACCGCTATCTGTATAAACATGGAAATATCTACACCGCTATCTGTATAAACATGGAAATATCTACACCGCTATCTGTATAATCATGGAAATATCTACACCGCCATCTGTGTTAACATGGAAATATCTACACAGTCATCTGTATAAACCTGGAAATATCTACACTGTCATCTATATAAACATGGAAATGTCTACAGAGAACTCTGTAAAAACATGGAAATATCGGCACAGCCATCTGTATAAACATGGAAATATCTACAACGCTATCTGTATAAACATGGAAATATCTACACCGCTATCTGTATAAACAAGGAAATATCTACACCGCCACATGTAGAAACATGGAAATATCTACACTGCCATCTTTATAAACATGGAAATACCTACACCGCTATCTGTAGAAATATGGAAATATCTACACCGCTATCTCTATAAACATGGATTTATCTACACCGTCATCTCTATAAACATGAAAATATCTACACCGCCGTCTTCAGAAACAAGGGTGTATGTACACCGCCATCTGTATAAACATGGAAATACCTACACCGCTATCTGTAGAAATATGTAAATATCTACACCGCTATCTCTATAAACATGGAAATACCAACACCGCTTTCTCTATAAACATGGAAATATCTACATCGAAATCTCTATAAACATGGAATTATCTACACCGCCATCTCTATAAACATAAAAATATCTACAACGACATCTTCAGAAACATGGCTGTATCTACACAGCCATCTGTTAAAACATGGAAATATCTACACCACTATCTGTATAAACATGGAAAAATCTCCACTGCCATCTCTATAAAGATGGAAATATCTGTACTGCGAGTTGTATAATCATGGAAATATCTACACCGCTATCTCTATAAACATGGAAATACCTACAACGCCATCTCTATAAACATGGAAATATCTACACCACTATCTGTATAAACATGGAAATATCTACACTGCTATCTGAATAAACCTGGAAAGATGTACACAGCTATCTGTATAAATATGGAAATATCTACAACGCTGTCTCTCTAAACTTGGAAATGTCTACACCGCTATGTGTATAAACATGGAAATATCTACATCGTTATCTCTATAAGCATGAAGATATCTACACTGACATATGTATAAACATGGAAATAACTTCACAGTCATCTGTATAAACATGGAAATATCTGCACCACCATCTGTATAAAGATGGAAATATCTACACCGCAATCTGTATAAATATGGAAATACCTACACCGCTACCTCTATAGACATGTAAATATCTACACCGCTATCTGTATAAACATGGAAATATCTACACTGCCATCTGTATAAAGATGGAAATATCTACACCGTGAGCTGTATAAACATGGAAATATCTACACCGCTATATGTATAAACATGGAAATACCAACACCGTTATCTGTATAAACTTGGAAATATCAACACCGTTATCTCTATAAACATGAAAATACTTACACCACCATCTCTAAAAGCATGGAAATATCTACACCGCTATCTGCATGAACATGCAAATATCTACAGCGCTATCTGCATAAACATGCAAATATCTACAGCGCTATCTGTATAAACATGGAAATATCTCCACCGCTATCTTTATAAACATGGAAATATTTACACCGATATATAGATATACCTGGAAATATCTACACTGCAATCTCTATAAACATGGAAATATCTACAAAACTATCTGTGTAAACATGGAAATACCTTCACAGTCATCTGTATAAACATAGAAATATTCACACCATTATTTGTATAAACACGGAAATATCTACACTGCCATCTGTAAAAACATGGAAATACCTACACAGCCATCTCTATTAACATGGAAATATCTACATCGCTATCTGAATAAACATGGAAAAAGCTAAATCGCTATTTGTATAAACATGGAAATATCTACACCGCCATTTGTAAAAATATGGAAATATCTACACAGTCATCTGTGGAAACATGGAAATATCTACACCGCCATCTGTATACACATGGAAATACCTCCACGGCTATCTGTATAAACATGGAAATATCTACACCGCTATCAATATATACATGGAAATATCTACACCTCTATTTGTATAGACATGGAAATATCTACACTGCAATCTGTACAAACATGGAAATATCTACACTGCTATCTGTATACACATCGAAATATCTACACCGCTATCTGTATAAACATGGAAATATCTACACTGCCATCTATATAAACATGGAAATAGCCACACTGCTATATGTATAAATATGGAAATATCTACACCACCATCTGAATAAACATGGAAATATCTACACGGCTATCTGTATAAATATGGAAATATCTACAAAGCTACCTCTATAAACATGGAAACATCTACACAGCTATCTGTATAAACATGGATATATCAACACCGCTATCTCTATAAACATGGAAATATCTACACCGCCATCTGTGTAAACATGGAAATATGTACACAGTCATCTGTATAAACATGGAAATAACTACACCGCTATCTGTGTAAACATGGAAATACCTACACCGCTATCCGTATAAACATGGAAATATCTACACCGCTATCTGTATAAATATGGAAATATCCACACCGCTATCCCTATAAACATGGAAATGACTACACCGCTATCTGTATAAACTTGGAAATATCTACATGGCTATCTCTATAAACATGGAAATATCAACAACGCTATCTGCATAAACACGGAAATATCTACACCGCTATCTGCATAGACATGGAAATAACTACATCGTTATATGTAGAAACATGGAAATATCTCCATCGCTATCTCTATGAACATGGAAGTATCTCCACGCTATCTCTATAAACTTGGAAATGTCTTCACCGCTATCTTCATAACCATTGAAATATCTACTCCACTATCTGTATAAACATGGATATAACTACACTGCCATCTGTATAAACATGGTAATAGCCACACCGCTATCTGTATAAACATGGAAATATCTACACCACCATCTGAATAAACATACAAATATCTAAACCGCTATCTGTATAAATATGGAAATATCTACAATGCTATCTCTGTAAACATGGAAATATCTACACCGCTACCTGTATAAACAGGGACATATCTACACCGCTATCTCTATAAACATGGAAATATCTACACCGCTACCTGCATAAACTTGGAAATATCTACACCACCATCCCTAGAAACATGGAAATATCTCCACCGATATCTGTATAAACATGGAAATATCTCCACCACTCTCTGTAATAACATGGAAATATCTACAACCCTGTCTGTATAAACATGGAAATATCTACACCGCTATCTGTATAAACATGGAAATATCTTCACCGCTATCTTTATAAACATGTAAATATCTACACAGCTATCTCTATAAACATGGTAATATCTACACCACCATCTGTATAAACATGGAAATACGTACAATGTCATCTGTATAAACATGTAAATATCTACACAGCCATCTGTATAAACATGGAAATATCTACACAGCCATCTGTATATACATGGAAATTTCTACACCGATATCTGTATAAACATGGAAATAACTACACCGCTATTTTTGTAAACAAGGAAATATCTACACAGCCATCTGTATAAACATGGAAATATCTACACCGCTATCTGTATAAACTTGGAAATAACTACACCGCCATTTTTATAAACAAAGAAATATCTACACCACTATCTGTATAAACACGGAAAAATCTACACTGCCATCTGTATAAACATGGAAATATCTACACTGTCATCTGTAAAAATATGGAAATATCTACACAGTCATCTGTAGAAACATGGAAATATCTACACCGTCATCTGTATACACATGGAAATATCTCCACCGCTATCTGTATAAACATGGAAATATCTACACCGCTATCTGTATAAACATGGAAATATCTACACCGCTATTTGTATAGACATGGAAATATCTACACCGCTATCTGTATAAACATGGAAATAACTACACCGCTATTTTTGTAAACAAGGAAATATCTACACCGTCATCTGTATACACATGGAACTATCTACAATTACATCTGAATAAACATGGAAATACCTACACCATTATCTGAATAAACATGGAAATATCTACACCACTGTCATTATAAACATCGAAATACGTACACTACCATATCTATACACATGGAAATATTTACACCCCTATCTCTATAAACATAGAAATATCAACACCGCCATCTCTGTAAACATGGAAATATATATACCGCCTTGTGAATGAACATGGAAATATCTACACCGCTGTCTGTATAAACATTGAAATTTCTACACCGCCATCTGTATAAACATGGAAATATCTAAAGTGCCATCTGAGGAAAATAGAAATATCTACACAACGATCTGTATAAACATGGATATATGTACACTTCTACCTGTATAAACATGGAAATATCTACACGGCTCTCTTTATAAACATAGAAATATCTACACCACGATCTGTATAAACAAGGAAATATCTCCACCTTTATCTGTATAAACATGGAAATATCTACTCCGCCATCTGTATATACATGGAAATATCTACACAGTCATCTGTATAAAAATGGAAATATCTACACCACCATCTCTGTAAACATGAAAATATTTACATCGCCATCTCCATAAACATGGAACAATCTACACCGCTATCTGTATAAACACGGAAATAACAACACAGCTATCTGTATAAACATGGAAATATCTAACCCGATATCTGTATAAACATGGAAATATCTACATGGCTATCCCTAAAAACATGGAAATATCTTCACCGCTTTCTGTATAAACAAGGAAATATCTACACTGCCATCTGTATAAACATGGAAATAACTAAACCGCTAACTCTATATACATTGAAATATCTACACAGCTATCTGTATAAACGTGGAAATATGTACACCGCAATCTGTGCAAATATGGAAATATCTATACCTCTATCTCTGTAAATATGGAAATATCTACACCGCTATCTGTATAAACATGGAAATATCTACACCGCAATCAGCATAAACATGGATATGTCTACACCGCTATCTGTATAAACATGGAAATATCTACACCGCTATCTGTATAAACATGGATATATGTACACTGCTATCTGTATAAACATGGAAATATCTCCACCGCTATCTGTATAAACGTGGAAATATGTATACCGCAATCTGTGCAAATATGGAAATATCTACACCTCTATCTCTGTAAATATGGAAATATCTACACCGATAGCTGTATAAACATGGAAATGTCTACACCGCTGTCTGTATAAACATGGAAATATCTTCATGGCTATCTCTCTAAACATGGAATTATCTACACCGCCATATGTATAAACTAGGAAATACCTACAGAATAATCTGTATAAACATAGAAATATCTACCCCACTATATGTATAAACATGGAAATATCTACACTGCAATCTGTATAAACATGGAAATATCTACACAGCCATCTCTACAAACATGGATATATCTACATCGCTATCTGTATAAACATGGAAATATCCACACAGCTATCTGTGTAACATGGAAATATTTACGCCGCCATCTGTAAAAAACATGGAAATATATACAAATTCATCTGTATAAACATGGAAATATCTACACCCCCATCTGTATACACATGGAAATATCTACACAGCCATCTGTATAAACATGGAAATATCTACACCGCCATCACTATAAACATGAAAATACGTCCACCGCTGTCTGTATAAACTTGAAAATATCTCCACCGCTATCTGTATAAACATGGAAATATCTACACCGCTATCTGTATGAACATGGAAATATCTACACCGCTATCTGTATAAACATGGAAATATCTAGACCGCTATCTGTATAAACATGGAAATACCCACACATCAGTCTGTGTAAACATGGAAATATGTACACCGCAATCTGTGTGAAGATGGATATATCTACACGTCTGTCTCTGTAAACATGGAAATATCTACACCACTATCTGTGTAAACATGGAAATGTCTACACCGCTATCTGTATAAACATGGAAATGTCTACACCACAGTCTGTATGAACATGGACATATCTACACCGCTATCTGTATATACATGGAAATATCTACATGGCTATCACTAAAAACATGGAAATATCTTCACCGTATACAGGTCTACAACGCTATCTGTATGAACATGGAAATAGCTACACCGCGATCTCTATAAACATGGATATGTCTACACCGCTATCTTTATAAACATGGAAATACCTACACTGCCATCTGTATACACATGGAAATATTTACACAGCCATCTGTATAATCATGGAAATATCTACACTGTTATCTCTATTAACATGGTGATAACTGCACCACTATCTCTATAAACATGGAAATATCTACACTGCCATTTCCATAAACATGGAACTACGTACACCGACATCTGTATAAACATGGAAATATCTACACTGCCATCTGTATAAAGATGTAAATATCTACACCGCGAGTTGTGGAAACATGGAAATATCTACACCGCTATCTGAATAAACATGGAAACATCTACAACGCTATCTGTATAAACATGGAAATATCTACACCGCTATCTGTATAAATATGAAAATATCTACACCTCTATCTATAAACATGGAAAAGTCTACACCGCTATCTGTTTAAACATGGAAATATCTACATGGCTATTTCTATAAATATGGAAATATCTACAATGCCATCTGTATAAACATGGAAATACCTACACAGCCATCCCTATATACATGGAAATATCTACATCGCTATCTGTATAAATATGGAAATAGCTAAACCGCTATCTGTATAAACATGGAAATATCTACACCGCTATTTGTATAGACATGGAAATATCTACACCGCTATCTGTATAAACATGGAAATAACTACACCGCTATTTTTGTAAACAAGGAAATATCTACACCGTCATCTGTATACACATGGAACTATCTACAATTACATCTGAATAAACATGGAAATACCTACACCATTATCTGAATAAACATGGAAATATCTACACCACTGTCATTATAAACATCGAAATACGTACACTACCATATCTATACACATGGAAATATTTACACCCCTATCTCTATAAACATAGAAATATCAACACCGCCATCTCTGTAAACATGGAAATATATATACCGCCTTGTGAATGAACATGGAAATATCTACACCGCTGTCTGTATAAACATTGAAATTTCTACACCGCCATCTGTATAAACATGGAAATATCTAAAGTGCCATCTGAGGAAAATAGAAATATCTACACAACGATCTGTATAAACATGGATATATGTACACTTCTACCTGTATAAACATGGAAATATCTACACGGCTCTCTTTATAAACATAGAAATATCTACACCACGATCTGTATAAACAAGGAAATATCTCCACCTTTATCTGTATAAACATGGAAATATCTACTCCGCCATCTGTATATACATGGAAATATCTACACAGTCATCTGTATAAAAATGGAAATATCTACACCACCATCTCTGTAAACATGAAAATATTTACATCGCCATCTCCATAAACATGGAACAATCTACACCGCTATCTGTATAAACACGGAAATAACAACACAGCTATCTGTATAAACATGGAAATATCTAACCCGATATCTGTATAAACATGGAAATATCTACATGGCTATCCCTAAAAACATGGAAATATCTTCACCGCTTTCTGTATAAACAAGGAAATATCTACACTGCCATCTGTATAAACATGGAAATAACTAAACCGCTAACTCTATATACATTGAAATATCTACACAGCTATCTGTATAAACGTGGAAATATGTACACCGCAATCTGTGCAAATATGGAAATATCTATACCTCTATCTCTGTAAATATGGAAATATCTACACCGCTATCTGTATAAACATGGAAATATCTACACCGCAATCAGCATAAACATGGATATGTCTACACCGCTATCTGTATAAACATGGAAATATCTACACCGCTATCTGTATAAACATGGATATATGTACACTGCTATCTGTATAAACATGGAAATATCTCCACCGCTATCTGTATAAACGTGGAAATATGTATACCGCAATCTGTGCAAATATGGAAATATCTACACCTCTATCTCTGTAAATATGGAAATATCTACACCGATAGCTGTATAAACATGGAAATGTCTACACCGCTGTCTGTATAAACATGGAAATATCTTCATGGCTATCTCTCTAAACATGGAATTATCTACACCGCCATATGTATAAACTAGGAAATACCTACAGAATAATCTGTATAAACATAGAAATATCTACCCCACTATATGTATAAACATGGAAATATCTACACTGCAATCTGTATAAACATGGAAATATCTACACAGCCATCTCTACAAACATGGATATATCTACATCGCTATCTGTATAAACATGGAAATATCCACACAGCTATCTGTGTAACATGGAAATATTTACGCCGCCATCTGTAAAAAACATGGAAATATATACAAATTCATCTGTATAAACATGGAAATATCTACACCCCCATCTGTATACACATGGAAATATCTACACAGCCATCTGTATAAACATGGAAATATCTACACCGCCATCACTATAAACATGAAAATACGTCCACCGCTGTCTGTATAAACTTGAAAATATCTCCACCGCTATCTGTATAAACATGGAAATATCTACACCGCTATCTGTATGAACATGGAAATATCTACACCGCTATCTGTATAAACATGGAAATATCTAGACCGCTATCTGTATAAACATGGAAATACCCACACATCAGTCTGTGTAAACATGGAAATATGTACACCGCAATCTGTGTGAAGATGGATATATCTACACGTCTGTCTCTGTAAACATGGAAATATCTACACCACTATCTGTGTAAACATGGAAATGTCTACACCGCTATCTGTATAAACATGGAAATGTCTACACCACAGTCTGTATGAACATGGACATATCTACACCGCTATCTGTATATACATGGAAATATCTACATGGCTATCACTAAAAACATGGAAATATCTTCACCGTATACAGGTCTACAACGCTATCTGTATGAACATGGAAATAGCTACACCGCGATCTCTATAAACATGGATATGTCTACACCGCTATCTTTATAAACATGGAAATACCTACACTGCCATCTGTATACACATGGAAATATTTACACAGCCATCTGTATAATCATGGAAATATCTACACTGTTATCTCTATTAACATGGTGATAACTGCACCACTATCTCTATAAACATGGAAATATCTACACTGCCATTTCCATAAACATGGAACTACGTACACCGACATCTGTATAAACATGGAAATATCTACACTGCCATCTGTATAAAGATGTAAATATCTACACCGCGAGTTGTGGAAACATGGAAATATCTACACCGCTATCTGAATAAACATGGAAACATCTACAACGCTATCTGTATAAACATGGAAATATCTACACCGCTATCTGTATAAATATGAAAATATCTACACCTCTATCTATAAACATGGAAAAGTCTACACCGCTATCTGTTTAAACATGGAAATATCTACATGGCTATTTCTATAAATATGGAAATATCTACAATGCCATCTGTATAAACATGGAAATACCTACACAGCCATCCCTATATACATGGAAATATCTACATCGCTATCTGTATAAATATGGAAATAGCTAAACCGCTATCTGTATAAACATGGAAATATCTACACCGCTAGCTGTATAAACATGGAAATGTCTACACCGCTGTCTGTATAAACATGGAAATATCTTCATGGCTATCTCTCTAAACATGGAATTATCTACACCGCCATATGTATAAACTAGGAAATACCTACAGAATAATCTGTATAAACATAGAAATATCTACCCCACTATATGTATAAACATGGAAATATCTACACTGCAATCTGTATAAACATGGAAATATCTACACAGCCATCTCTACAAACATGGATATATCTACATCGCTATCTGTATAAACATGGAAATATCCACACCGCTATCTGTGTAACATGGAAATATTTACTCCGCCATCTGTAAAAAACATGGAAATATATACAAATTCATCTGTATAAACATGGAAATATCTACACCCCCATCTGTATACACATGGAAATATCTACACAGCCATCTGTATAAACATGGAAATATCTACACCGCCATCACTATAAACATGAAAATACGTCCACCGCTGTCTGTATAAACTTGAAAATATCTCCACCGCTATCTGTATAAACATGGAAATATCTACACCGCTATCTGTATAAACATGGAAATATCTACACCGCTATCTGTATAAACATGGAAATATCTAGACCGCTATCTGTGTAAACATGGAAATACCCACACATCTGTCTGTGTAAACATGGAAATATGTACACCGCAATCTGTGTGAAGATGGATATATCTACACGTCTGTCTCTGTAAACATGGAAATATCTACACCACTATCTGTGTAAACATGGAAATGTCTACACCGCTATCTGTATAAACATGGAAATGTCTACACCACAGTCTGTATAAACATGGACATATCTACACTGCTATCTGTATATACATGGAAATATCTACATGGCTATCACTAAAAACATGGAAATATCTTCACCGTATACAGGTCTACAACGCTATCTGTATGAACATGGAAATAGCTACACCGCGATCTCTATAAACATGGATATGTCTACACCGCTATCTTTATAAACATGGAAATACCTACACTGCCATCTGTATACACATGGAAATATTTACACAGCCATCTGTATAATCATGGAAATATCTACACTGTTATCTCTATTAACATGGTGATAACTGCACCACTATCTCTATAAACATGGAAATATCTACACTGCCATTTCCATAAACATGGAACTACGTACACCGACATCTGTATAAACATGGAAATATCTACACTGCCATCTGTATAAAGATGTAAATATCTACACCGCGAGTTGTGGAAACATGGAAATATCTACACCGCTATCTGAATAAACATGGAAACATCTACAACGCTATCTGTATAAACATGGAAATATCTACACCGCTATCTGTATAAATATGAAAATATCTACACCTCTATCTATAAACATGGAAAAGTCTACACCGCTATCTGTTTAAACATGGAAATATCTACATGGCTATTTCTATAAATATGGAAATATCTACAATGCCATCTGTATAAACATGGAAATATCTACACAGCCATCCCTATATACATGGAAATATCTACATCGCTATCTGTATAAATATGGAAATAGCTAAACCGCTATCTGTATAAACATGGAAATACCTACACCGCTATCTGCATAAACATGCACATATCTACAGCGCTATCTGTATAAACACGGAAATATCTCCACCGCTATCTGTATAAATATGGAAATATCTACACCGCAATCTCTATAAACATGGAAATATCTACACCGCTATCTGCATAAACTTGGAAATATCTACACCACCATCTCTATATAGATGGAAATATCTCCACCGCCATCTGTATAAACATGGAAATATCTCCACCGCTCTCTGTATAAACATGGAAATATCTACACCGCTATCTGTATAAACATGGAAATATCTACACCGCTATCTGTATAAACATGGAAATATCTACACCGCTATCTGTATAAACATGGAAATATCTAAAGTGCTATCTGTATAAACATGGAAATATTTCCACCGCTATCTGTATAAACATGGAAATACCTACACCGCTATCTTTATAAACATGGAAATATCCTCACCGAAATCACTATAAACATGGAAATAACTTCAACACTATCTGTATAAACATGGAAATATCTACACAGCTGTCTGTGTAAACATGGAAATATGTACACCGCAATCTGTGTGAGTATGGAAATATCTACACCACAATCTGTGCAAATATGGAAATATCTACACCTCTATCTCTGTAAACATGGAAATATCTACACCAATATCTGTATAAACATGGAAATATCTGCGCCGCTATCTGCATAAATATGGAAATATCTTCAACGCTATCTGTACAAACATGGAAATGTCTTCACTGCTATCTGTATAAACATGGAAATATCTACATGGCTATCTCTAAATACATGGAAATATCTACACCGCCTTCTGCATAAACATGGAAATACCTAAACTGCCATCTGTATAAACATGGAAATAACTACACTGCTATCTCTATAAACATGGAAATATCTACACTTCCATCTGTATATACATGGATATACCTACACAGTCATCTGTATAAACATGGAAATATCTACACCACTATCTGTTTAAACGTGGAAATATCTACACTGTCATCTGTATAAACATGGAAATATCTACACAGCCATCTCTATAAACATGGAAATATCTTCAACGCTATCTCTATAAACATGGAAATAGCCACACCTCTATCTGCATAAACATGGAAATATCTACACTGCCATCTGTATACACATGGAAATATCTACACAGTCATCTGTATAAAGATGGAAATATCTATACCGTTATTTGTATAAACATGGAAATATCTACAACGATATCTGTATAAAGGTGGAAATATCTACACCACAATCTATGCAAATATGGAAATATGTACACATCTATCTCTGTAAATATGGAAATATCAACTCCGCTATCTATATAAACATGGAAATAGCTACACCACGATCTGTATAAACATTGATATATCTACACCGCTATCTGTATAAACATGGAAACATCTACCCCGCTATCTGTATAAACATGGAAATATCTACATGGCTATTTCTATAAATATGGAAATATCTAAACCGCCTTCTGTATAAACATGGAAATACGTACACAGTCATCTGTATACACATATAAATATCCACACCACTATCTGTATAAACACGGAAACATCTACACTGCCATCTGTATAAACATGGAAATATCTACACAGCCATCCCTATAAACATGGAAATATCTACATCGCTATCTGTATAAACATGGAAATAGCTAATCCGCTATCTGTATAAACATGGAAATATCTACACCGCCATCTGTAAAAATATGGAAATATCTACATAGTCATCTGTAGAAACATGGAAATATCTACACTGCTATCTTTATAAATTTGGAATTATCTTCACCGCTATCTCTGTAAACATGGAAATATCTACACCGCTACCTGTGTAAACATGGACATGTCTACACCGCTCTCTGTATAAACATGGAAATATCTACACCACTACCTGCATAAACTTCGAAATATCTACACCACCATCTCTAGAAACATGGAAATATCTCCACCGCTATCTGTATGAACATGGAAATATCTCCACCACTCTCTGTATAAACATGGAAATATCTACACCGCTATCTGTATAAACATGGAAATATCTACACCGCTATCTGTATAAACATGGAAATATCTACACTGCAATCTGTATAAACGTGCAAATATCTACGGCGCTATCTGTATAAACTTGAAAATATCTCTACCGCTATCTGTATAAATATGGAAATGTCTACACCGCTATCTTTATAAACATGGAAATATCTACACCGCAATCTCTATAAACATGGAAATACCTACAACACTATCTGTGTAAAGATGGAAATATCTAAACCGCTGTCTGTGTAAACATGGAAATATGTACACCACAATCTGTTTGAAGATGGATATATCTACACCGCAATCTGTGCAAATATCAAAATATCTACACCTCTATCTCTGTAAACATGGAAATATCTACACCACTCTCTGTATAAGCATGGAAATATCGACACTGCTATTTGTATAAACATGGAAATATCTACACCACAATCTGTATAAACATGGATATATCTACACCGCTATCTGTATAAACATGGAAATATCTACACCACTATCTGTATAAACATGGAAATATCTCCTCCGTTTTCTGTATAAATATGGAAATATCTACACCGCTATCTCTATAAACATGGAAATGTCTACAACGCTCTCTGTATAAACATGCAAATATCTACACCGCCATCTGAATAAACATACAAATAGCTACACCGCTATCTCTATAAATATGGAAGTATCTACACCGCTATCTCTGTAAACACGGAAATATCTACACCGCTACCTGTATAAACATGGAAATATCTACACCACTATCTCTATAAACATGGAAACATCTACACCGCTATCTGCATATACTTGAATATATGTACACCACCATCTCTATAAACATTGAAATATCTCCAACGATATCTGTATAAACATGGAAATATCTACACTGCTATCTGTATAAACATGCAAATATCTACAGCGCTATCTGTATAAACATGGAAATATCTCCACCGCTATCTGTATAAACATGGAAATATCTACACTGCTATCTTTATAAACATGCAAATATCTACACCGCAATCTCTATAAACATGGAAATACATACAACACTATCTGTATAAACATGGAAATATCTATACCGCTATCTGTATAAACATGGAAATATATTCCGCACTATCTGTGTAAACGTGTAAGTATCTGCACAGCTATCTGTGTAAACTTGGAAATATGTACACCGCTATCTGTGTAAAGATGGAAATACCTACACCGCAATCTGTGCAAAGATGGATATATCTACACCGCTATCTCTGTAAACATGGAAATATCTACAACGCTATCTGTATAAACATGGAAATATCTACATCGCGATCTGTATAAACATGGAAATATCTACACCGCAGTCTCTGTAGCATGGAAATATCTGCACCGCTCTCTGTATACACATGGAAATAACTTCACCATTATGTCTATAAACATGGAAATATCTACACCGCCGTCGGTATACACATGGAAATAACTACTCAGACATCTGTATAAACATGGAAATATCTACACCACTATCTCTGTAAACATGGAAATATCTCCACAACTATCTGTGGAAACTTGGAAATATCTACACTGCCATCTGTATAAACATGGAAATATCTACTTCGCTATCTGTATAAATATGGAAATATCTACACCGCTATCTCTACAAACATGGAAATATCTACACCGCTATCTGTATAAACATGTAAATATCTACAACGCTATCTCTATAAACCTGGAAATAGCTGCTCTGCCATGTGTACAAACATGCGAATATCCTCAAAGCCATCTGTATAAACATGGAAATATCTACACCACCATCTCTATAAACATGGAAATATCTACACCGCTATCTGTAAAAACATGGAAATGTCAACATCGCAATCTGCATAAAGATGGAAACTTCTCCACCGCTATCTGTATAAACATTGAAATATCTACACCACTAAATGTATAAACATGGAAATATCTACACCGCTATCTCTATAAACATTTAAATAACTAAACCGCCATCTGTATAAACCTGGAAATATCTACAAAGGGATCTGTATACACATGGAAATATCTAAACCGCTATCTGTATAAACATGGAAATATCTACACCACTATCTGTATAAACATGGAAAATCTACACCACCATCTCTATAAACATGGAAATATCTACACTGCCGTTTGTGTACAAATGGAAATATCTACACAGCCATCTGTATAAACATGGAAATACCTTCACTGCTATCTCTATTAACATAGAAATACCTACAAAGCTATCTCTAGAATCATGGAAATATCTTCACCGCAATCTCTATAAATAAGGAAATATCTACACCGCCATCTCTATAAACATGAAAATATCTACACAGCAATCTACATAATCATGGAACTTACTACACCACCATCTGTATAAACTTGGAAATATATACACCGCTTTCTGTATAAACATGGAAACATCTACACTTCCATCTGTATAAAGATGGAAATATCTATACCGCGAGCTGTATAAACCTGGAAATATATAAACTGCTATCCGTATAAACATGGAAATACCAACACTGCTATCTGTATAAACGTGGAAATATCTACACCGCTCTCTGTATAAACATGGAAATATCTACACCACTATCTCTATAAACATGGAAATACCTACACCGACATCTCTATAAACATGGAAATGGATTAACTGCTATCCGTATAAACATGGAAATACCAACATCGCTATCTGTATAAACGTGGAAATATCAACACCGCTATCTGTATAAACATGGAAATATCTACACCACTATGTCTATAAACTTGGAAATACCTACACCGCCATCTCTATAAACATGGAAATATCAACACGGATATCTGCATAAGCATGGAAATATCTTCACCGCTATCTGTGTAAACATGGAAATATCTACATCGCTATCTGTATTAATATGGAAATAACTACACCGCTATCTCTATAAACATGGAAATGTCTACACCGCTATCTGCATAATCATGGAAATATCTACACCGATATCTCTATGAACATGAAAATATCTACACCAACATCTGTATAAACATGGAAATATCTCCACCGCCATCTGTATAAACATTGAAATATCTACACTGCCATCTGTACAAACATGGAAATATCTACACAGCCATCTCTGTGAATATAGAAATATCCACACCAATAACTGTATAAAAATGGAAATACCTACACCGCTATCTGTATAAACATGGAAGCATCTACAACGTTACCCTATAAACATGGAAATAACAAAACCACTATCCATATAGACATGGAAATATGTACACCGCTACCTGTATAAACATAGAAATATCTACACCGTAATCATTATAAACATGGAAATAGCTACACCGCTATCTCTATAAATATGGAAATATCTACAACGCTAATTGTATAAACATGAAAATATCTGCAATGCTATCTGTGCAAACATGGAAATATCTACACCGCTATCTGTATAAACATGGAAATACCTACACCGCTATCTCTATAAATATGGAAATATCTACAACGCTAATTGTATAAACATGGAAATATCTACACAGCTATCTGTTTAAACTTGGAAATATCTTCAACACCATCTGTATAAACTTGGAAATATCTACACCGCTATCTGTATAAATATGGAAATATCTACACCGCTCTCTCTACAAACATGGAAATATCAACACCGCTATCTGTATAAACATGGAAATATCTACAACGGGATCTGTATAAACATGGAAATATCTAAACCGCTATCTGAATAAATATGGAAATATCTACACCACTATCTCTATAAACATGGAAATATCTACAACACCATCTCTATAATCATGGAAATATATACACTGCCGTCTGTATACACATGGAAATATCTACACAGCCATCTGTATAAACATGGAAATATCTACACTGCATTCTCTATAAACATGGAAATACCTACACAGCTATCTCTAGAAACATGGAAATATCTACACCACTATCTCTATAAACATGGAACTAACTACACCGCCATCTGTATAAACGTGGAAATATCTACACCGCTTTCTGTATAAACATGGAAACATCTACACTGCCATCTGTATAAACATGGAAATATCTAAACTGCTATCTGTATAAACATGGAAATACCAACTCCGCTATCTGTATAAACGTGGCAATATCTACACCGTTGTCTGTATAAATATGGAAATATCTACACGAATATCTCTATAAACATGGAAATACCTACACCGCTATCTGTATAAACATGGAAATATCTACCCCGATATCTTTATAAACAAAAAAAATCTACACCAACATCTGTATAAACATGGAAATATCTACACCGCCATCTGTATAAACATGGAAATACCAACACAGCCATCTCTATGAACATGGAATTATCTACACTGCCAACTGTATAAAAATGGAAACACCTACACCATTATCTGTATAACCATAGAAATATCTACACCGCTATCCCTATAAACATGGAAATATCAACACTGCTGTCTGCATAAACATGGAAATATCTACACCGCTACCTGTATAAACATGGAAATATCTACACCGCTATCACTATAAACATGGAAATACCTACACCGGTATGTCTATAAGATGGAATATTCCACACTGCCATCTGTATAAACATGGAAATATCTACACCGCTATCTGTATATACATGGAAATATCTACAACGGTAACTGTGTAAACATGGAAATATCTACACCGCTATCTGTGTAAACATGGAAATATCTACACCGCTATCTCTATAAAGATGGAAATATCTACACCACTATCGGTATAATCGTGGAAATATCTACACTGCTATCTGTATAACCGTGGAAATATCTACACCGCCATCTGTATAAACGTGGAAATATCTACACCGCTATCTGTATAAAAATGGAAATATATGCAATGATATCTTTGTAAACGTGGAATTATCAACACAACTATCTGTGTAAACTTGGAAATATATTCACAGCTATCTGTGTAAAGACGGAAAAAACTACACCGCAATCTGTGCAAATAGGAAATATCTACACCACTATATCTGTAAACCTGGGAATATCTACACTGCTATCTGTATAATCATGGAAATATCTACACCGCTATCTGTATAAACATGGAATGACTACACCGCCATCTTTATAAACATGCAAATATCTACGCAGTCATCTGCATAAACATGTAAATATCTAAACCACCATCTCAATAAACATGGAAATATCTAGACAGCCATATCTACACACATGGAAATATCTTCACAGTCATCTGTATAAACATGGAAATTTCTACACCGCTATCTCTATAAACATGGAAATATCTACACCGCTATCTTTATAAACATGGATATATATTCATCGCTATCTATATAAACATGGAAATATCTACAACGCTATCTCTATAAACGTGGAAATACGTACAATGCTATCTGTATAAACATGGAAATACCTACACCACTGCCCTTATAAACATGGAAATATCTACAACGCTATCTGTGTAAACCTGAAATAACTACAACGCTATCTTTGTAAACATCTACAACGCTGTCTGTGTAAACATGGAAATATCTACCCAGCAATCTGTGTAAACTTGGAAATATCTACATCGCTATCTGTGTAAAGATGGAAATATCTACACCGCAATCTGTGCAAAGATTGAAATATCTACACCGCTATCTCTGTAAACATGGAAATATCTACACCACCATCTGTATAAACATGGAAATATCAACACAGTCATCTGTATAAACATTGAAATATCTAGACCACCATCTCTATAAACATGGAAATATCTACACCGCCATCTCTATAAACATGGGAAGATCTACACCGCCATCTACATAAAAAAGGAAATATCTACACCGTCATCTGTATAAACATAGAAATGCCTAAACTGCCATCTGTAGAAAGATGGAAATATCTACACCGCGATCTGTGTAAACATGGAAATATCTACACGGGTACCTGTATAAACATGGAAATATCTATGCCGCTATCTGTATAAACATGGAAATATCTACACCGCGATCTGTATAAACGTGGAAATATGTACACCCCTATCTGTAAAAACATGGAAATATTTTCACCGCTATCTGTATAAACATGGAATTATCTACAACGCTATCTGTATAAATATGGAAATATCTTTACCGCTATCCCTATTAACATGGAAATGCCTACACCGCTATCTGTATAAACATGGAAATATCTACTTGGCTATCTCAAAAACATGGAAATATCTACACCGCCATCTGTACCAACATGGAAATATCTAGACAGTCATCTGTATAAAGATGGAAATATCTACACCACCATCTGTATAAACATGGAAATAACTACACTGCCATCTATGTAAACATGGAAATATCTACACAGCCATCTCTATAAACATGGAAATAGCTACACCGCTATCTGTATAATCATGGAAATATCTACACAATCATGTGTACAAACATGGAAACATATACACCTCCATCTATATAAACATGGACATATCTACACTGCCATCTGTATACACATGGAAATATCTACACAGCCATCTGTATAAACATGGAAATATCTACACCGCTATCTCTATAAACATGGAAATTCCTACACCGCTATCTGTATAAACATGGAATTATCTACAACGCTATCTGTATAAACATGGAAATATCTCAACTGCTATCTGTATAAACATGGAAATATCTACATTGCTATCTGTATAAACGTGGAAATATCTACACCGCTATCTGTATAAACACGGAAACAACTAACACGCTATCTTTATAAACAAGGAAATATCTACAATGCCCTCTGTAGAAAGATGGAAATAACTAGCACGCGATCTGTGTAAACATGGAAATAACTACACCGCTACCTGTATAAACATGAAAATATCTAAACCGCTACCTGTATAAACATGGAAATATCTGCACCGATATCTGTATAAACATGGAAATATCTACACTGCTATCTTTATAAATATGGAAATATCTACACCGCTATCTCTATAAACATGGAAATGTCTACACTGCCATCTGTATAAACATGGAAATACCTACACCGCTTTCTCTATAAACGTGAAAATATCTACACTGCTATCTCTTTATACATGGAAATATATACACCTCAATCTCTATAAACATGAGAATACCTACACCGCCATCTTCAGAAACATGGATGTGTCTACACCGCCATCTGTATAAACATGGAAATATCTACACCACTATCTGTATAAACATGGAAATATCTTCACTGCCATCTGTATAAACATGGAAATAACTACACCGCCATCTGTATAAAGATGGAAATATCTACACCGCAATCTGTATAAATATGGAAATAACTACACCGCTATCTCTATAGACATGGAAATATCTATACAGCTATCTGTATAAACATGGAAATATCTACACTGCCATATGTATAAACATGGAAAAATCTACACCGCGAGCTGTATAAACATGGAAATATCTACACCGCCATTTGTTTAAAAATAGAAATACCAACACCGCTATCTGTATAAACATGGAAATATCTACACCGTTATCTCTATAAACTTAGAAATAACTATACCGCCATCTCTATGAACATGGAAATATCTACACCGCTATCTGCATAAACATGGAAATATCTACACAGACTTCTGTATAAACATGGAAATATCTACACCGCCATCTCTATAAACATGAAAATATCTACACCGCCATCTTCAGAAACATGGATGTATCTACACCTCCATCTGTATAAACATGGAAATATCTACACCACTATGTGTATAAACATGGAAGTACCTTCACTGCCATCTGTATAAACATGGAAATATCTACACCGCCATCTGTATAAAGATGGAAATATCTACACCACCATCGGTTTAAACATGGAAATATATACACAGACATCTGTTTATACATGGAAATATCTACAACGCTATCTGTATAAACGTGCTAATAACTACACCGCTATCTGTATAAATGTGGACATATTTGCACCGCTATCCCTATGAACATGGTAATATCAACAACGCGATCAGTATAAACATGGAAATATCTACACCATGATCTGTATAAACATGGAAATATCTCCTCCGCGATCTGTATCAACATGGAAATATCTACACCGTTATCTGTATAAACTTGGAAATATCTACACCGCCATCTCTATAAACATGGAAATATCTACACCCCTATCTGTATAAACATGGAAATATCCACACAGATATCTCTATAAACATGGAAAAATCAACACCGCTATCTCTATGAACATTTAAATATCTACACCGCCATCTCTATAAACATGGAAATATCTACACCGCGATCAGTATAAACATGAAAATATCTACACCGCTATCTGTATAAACATGGATATATCTCCACTGCTATCTCTATAAACATCGAAATATCGACGCCGCCATTTGTATAAACATGGACATACCTACAAAGTCATCTGTAAAACATGGAAATATCCACACAGCCATCTGTATAAACATGGAAATATCTACACCGCTATTTGTATAAACAAGGAAATATCTACACCGCCATCTGTTTAAACATGGGAATATATACACAGACATCTGTTTATACATAGAAATATCTACACCGCTATCTGTAGAAACATGCTAATAACTACACCGGTATCTGTATAAATGTTGAAATATTTGCACCGCTATCCCTATAAACATGGTAATATCAACAACGCAATCTGTATAAACATGGAAATATCTACACCGCCATCTCTATAAACATGGAAATATCTACACCCCTATCTGTATAAACATGGAAATATCCACACATCTATCTCTATAAAGATGGAAAAACCAACACCGCTATCTCTATGAACATGGAAATATCTACACCGCCATCTCTATAAACATGGAAATATCTACACCGTGATCAGTATAAACATGGAAATATCTACACCACTATCTGTATAAACGTGGAAATATCACCACTGCTATCTCTATAAACATCGAAATATCTACACAGCCATCTGTATAAACATGGAAATATCTCCACTGCTATCTCTATAAACATCGAAATGTCTACACCGCCATCTGTATAAACATGGAAATACTTACAAAGTTATCTGTATAAATATGGAAATATCTACACCGCCATCTGTATAAACATGGAAATATCTACACAGCCATGTGTATATACATGGAAATATCTACACCGCTATCTATATAAACATGGAAATAACTACACCGCTATCTGTATAAACATGGAAATATCTACACCGCCATCTACATATCCATAGAAATATCTGTGCCGCCATCTTTATAAACATGGAAATATCTACACGGTCATCTGTGTATAGATGGAAATAGCAAAACCGCCATCTGTACAAAGATGGAAATATCGGCACCGCTATCTGTATAAACATGGAAATATCTACACAGCGGTCTGTATAAACACGGAAATATCTACACCGCTATCTGTATAAACATGGAAATATCTACACCGCTATGTCTATAAACATGAAAATATCTACAAAGCCATCTGTATAAACATGGAAATACCTACACAGTCATGTGTAGGAACATGGAAATATCTACACTGCCATCTGTATAAACATAGAAATATCTACACAGCCCTCTGTATAAATATGGAATTATCTGCATAGGCATCTGTATAAACATGGAAATTTCTACACCGCTATCTGTATAAACATGGAAATATCTACAACGCCATCTCTATAAACATGAAAATATCTACACTGCCATCTCCATAAACATGGAACTAACTACTCCGCCATCTGTATAAACATGGAAACATCTACACCGCCATCTGTGTGTATAAGGAAATATCTACAATGCCATCTGTATAAAGATATAAATATCTGCACCGCGAGCTTTATAAACATGGAAATATCTACATCGCTATCTGTATAAACGTGGAAATAGCATCACCGCTATCGGTATAAACATGGAAATATCGACAACGCCATCTATATAAACATGGAAATATCTACACCGCTATGTCTATAAACATGGAAATACCTACACCGCTATCTCTATAAACATGGAAATATCTACACCGCTAACTGTATAAACATGGAAATATCTACACCGCTGTCTGTATAAACATGGAAATATCTCCACTGCTATCTCTATAAACATCGAAATATCTACACCGCCATCTGTATAAACATGGAAAACGTTACAAAGTTATCTGTATAAACATGGAAATATCTACACCGCCATCTGTATAAACATCGAAATATCTACACAGCCATGTGTATATACATGGAAATATCTACACCGCTATCTATATAAACATGGAAATAACTACACCGCTATCTGTATAAACATGGAAATATTTACACCGCGGTCTGTATAAACATGGAAATATCTACACCGCTATCTGTATAAACATAGAAATATCTACACCGCTATCTCTATAAACATGGAAATGTCTACACCGTGATCTGTATAAACATGGAAATATTTACACGGCTATCTGTATAAACATGGAAATATCTACACCGATATCTGTATAAATATGGAAATAACTATACCGCTATCTCTATAAGCATGGAAATATCTACACCGCCATCTGTATAAACATGGAAATATCTACACTGCTATCTCTATAAACATGGAAATAACTACAATACCATCTGTAAAAACATGGAAATACCTATACAGTCATCTGTATAAACATGGAAATATCTACACCACCATCTGTATAAACATGGAAATATCTACAATGCCATCTGTATACACATGGAAATATCTACATGGCAATCTGTGTATAGTTGGAAAAACCAACACCGCCATCTGTATAAACATGGAAATATCTACACCACCATCTCTATAAACATGGAAATATCTACACCGCCATCTCTATAAACATGGGATGATCTACACCGCCATCTACATAAAAAAGGAAATATCTACACCGTCATCTGTATAAACATAGAAATGCCTAAACTGCCATCTGTAGAAAGATGGAAATATCTACACCGCGATCTGTGTAAACATGGAAATATCTACACGGGTACCTGTATAAACATGGAAATATCTATGCCGCTATCTGTATAAACATGGAAATATCTACACCGCGATCTGTATAAACGTGGAAATATCTACACCCCTATCTGTAAAAACATGGAAATATTTTCACCGCTATCTGTATAAACATGGAATTATCTACAACGCTATCTGTATAAATATGGAAATATCTTTACCGCTATCCCTATTAACATGGAAATGCCTACACCGCTATCTGTATAAACATGGAAATATCTACTTGGCTATCTCAAAAACATGGAAATATCTACACCGCCATCTGTACCAACATGGAAATATCTAGACAGTCATCTGTATAAAGATGGAAATATCTACACCACCATCTGTATAAACATGGAAATAACTACACTGCCATCTATGTAAACATGGAAATATCTACACAGCCATCTCTATAAACATGGAAATAGCTACACCGCTATCTGTATAATCATGGAAATATCTACACAACCATGTGTACAAACATGGAAACATATACACCTCCATCTATATAAACATGGACATATCTACACTGCCATCTGTATACACATGGAAATATCTACACAGCCATCTGTATAAACATGGAAATATCTACACTGCTATCTCTATAAACATGGAAATTCCTACACCGCTATCTGTATAAACATGGAATTATCTACAACGCTATCTGTATAAACATGGAAATATCTCAACTGCTATCTGTATAAACATGGAAATATCTACATTGCTATCTGTATAAACATGGAAATATCTACACCGCTATCTGTATAAACACGGAAACAACTAACACGCTATCTGTATAAACAAGGAAATATCTACAATGCCCTCTGTAGAAAGATGGAAATAACCACCACGCGATCTGTGTAAACATGGAAATAACTACACCGCTACCTGTATAAACATGAAAATATCTAAACCGCTACCTGTATAAACATGGAAATATCTGCATAGGCATCTGTATAAATATGGAAATATCTACACCGCCATCTGTATAAACATGGAAATATCTACACTGCCATCTGTGGAAAGATGGAAATATCTACACCACTATCTCTATAAATATGGAAATATCTACACCGCCATCTCTATAAACATGAAAATATCTACACTGCCATCTCCATAAAGATGGAAGTATCTACTCCGCCATGTGTATAAACACGGAAATATCTACACAACCATCATTGAAAACATGGAAATATCTACACCGCTTTCTGTAGAACCATGGAAATATCTACACCGCCATCTGCATGTCCATGTAAATATCTACGCCGTCATCTGTATAAACATGGAAATATCTACACGGCCATCTGTGTATGGATAGAAATATCAAGACCGCCATCTTTACAAACATGGAAATATCTACACCGCTATCTCTATAAACATGGAAATATCTGCACTGCCATCTGTAAAAACATGGAAATACCTATACAGCCATCTGTATAAACATGGAAATATCTACAATGTCATCTGTATACACATGGAAATATCTACACAGCCATCTGTATAAACATGCAAATATCTACACTGCTATCTCTATAAACATGGAAATATCTACACCGCCATCTCTATAAACATGAAAATATCTACACTGCCATCTCCATAAACATGGAAATAACTACTCCGCCATCTGTATAAACATGGAAACATCTACACGGCCATCAGTGTGAAATAGGAAATATCTACAATGCCATCTGTATAAAGATATAAATATCTGCACCGTGAGCTTTATAAACATGGAAATATCTACATCGCTATCTGTATAAACGTGGAAATACCAACACCGCTATCGGTATAAACATGGAAATATCTACAACGCCATCTATATAAACATGGAAATATCTACACCGCTATGTCTATAAACATGGAAATACCTACACCGCTATCTCTATAAACATGGAAATACCTACACCGCGATCTGTATAAACATGGAAATATCTACACCGCTATCTGTATAAAGATGGAAATATCTCCGCAGATATCCCTATAAACATGGAAATATCTACACCGCCATCTGTATAAACATGGAAATACCTACAAAGTCATCTGTATAAACATGGAAATATCTACAAACCATCTGTATAAACATGGAAATATCTACACAGCCGTCTGTATATACATGGAAATAACTACACCGCTATCTGTATAAACATGGAAATAACTTCACCGCTATTTGTATAAACAAGGAAATATCTACACCGTTATCTATATAAACATGGAAATATTTACACCGCTATCTGTATAAACATGGAAATTTCTACACCGTTATCTCTATAAACATGGAAATATCAACACCGCCATCAGTATAAACATGGAAATACCTATACAGTCATCTGGGTAAACATGGAAATATCTACACCACCATCTGTATAAACATGGAAATATCTACAATGCCATCTGTATACACATGGAAACACCTACATGGCAATCTGTGTATAGATGGAAACATCAACTCCGCCATCTGTACAAACTTGCAAATATCTACACTGCTATCTCTATAAACATGGAAATATCTACACTGCGGTCTGTATAAACATGGAAATATCTACACCGGTATCTGTATAAACATGGAAATATCTACACCACGATCTGTATAAACATGGAAATATATACACCGCTAACTGTATAAACATTGAAATATCTGCACCGCTATCTCCATAGACATGGAAATATCTACAAAGCCATCTGTATAAACATGGAAATACCTACACAGTCATGTGTAGGAAAATGGAAATATCTACACTGCCATCTGTATAAACATAGAAATATCAACACAGCCGTCTGTATAAATATGGAGATATCTGCATAGGCATCTGTGTAAACATGGAAATATCTGCACCGCTATCTGTATAAACATGGAAATACCTACACCGCTGTCTCTATAAACATGGAAATATGTACACCGCTATGTGTATCAACATGGATATATATCCACTGCTGTCTGTATAGACATGGAAATATCTACACCGTTATCTGTATAAACATGGAAATATCTACAGCGCCATCTCTATAAACATTGAAATATCTACACTGCAATCTATAAAAACATGGAAATATCTACACAGTCATCTGAATAAACATGGAAATATCTACACCACCATCTGTATAAACATGGAAATACCTACAATACCATCTGTATACACATGGAAATATCTACACAGCCATCTGTATAAATATATAAATATCTACACCGCCATCTGTATAAACATGGAAATATCTACACTGCCATCTGTGGAAAGATGGAAATATCTACACCGCTATCTCTATAAATATGGAAATATCTACACCGCCATCTCTATAAACATGAAAATATCTACACTGCCCTCTCCATGAAGATGGAAGTATCTACTCCGCCATGTGTATAAGCACGGAAATATCTACACAAACATCTGTGAAAACATGGAAATATCTACACCGCTTTCTGTAGAACCATGGAAATATCTACACCGCCATCTGCATGTCCATGTAAATATCTACGCCGTCATCTGTATAAACATGGAAATATCTACAAGGCCATCTGTGTATAGATAGAAATATCAAGACCGCCATCTTTACAAACATGGAAATATCTACACCGCTATCTCTATAAACATGGAAATATCTGCACTGCCATCTGTAAAAACATGGAAATACCTATACAGCCATCTGTATAAACATGGAAATATCTACAATGCCATCTGTATACACATGGAAATATCTACACAGCCATCTGTATAAACATGCAAATATCTACACTGCTATCTCTATAAACATGGAAATATCTACACCGCCATCTCTATAAACATGAAAATATCTACACTGCCATCTCCATAAACATGGAACTAACTACTCCGCCATCTGTATAAACATGGAAACATCTACACCGCCATCAGTGTGAAATAGGAAATATCTACAATGCCATCTGTATAAAGATATAAATATCTGCACCGCGAGCTGTATAAACATGGAAATATCTACATCGCTATCTGTATAAACGTGGAAATACCAACACCGCTATCGGTATAAACATGGAAATGTCTACAACGCCATCTATATAAACATGGAAATATCTACACCGCTATGTCTATAAACATGGAAATACCTACACCGCTATCTCTATAAACATGGAAATACCTACACCGCTATCTGTATAAACATGGAAATATCTACACCGCTATCTGTATAAACATGGAAATATCTACACCGTGATCTGTATAACCATGGAAATATCTACACCACGATCTGCATAAACATGGAAATATCTTCACCACGATCCGTATAAACATGGAAATATCTACACCGCTATCTGTATAAACATGGTAATATCTACACCACCATCTACAGAAACATAGAAATATCTACACCGCCATCTGTATAAACATGGAAATATCTACAATGCCATCTGTAGAAAGATGGAAATATCTACACCGCAATCTGTGTAAACATGGAAATATCTACGCCAATATCTGTTAAAACATGGAAATCACAACACCGCAATCTGTATAAACATGGAAATATCTACACCACCATCTGTGAAAACATGGAAATATCTACACCGCTATCTGTATAAACATGGAAATATCTACACCGCCTTCTGCATGTCCATGGAAATATCTACACTGCCATCTGTATAAACATGGAAATATCTTCAAGGCCATCTGTGTATAGATGGAAATATCAACACCGCCATCTGTACAAACATGGAAATATCTACACCGCTATCTCTATAAACATGGAAATATCTGCACTGCCATCTGTAAAAACATGGAAATACCTATACAGTCATCTGTATAAACATGGAAATAACTACAATGCCAACTGTATACACCTGGAAATATCTACACAGCCATCTGTATAAACATGTAAATATCTACACTGCTATCTCTATAAACATGGAAATATCTACACCCCCATCTCTATAAAAACGAAAATATCTACACTGCCATCTCCATAAACTTGGAACTAACTACTCCGCCATATGTATAAACATGGAAACATCTACACCGTCATCTGTGTGAATAAGGAAATATCTACAATGCCATCTGTATAAAGATATAAATATCTGCACCGCGATCTCTATAAACATGGAAATATCTACACCATGATCTGTATAAACATGGAAATATCTACACCGCGATCTGTATAAACACGGAAATATCTACACCGTGATCTGTATAAACATGGAAATATCAACACCGCCATCTCCTTAAACATGGAAATACCTACACCCCTATCTGTATAAACATGGAAATATCCACACAGCTATCTCTATAAACATGGAAAAATCAACACCGCTATCTCTATGAACAAGGAAATATCTACACCGCCATCTCTATAAACATGGAAATATCTACACCGCGATCAGTATAAACATGGAAATATCTACACCGCCATCTGTATAAACATGGAAATATGTCCACTGCTATCTCTATAAACATGGAAATATCTACACCGCCATCTGTATAAACATGGAAATGTCTACACAGCCATGTGTATATACATGAAAATATCTACACCGCTGTCTATATAAACATGGAAAGAACTACACCGCTATCTGTATAAACATGGAAATATCTCCACTGCTATCTCTATAAACATCGAAATATCTACACCGCCATCTGTATGAACATGGAAATACTTACAAAGTTATCTGTATAAACATGGAAATATCTACACCGCCATCTGTATAAACATGGGATTATCTACACAGCCATGTGTACATCCATGGAAATATCTACACCGCTCTCTATATAAACATGGAAATAAGTACAGCGCTATCTGTATATACATGGAAATATCTACACCACCATCTACATATCCATAGAAATATCTGCGCCGCCATCTGTATAAACATGGAAATATATACACGGTCATCTGTGTAGATGGAAATATCAACAACGCCATCTGTACAAACATGGAAATATCTGCACCGCTATCTGTATAAACATGGAAATATCTACACCGCGTTCTGAATAAACATGGAAATATCTACACCGCTATCTTTACAAACATGGAAATATCTACACCGCTATCTGTATAAACATGGAAATAGCTGCACCGCTATCTCCAAAAACATGGAAATATCTACAAAGCCATCTGTTTAAACATGGAAATACTTACACAGTCATGTGTAGGAACATGGAAATATCTACACTGCTGTCTGTATAAACATAGAAATATCTACACAGCCCTCTTTATAAATATGGAAATATCTGCATAGGCATCTGTATAAACATGGAAATATCTGCACCGCTATCTGTATAAACATGGAAATACTTACACCGCTGTCTCTATAAACATGGAAATATGTACTCCGCAATGTGTATAAACATGGAAATATATCCACTGCTGTCTGTATAAACATGGAAATATCTCCACCGTTATCTGTATAAACATGGAAGTATCTACAGCGCCATCTCTATAAACATTGAAATATCTACACTGCCATATGTAAAAACATGGAAATATCTACACAGTCATCTGAATAAACATGGAAATATCTACACCACCATCTGTATAAACATGGAAATAGCTACAATACCATATGTATACACATGGAAATACCTACACAGACATCTGTATACAAATAAAAATATCTACACCGCTATCTGTATAAATATGAAATATCAAAACCGCTATCTTTATAAAAATGGAAATCTCTACACTGCTATCTGTATAAACATGGAAATATCCTCACTGCTATCTCTATGAACATGGATATATCTACACCGCTATCTCTATGAACATGGAAATATCTACACCGCCATCTCTATAAACATGGAAATATCTACAACGCCATCTGTATAAACATGGAAATATCTACACCGCTATCTGTATAAACACGGAAATATCTACACCGCTAACAGTATAAACATGGAAATATCTACACTGCGATCTGTATAAATATGGAAATATCTACACTGCGATCTGTATAAACATGGAAATAACTTCACCACGATCTGTATAAACATGGAAATATCTACACCGATACCTGTATAAACATGGTAATATCTACACCACCATCTATATAAACATGGAAATAGCTACACCGCCATCTGTATAAACATGGAAATATCTACAATGCCATCTGTAGAAAGATGGAAATATCTACACCGCAATCTGTGTAAACATGGAAATATCTACACCAATATCTGTAAAAACATGGAAATATCTACACCGCTATCTGTATAAACATGGAAATATCTACACCACGATCTGTATAAACATGGAAATATCTGCACCGCGATCTGTATATACATGGAAATATCAACACCGCTATCTGTATAAACATGGAAATAACTACACCGGTATTTGTATAAACAAGGAAATATCTACAACGTGATCTGTATAAACATGGAAATATCTACACTGCTCTTTGTATAAACAAGGAAATATCTACACCTCTATCTGTATAAACATGGAAATAACTACACCGCTATTTGAATAAACAAGGAAATATCTACACCATGATCAGTATAAACATGGAAATAACTACACCGCTGCTTGTATAAAGAAGGAAATATCTACACCGCCATCTGTTTAAACGTGGAAATACATACACAGACATCTGTTTATACATGGAAATATCTACACCGCTATCTGTATAAACATGCTAATAACTACACTGCTATCTGCATAAATGTGGAAATATGTGCACCGCTATCCCTATAAACATGGTAATATCAACATCGCGATCTGTATAAACATGGAAATATCTACACCATGATCTGTATAAACATGGAAATATCTACACCGCCATTTGTGTAAACATACAAATATCTACAGTGTCATCTGCATACACATGGAAATAACTACACAGTCATCTGTATAATCATGGATGTATCTACACTACTATCTCTATAAACAAGGAAATACCTACAGCGCTATGTCTATAAACATGGAAATATCAACACCACAATCTCCACAATCTTGGAAATATCTACACCGCCATCTCCATAAACATGGAAATGTCTACACCACAATCTGTATAAACATGGAAATATCTACACCGCTATCTGTATAAACATGGAAATATCTACAACGCTATCTGTGTAAACATGGAAATATCTAGACAGCTATCTGTGTAAACTTGGAAATATCTACACAGGTATCTGTGTAAAAATGCAAATATCTACACGGCAATCTATGCAAAGAGGGAAATATCTACACAGCCATCTCTGAAAACATGGAAATATCTACACTGCTATCTGTATAAACATGGAAATATCTACACCGCTATCTGTTTAAACAAGGAAATATCTACACCGCCATCTGTAGAAACATGGAAATATCTACACGGAAAGCTGTAAAAACATGGAAATATCTAGACAGTCATCTCTATAAGCATGGAAATATCTATACCGCTATCTGTATAAACATGGAAATAACCACACCGCTATCTGTATAAACATGGAAATAGCCACACCGCTATCTGTATGAACATGGAAATATCTGCACCGCTATCTGCATAAACATGGAATTATCTACACAGACATCTGTAAACATGGAAATATCTACACCGCCATCTCTATAAACATGAAAATATCTACACTGCCATCTTCAGAAACATTGATGTATCTACACCGCTATCTGTATAAACATGGAAATATCAACACCACTATTTGTATAAACATGGAAATATCTTCATTGCCATCTGTATAAACATGGAAATATCTACATCGCCATCTGTATAAAGATGGAAATATCTACACCGCAATCTGTATAAATATGGAAACAACTACACCGCTATCTCTATAGACAAGGAAATATCTACACCGCTATCTGTATAAACATGGAAATATCGACACTGCCATCTGTATAAAGATGGAAATATCTACACCGCGAGCTGTATAAACATGGAAACATCTACACCGCTATCTGTATAAACATGGAAATATCTACACCGCTATCTGTATAAATATGGATATATCTACACCGCTATCTCTATAAACATGGAAATGTCTACACCGCTATCTGTATAAACATGGAAATATCTACACGGCTATCTCTATAAAGGTGGGAATATCTACACCGCTAACTCTATAAACCTGGAAATATCTACACCGCTATAAGTATATATGTGGAAATATCTACACCGGTATCTGTATAAACATGGAAATATCTACACCGCTATCTCTATAAACATGGAAATACTTCCACCGCTATCTGTATAAACATGGAAATATTTACAAAGCTATCACTATAGACATGGAAATATCTACACCGCTATCTCTATAAACATGGAAATATCTACACCACTATCTGTAAAACATGGAAATATCTACGCCGCTGTATGTATAAACATGGAAACATATACACGGTTATCTGTTTAAACATGGGAATATCTACACCACTGACTGTATAAACATGGAAATATCTACACCGCTATCTGTATAAACTTGGAAATAACTACACCGCTGTCTCTATAAACATGGAAATATCTACACCGCTATCTGTAGAAACATGGAAATATCTACACCGCTGTCTCTATAAACCTGGAAATATCTACACCGTTCTCTGTATTAATGTGGAAATACCTACACCGCTATCTGTATAGACGTGGAAATATCTGCATCGCTATGTCTACAAACGTGGAAATATCTACACCGCTATCTGTATAAACATGATAATATCTACACCGATATGTGTATAAACGTGGAAATATCTGCACCGCTATGTGTATAAATTTGGAAATTTCTACACCGCAGTCTGTATAAAAGTGGAAATATCTTCACCGCTATCTGTATAAACGTGGAAATATCTACACAGCTATCTCTATAAACGGGGAAATATCTACACCGCTATCTGTATAAACATGGGAATATCTACACCGCTATCCCTATAAACGTGTAAACATTTACACGGCTATCTGTATAAACATGGAAATATTTACACCGCTATCTCTAAAAACATGGAAATATCTACACCGCTAGGTCTATAAACATGAAAATATTTGCACCGCTATCTATATAATCTTGGAAATATTTACACCGCTATCTGTAAAAACTTGGAAATATTTACACAGCTATGTCTATAAAAATGGAAATATCTACACCGCTATCTCCATAAACATGAAAATACCTACACTGTTGTTTGTATGAACATGAAAATATCTACACCGCTATCTCTATAAACATAAAATATCTACATTGCTGTCTGTATAAACATGGAAATATCTACACAGCAATCTATATAAACATGGAAATATCTATACCGCTATCTGTATAAACATGGAAATATCTAAATGGAAAGCTGAATAAACATGGAAATATCTAGACAGTCATCTCTATAAACATGGAAATACTTATACCGCTATCTGTATAAACATGGGAATACCCACACCGCTATCTGTATAAACATGGATATACCCACACCGCTATCTGTATAAAGATGGAAATATCTGCACCGCTATCTTTATAAACATGGAAATAACTGCAACTTTATCTGTGTAAACATAGAAATATCTACACGGCTATTTGTGTAAACATGGAAATATATGCACCGCTATCTGTATAAAGATGGAAATATCTACACCACTATCTGTAAAACGTGGAAATATCTACACCGCTCTCTGTATAAACCTGGAAATATCTACACCAGTATCTGTATAAACATGGAAATATCTACACCGCTCTCTGTATAAACAAGGAAGTATCTACACCGCCATCTGTATAAACATGGAAATACCTACACCGCTTTCTCTATAAACATGGAAATATCTACACTGCAATCTCTATATACATGGAAATATCTACACTGACATCTCTATAAACATGAAAATATCTACACCGCCATCTTCAGAAACATGGATGTATCTACACCGCCACCTGTATAAACATGGAAATATCTACAGCACTATCAGTATAAACATGGAAATATCTTCACTGCCATGTGTTTAAACATGGAAATATCTACACCGCCATCTGTACAAAGATGGAAATATGTACACCGCAATCTGTATAAATATGGAAATACCTACACCGCTACCTCTATAGACATGTAAATATCTACACCGCTATCTGTATAAACGTGGAAATATCTACACTGAGATCTGTATAAAGATGGAAATATCTACATCGCGAGCTGTATAAACATGGAAATATCGACACCACTATCTGTATAAACATGGAAATACCAACACCGTTATCTGTATGAATATGGAAATATCTACACCGCTATCTCTATAAACATAGAAATAACTACACCGCGATCCCTATAAACATGGAAATATCTACACCGCCATCTGCATAAACATGGAAATATCTACACAGACATCTGTATAAACATGGAAATATCTACGCTGCCATCTGTATAAACTTGGAAATATCTACACTGACATCTGTAGAAGGATGGAAATGCCTACAAAGCGATCTGTATAAACATGGGAATTTCTACACCGCTACCTGAATAAACATGGAAATATCTACAACAATATCTGTATCAACATGGAAATAACTACACCGCAATCTGTATAAACATGGAAATATCTACAATGCTATCTCTGTAAACACGGAAATATCTACACAGCTATCTGTGTAAACTTGGAAATATCTACACCACAATCTGTGTAAATTTGGCAATACCTACACCGCAATCTGTGCAAAGATGGAAATATCTACTCCGCTATCTCTGTAAACATGGAAATATCTACACCGCTATCTGTATAAACATGGAAATAACTACACCACTATCTGTATAAATGTGGAAATATTTGAACCGCTATCTCTATAAACATGGTAATAACAACACCGCGATCTCTATAAACATGGAAATATCTACACTGCTATCTCTATAAACATGGAAATATCTACATTGCGGTCTGTATAAACATGGAAATATCTACACCGGAATCTGTAATAAACATGGAAATATCTACACCACGATCTGTATAAACATGGAAATATTTACACCGCTATCTGTATAAACATGGAAATATCTGCACCGCTATCTCTATAGACATGGAAATATCTAAAAAGCCATCTGTATAAACATGGAAATACCTACACAGTCATGTGTAGGAACATGGAAATATCTACAGTGCCATCTGTATAAACATAGAAATACCTACACAGCCCTGTGTATAAATATGGAGATATCTGCACAGGCATCTGTATAAACATGGAAATATCTACACCGCGATCAGTATAAACATGGAAATATCTTCACCACGATCTGTATAAACATGGAAATATCTACACCGATATCAGTAAAAAAATGGAAATATCTACACCGCTATCTGTATAAACATGGAAATATCAACACCGCGATCTGTATAAACATGGAAATATCTACACCGCGATCTGCATAAATATGGAAATATCTACACCGCTATCTGTATAAACATGGAAATATCTACACAGCTATCTCTATAAACATGGAAATATCTACACCGCCATCTGTATAAACATGGAAATACCTACAAAGTCATCTGTATAAACATGCAAATATCTACACAGCCATCTGTATAAACATGGAAATATCTACACAGCCATCTGTATATACATGGAAATATCTACACCGCTATCTGCATAAACATGGAAATAACTACACCGCTATTTGTATAAACAAGCAAATATCTACACCGTGATGTGTATAAACATGGAAATATCTACACCGCCATCTCTATAAACATGGAAATATCTACACCACGATCAGTATAAACGTGGAAATATCTACACCGCTATCTGTATAAACATGGACATATCTCCACTGATATATCTATAAACATCGAAATATCTACACCGCCATCTGTATAAACGTGGAAATACTTACAAAGTTATCTGTATAAACATGGAAATATCTACAACGCCATCTGTATAAACATGGAAATATCTACACAGCCATGTGTATATACATGGAAATATCTACACCGCTATCTATATAAACATGGAAATAACTACACCGCTATCTGTATAAACATGGAAATATCTACACCGCCATCTACATATCCATGGAAATATCTGCGCCGCAATCTGTATAAACATGGAAATATCTACATCGCTGTCTGTATAAACGTGGAAATAGCAACACTGCTATCGGTATAAACATGGAAATATCTACAACGCCATCTGTATAAACATGGAAATATCTACACCGCTATGTCTATAAACATGGAAATACCTACACCGTTATCTCTATAAACATGGAAATATCCACACCGCCATCTGCATATCCATTGAAATATCTACAACGCCATCTGTATAAAGATGGAAATATCTACACAGCAATCTGTGTACAGATGGAAATATCAACACCGCCATCTGTACAAACATGGAAATATCTACACCGCTATCTGTATAAACATAGAAATACCTACAATGCAGTGTGTATAAACATGGAAATATCTACACCGGTATCTGAATAAACATGGAAATATCCACACCACGATCTGTATAAACATGGAAATATTTACACCGCTATCTGTATAAACCTGGAAATATCTACACTGCTATCTCTATAAATATGGAAATATCTACACCGCCATCTGTATAAACATGGAAATAACTACACAGTCATGTGTAGGAACATGGAAATATCTACACCACCGTTTGTATAAAGATGGAAATATCTACAACGTTATCTGTATAAAGATGGAAATATCTACACAGTGATTTGTATAAACATGGAAATATGGACAGTACTCTCTGAATAAAGATGGAAATATCTACACCGCTATCTGTAAAAATATGGAAATATCTACATCACTATCTGTGTAAATATGGAAATATTTACACCGATATCTCAATAAACATGGAAATATCTACACCGCTATCTCTATAAACATGGAAATATCTACACTGCCATCTGTATTAACATGGAAATATCTACACTGTCATCTATATAAGATGGAAATATCTTCAGAGGAATCTGCATAAACATGGAAATATCGACACAGCCATCTGTATAAATATGGAAATATCTACACCGCTATCTGTATAAACATGGAAATATCTACACCGCTATGTGTATTAACGTGGAAATATCACCATTGCTATCTGTATAAACATGGACATATCTCCACTGCAATCTGTATAAACATGAAATTATCTACACCGCTATCTCTGTAAACATGGAAATATCTACACTGCCATCTGTACAAACATGGAAATATCTACACAGTCATCTGTAGAAATATGGATATATATACAACGCTATCTCTATAAACATGGAAATAACTACACCGATATCTCTATAAACATGGAAATATCTACACCGCTATCTCCATCAACATGGAAATATATACAACTCCATCTCTTTAAACTTGGAGATATCTACAACGCCATCTATATAAACAAGAAAATATCTACATTGCCATCTATATAAACATGGAAATATCTACACAGCCATCTCTATAAACATGGAAATATCTACACTGCCATTTGTAGAAAGATGGAAATATCTACACCGCCATCTGTATAAACGTGGAAATATCTACACCGCTATCTGTATAAACTTGGATATATCTACACCGCATTCTGTATAACAATGGAAATATCTACACCGCCATCTGTATAAACATGGAAATATCCACACTGCCATCTGTATAAACGTGGAAATACCTACAGCGCCATCTGTATAAACGTGGAAATATCTACAATGCCATCTGAACACACATGGAAATATCTACACAGCCACCTGTATAAACATGGAAATAACTACACTGCTATCTCTATAAACATGGAAATATCTAAACCGCTATCTGTATAAACATGGAAATATCTACATCGCTATCTATATAAACAGGGAAATATCTCCACCGCTATCAGTATAAACATGGAAATATCTACACCGCTATGTGTATAAACATGGAAATATCTACACCGCTATCTGTATAAACATGGAAATATATACAATGCTATCTGTGTAAACATGGAAATATCTACACAGCTATCTGTGTAAACTTGGAAATAACTACACCGCTATCTGTATAAACATGGAAATATATACAATACTATCTGTGTAAACATGGAAATATCTATCCAGCTATCTGTGCAAAGTTGGAAATATCTACACCGCTATCTCTGTAAACATGGAAATATCTACACCGCTAACTGTATAAACATGGAAATATCTACACCGCTGTCTGTATAAACAAGGAAATATCTACACCACCATCTGTAGAAACATGGAAATATCTACACCACAATCTGTATAAACATGGAAATACCTACACCGCTATCTGTATAAATATGGAAATATCTACACCGCTATCTCTATAAACATGGAAATACCTACACCGCTTTCTCTATAAACATGAAAATATCTACACTGCTATCTCTATATACATGGAAATATCTACACCTCCATCTCTATAAACATGAAAATACCTACACCGCCATCTTCAGAAACATGGATGTATCTACACCGCTATCTGTATAAACATGGAAATATCTACACCACTATCTGTATAAACATGGAAATATCTTCACTGCCATCTGTATAAACATGGTAATATCTACACCGCCATCTGTATAAAGATGGAAATATCTACACCGCAATCTGTATAAATATGGAAATATTTACATCGCTATCTGTATAAACATGGAAATATTTCCACCGCAGTCTGTGTAAACATAGAAATATCTACACCGCTATCTTTATAAACATGGAAATATCTACACCGCAATCTATATAAACATGGATATAACTACACCGCTATCTGTATAAACAAGGAAATATCTACACGGCTATCTGTATAAACATGGAAATATCTACACCGCTATCTGTATAAACATGGAAATATCTACACCGTTATCTGTATAAACGCGGAAATATGTACACAGCAATCTGTGCAAATATGTAAATATCTACACGTCTATCTCTGTAAATATGGAAATATCTACACCGCTATCTGCATAAACATGGAAATATCTATACCACTATCTGTATAAACATGGAAATATATACACCACGATATGTATAAACATGGATATATCTACACCGCTATCTGTATAAACATGGAAATATCTACACCACTATCTGTATAAACATGGAAATATATACACCACGATCTGTATAAACATGCATATATCTACACCGCTATCTGTATAAACATGGAAACATCTACACCGCTATCTGTATAAACATGGAAATATCTACACTGCTATCTGTGTAACTATGGAAATATCTACACCGCTATCTCTATGAACATGGAAATGTCTACACCGCTGTCTGTATAAACATGGAAATATCTTAATGGCTATCTCTCTAAACATGGAAATATCTACACCACCATATGTATAAACATGGATATACCTACACAGTCATTTGAATAAACATCGAAATAACTCCCCCACTATCTGTATAAACATGGAAAGATCTACACTGCAATCTGTATAAACATGGAAATAACTACACAGCCATCTCTATAAACATGGAAATATCTACATCACTATCTGTATAAACATGGAGATATCCACACCGCTATCTGCGTAACATGGAAATATTTACACCGCCATCTGTAAAAAACATGGAAATATCTACACAGTCATCTGTATAAACATGGAAATATCTACACCCCCATCTGTAAAAACATGGAAATATCTACACCGCTATCTCTACAAACATGGAAATACAGCACCGCTATCTGTATAAACACGGAAATATCGACAACGCTATCTGAATAAACTTGGAAATATCTACACTGCCATCTCTATAAACATGAAAATATGTCCACCGCTATCTGTATAAACTTGAAAATATCTCCACCGCTATCTGTATAAACATGGAAATATCTACACCGTAATCTGTATAAACATGGAAATATCTAGACCGCTATCTGTATAAACATTCAAATATCTACATTGCTATCTGTATAATCATGGAAATATCTACACCGCTATCTGTATAAATATGGAAATATCAACACCTCTATCTGTATAAACATGAAAATACTTACAGCAGTATCTATATAAACATGGAAATATCTCCACCGCTATCTGTATAAACATGGACTTATCTACAACACTATCAGTGTAAACATGGAAATATCTTCACAGCTGTCTGTGTAAACATGGAAATATGTACACCGCAATCTGTGTGAATATGGATATATCTACTCCTCTGCCTCTGTAAACATGGAAATACCTCCACCACTGTCTGTATAAACATGGAAATATCTACACCGCTATCTGTATAAACATGGAAATATCTACACTACAATCTGTATAAACATGGATATATCTTCACCGCTATCTGTATAAACATGTTAATAACTACACTGCTATCTGTATAAACATGGAAATATCTACTCCGCTATCTGTATAAATATGGAAATATCTACACCGCTATCTCTATAAACATGGAAATATCTACACCGCTATCTGTATAAACATGGAAATATCTACACAGCTATCTGCATAAACATGCAAATATCTACAGTGCTATCTTTATAAACATGGAAATATCTCCACAGCTTTCTGTATAAACATGGAAATATCTACACCGCTATGTGTATAAACCTGGAAATATCTACACTGCAATCTCTATAAACATGGAAATATCTACAACACTATCTGTGTAAACATGGAAATACCTATACAGCTGTCTGTGTAAACATGGAAATATGTACACCGCAATCTGTGTGAAGATGGAAATATCTACACCTCTGTCTCTGTAAACATGGAAATATCTACACCAGTATCTGTATAAACATGGAAATATCTACACCGCTATCTGTATAAACATCAAATATCTACACCACAGTCTGTATAAACATGGATATATCTATACCGCTATCTGTATAAACATGGAAATATCTACACTGCTATCTGTATAAACATGGAAATGTCTACTCCGCTATCTGTATAAATATGGAAATATCTACACCGCTATCTCTATAAACATGGAATTGTCAAAACCGCTATCTGTATATACATGGAAATATCTACATGGCTATCACTAAAAACATGGAAATATCTTCCCCGTATACAGATCTACAACCCCATCTGTATGAACATGGATATAGCTACACCGCGATCTCTATAATCATGGATATGTCTACACCGCTATCTTTATAAACATGGAAATATCTACACTGCCATCTGTATAAACATGGAAATACCTACAGTGCCATCTGTATACACATGGAAATATCTACACTACCATCGGTATAATCATGGAAATATCTACACCGTTATCTCTATAAACATGGAGATACCTGCACCACTATCTCTATAAACATGGAAATATCTACACTTCCGTTTCCATAAACATGGAACTATGTACACTGCCATCTGTATAAACATGGAAATATCTACACTGCCATCTGTATAAAGATGTAAATATCTACACCGCGAGCTGTGTAAACATGGAAATATCTACACCGCTATATATATAAACTTGGAAATACCAACACAGCTATCTGTATAAACTTGGAAATGTCTACAATGCTATCTGTATAAACATGGAAATATCTACTCCGCTATCTCTATAAACACGGAAACACCTACACAGCTATCTTTGTAAACAAGGAAATATCTGCACCGCTATCTCTATAAACATGGAAATGTATACACCGAGATCTCTATAAACATGGAAAAATCTACACCGCACATCTACCTAAAAAAGGAAGTATCTACATCGCCATCTCTATAAACGTGGAAATATCTACAACTTTATCTGTATAAACATGGAAATATCTTCAACAATATCTGTGTAAACATGGAAATATCTACTCAGCTGTCTGTGTAAACATGCAAATACGTACACCGTTATCTGTGTGAAGGTGGAAATATCTACACGGCAATCTGTGCAAATATGGAAATACGTACAACTCTATCTCTGTAAACATGGAAATAGCTACACCGCTATCTGTATAAACATGGAACATCTACACCGCTATCTGTATAAACATGGAAGTATCTACACCACATTCTGTATAAATATGGAAATATCTACACCGCTATCTCTACAAACATGGAAATGTCTACACCGCTATCTGTTTAAAGATGGAAATATCTACATGGCTATTTCTATAAATATGGAAATACCTACACTGCCATCTGTATAAACATGGAAATATCTACACAGCCATCTCTATAAACATGGAAATATCTACATCGCTATCTGTATAAAAATGGAAATAGCTAAACCGCTATCTGTATAAAAATGGAATTATCTACACCGATATCTGCATAAATATGCACATATCTACAGTGCTATCTGTATAAACATGGAAATATCTCCACCACTATCTGTATAAACATGGAAATATCTACACCGCAATCTCTATAAACATGGAAATATCTACACCGCTGTCTGCATAAACTTGCAAATATCTACACCACCATCTCTATAAACATGGAAATATCTCCACCGCTATCTGTATAAACATGGAAATATCTCCGCCGCTCTCCGTATAAACATGGAAATATCTACACCGCCATCTTTATATACATGGAAATATCTACAACGCTATCTGTATAAACATGGAAATATCTACACCGACATCTGTATAAATATGGAAATATCTATACCACCATCTGTATAAACATGTAAATATCTACACCGCTCTCTTTATAAACATAGAAATATCTACAAGGATATCTGTATAAACATGGAAATATCTACAACGCTATCTGTGTAAACACGAAAATATCTACACAGCTATCTCTGTAAACTTGGAAATATCAACACCGATATCTGTATAAAGATGGAAATATCGACACTGCAATCTGTGAAAAAATGGAAATATCTACACTACTATCTCTGTAAACATGGAAATATCTACACCACCATCTGCATAAACATGGAAATATCTACACCGCTATCTGTATAAACATGGAAATATGTACACCGATATGTGTATAAACATGGAAATAACTACAGCGCAATCTGTATAAACATGGAAATGTCTACAATGCTATCTCTGTAAACGTGGAAATATCTACACAGCTATCTGTGTAAACTTGGAAATATCTACACCGCTATCTGTGTAAATTTGGCAATACATACACTGCAATCTGTGCAAAGAAGGAAATAACTACACCGCTATCTCTGTAAACATGGAAATATCTACACCGCTATCTAAATAAATGTGGAAATATCTACACTGCTATCTCTATAAACATGGAAATATCTACATGCTACATGTTTTAAGATGGAAATTTCTACACAGCAATCTGTGCAAAGTTGGAAATATCTACACCGCTATCTGTGTAAACATGGAAATATCTACGCCGCTATCTGTATAAACATGGAAATATCTACACCACTGTCTGTATAAACATGGAAATATCTATACCACTATCTGTATAAACTTTGAAATATCTACACCGCTATCTGTGTAAATATGTAAATATCTCCACTGCCATCTGTATATCCATGGAAATATTTCCACCGCTATCTGTGTAAATATGTAAATATCTCCACCGCCATCTGTATATCCATGGAAATATCTCCACCACTATCTGTATAAACATGGAAATATCTCCACTGCCAACTGTATAAATATGGAAATATCTATACCGCCATCTGTATAAACATGTAAATATCTACACCGCTGTCTTTATAAACATAGAAATATCTACAAGGCTATCTGTATAAACATGGAAATATCTACAACGCTATATGTGTAAACATGGAAATATCTACACAGCTATCTGTGTAAACATGGAAATATCTACACCGATATCTGTATAAAGATGGAAATATCTACACAGCAATCTGTGAAAAGATGGAAATATCTACACTACTATCTCTGTAACATGGAAATATCTACACCACCATCTGCATAAACATGGAAATATCTACACCGCTATGTGTATAAAAATGGAAATAGCCACACCGCTATCTGTATAAACATGGAAATAACTACACCGCTGTCTGTATAATCATGGAAATATCCACACCTCTATATGTATAAATATGGAAATAACTACACCACTATCTCTATAACCATGGAGATATCTACACCGCTATCTGTATAAACATAGAAAGAACTACACTGCTATCTGTATAAACATGAAAATATCTACACCGCCATCTGTGTAAACGTGGAAATATCTACACAGTCATTTGTATAAACATGGAAATATCTACATCGTCATCTGTATAAAGATGGAAATACCTACACCGCTATCTGTATAAACCTGGAAATATCTACACCACTATCTGTATAAACTTGGAAATACCTACTCCGCTATCTCTATAAACATGGAAATATCTACACCGCTATCTGAATAAACATGGAAATACCTACAATGCTATCTGTATAAACATGCAAATATCTACACCACTATCTATATAAACACGGAAATATCTACATCGCTATCTGTATAAACATGGAAACATCTCCACCGCTAAATGTATAAACATGGAACTATCTACACCGCTATCTTTATAAACATGGAAATAACTACATCGCCATCTGTATAAACAGGAAAATATCTACATCGCTATCTGTATTATCATGGAAATATCTAAACCGCCATCTACATAAACAAGGAAATAACTACATCGCCATCTGTATAAACATGGAAATAACTTCACCGCCATCTGTATAAACATAGAAATATCTACAAAGCCATCTGTAGAAAGATGGAAATATCTACACCGCAATCTGTATAAACCTAGAAATATCTACAGCGATATCTTTATAAATATGGAAATATCTACACGGCTATCTCTATAAACATGGAAATTCCTACACCGTTATCTGTATAAACATAGAAATATCTACACGGGTATCGCTATAAACATGGAAATATCTACACCGCCATCTGTTTAAACATGGAAATAAGTACACAGTCATCTGTATTAACACGGAAATATCTACACCACCATCAGTATAAACATGGAAATATCTACACTGCTATCTGTATAAACATGGAAATATATACACAGCCATCTCTATAAACGTGGAAATACCTACACTGCTACCTGTATAAACATGGAAATAGCCACACCGCTATCTGTATAAACATGGAAATATCTACACCTCCACCTGTATAAACATGGAAATATCTACACTGCCATGTGTATACACATGTAAACATCTACACAGCCATCTGTATAAACATGGAAATATCTACACTGCTCTCTGTATAAACATGGAAATATCTACACGGCAATCTTTATAAACATGGAAATATCTACATCGCTATCTGTATAAACATAGAAATAACTACACCGCTATCTGTATAAACATGGAAATATCTACACCGCCATCTGTATAAACGTGGAAATATCCACACAGTCATCTGAAAAGACATGGAAATATTTACACAGCTTTCTGTATAAACATGGAAATATCTACACCGCTATCTCTATAAACTTGGAAATATCTACACCGCCATCCGCATAAACACCTAAAGATCTACACCGCCATCTCTATAAACATGGAAATATCTACACCGCCATCTTTATATACATGTTTATATCAACATCGCCACCTATATAATCATGGAAATATCCACACTGCTGTCTGTATAAACATGGAAATATCTACACCGCCATCTGTAAAAACATGGAAATATGTACACAGTCATCTGTATAAACATGGAGATATCTACACTGCCATCTGTATAAACATGGAAATATCTACACAGTCATGTTTGTAAACATGGAAACTTCCACACATTTATCTGTATAAACATGGAAATATCTACACTGCCATCTGTATACACATGGAAATATCTACACTGCCATCTGTATACACATGGAAATATCTACACAGCCATCTGTATAAACATGGAAATATCTACACCGCTATCTCTATAAACATGGAAATACCTATACCGCTATCTGTATAAACATGGAAATATCTATACCGCCATCTGTATAAACATGGAAATATTTCCACAGCTATCTGTATAAACATGGAAATATCTACAACGCCATCTGTATAAACATGGATTATCTACTCAGCCATCTCTATAAGTATGGAAACAGCCACACCGTTACCTGTTTAAACTTTGAAATAGCCATAGCGCTATCTGTATAAACATGGAAATATCAGCACCGCCATCTGTATAATCATGGAAATATCCACACTGCCGTCTGCATAAACATGGCAATATCTACACCGCCATCTGTAAAAACATGGAAATATGTACAAAGTCATCTGTATAAACATGGAAATATCCACACCTCCATCAGAATGAACATGGAAATATCTACACCACTATCTCTATAAACATGGAAATAGCTAAACCGGTATCTGTATAGTCCTGGAAATATCCACACCGCTTTGTGTATAAACACGGAAATATCCACACCGCCATCTCTATAAACATGGAAATATCTACACAGTCTTGTGTATAAACATGGAAACATCGACACCTCCATCTCTATAAACATGGAAATATCTACAGTGACATCTGTACACACATGGAAATATCTGCAGTGCCATCTGTATACACATGGAAATAACTACACAGCCATCTGTATAAACATGGAAATATCTACACCGCTATCTCTATAAACATGGAAATACCTACACCGCTAATTGTATAAACATGGAAACATCTACACCGCCATTTGCATAAACATGTAAATACCTCCACCCCTATCGGTATAAACATGGAAATATCTACAGCGCTATCTGTATATACATGGAAGTATGCACACCGCTATCTGTAGAAACATGGAAATTTGTACAACGACATCTGCATAAACTTGGAAATAACTACACAGTCATCTGTATAAACATGGAAATTTCTACCCCACTATCTGTATAAAGATGGAAATGGCTACAACGCCATCTGTATAAACATGGAAACATCTACACAGGCATCTCTATAAATATGGAAATAGTTACACCGTTATCTGTGTAAATGTGGAAATATCTACACCGCTATCTTTATAAACATGGAAATAGCTTCACCACGATCTGTATAAACATGGAAATATCTACACCGCTATCTGTATAAGCATGGAAATATCTACACAGTCATCTGAATAGACATGGAAATATCTACACCACCATCTGTATAAACATGGAAATACCTACCATACCATCTGTATACACATGGAAATATCTACACAGACATCTGTATAAATATGGACATACCTACACCACCATCTGTATAAACATGAAAATATCTACACTGCCATCTGTAGAAAGATGGAAATATCTACACCGCTATCTCTATAAATATGGAAATATCTACACCGCCATCTCTATAAACATGAAAATATCTATACTGCCATCTCCATAAAGATGGAAGTATCTACTTCGCCATGTGTATAAACACGGAAATATCTACACCACCATCTGTGAAAACATGGAAATGTCTACACCGCTATCTGCATAAACATGGAAATATCTACACTGCCATCTGCATGTCCATGGAAATATCTACACCGCCATCTGTATAAACATGGAAATATCTACACGGCCATCTGTGTATAGATGGAAATATCAACACCACCATCGGTACAAACATGGAAATATCTTCACCGCTATCTCTATAAACATGGAAATACCTACACTGCCATCTGCATGTCCTTGGAAATATCTACACCGCCATCTGTATAAACATGGAAATATCAACACCACCATCTTTACAAACATGGAAATATCTACACCGCTATGTCTATAAACATGGAAATACCTACACCGCTATCTCTATATACATGGAAATATCCACACCGCTGTCTGTATAAACGTAGAAATATCTACACCGCTCTCTGTATAAACATGGAAATATCGATACCGCGATCTATATAAACATGGAAATATCTACACCCCGATCTGTATAAACATGGAAATATCTTCACCACGATCTGTATAAACATGGAAATATCTACACCGCTATCTGTATGAACATGGTAATATCTACACCACCATCTATATAAACATGGAAGTATCTACACCGCCATCTGTATAAACATGGAATTATCTACAATGCCATCTGTATACACATGGAAATATCTACGCAGCCATCTGTATAAACATGTAAATATCTACACTGCGATCACTATAAACATGCAAATATCTACACCGCCATCTCTATAAACATGAAAATATCTACACTGCCATCTCCATAAACATGGAACTAACTTCTCCGCCATCTGTATAAACATGGAAACATCTACACCGCCATCAGTGTGAATAAGGAAATATCTACAATGCCATCTGTATAAAGATATAAATATCTGCACTGCGAGCTGTATAAACATGGAAATATCTGCACCGTGAGCTGTATAAACATGGAAATATCTACATCGCTATCTGTAAAACGTGGAAATACCAACACCGCTATCGGTATAAACATGGAAATATCTACAACGCCATCTATATAAACAAGGAAACATCTACACCGCTATGTCTATAAACATGGAAATACCTACACCGCTATCTCTATATACATGGAAATATCCACACCGCTGTCTGTATAAACATGGAAATATCGAAACAGCGATCTGTAAAAACATGGAAATATCTACACCCCGATCTGTATAAACATGGAAATATCTTCACCACGATCTGTATAAACATGGAAATATCTACACCGCTATGTGTATAAACATGGAAATATCTACACCGCTATCTCTATAAACATGGAAATATCTGCACCGCCATCTGTATAAACATGGAAATATCTACTATGCCATCTACATATCCATGGAAATATCTGCGCCGCCATCTGTATAAACATGGAAATATCTACACGGTCATCTGTGTATGGATGGAAATATCAACACCGCCATCTGTACAAACATGGAAATATCTACACCGCTATCTGTATAAACATGGAAATATCTACACCGCGGTCTGTGTAAACATGAAAATATCTAAATCGCTTTCTGTATAAAAGTGGAAATATCTACACCGCTATCTCTATAAACATTGAAGTACCTACACCGTGATCTGTATAAACATGGAAATATTTACACTGCTATCTCTATAATCATGGAAATATCTACACCGTTATCTGTATAAATATGGAAATACCTACACCGCTATCTCTATAAACATGGAAATATCTACACCGCCATCTGTATAAACATGGAAATATCTACACTGCTATCTCTATAAACATGGAGATATCTACAATGCCATCTGTAAAAACATGGAAATACCTATACTGTCATCTGTATAAACATGGAAATATCTACACCACCAACTATAAAAACATGGAAATATCTACAATGCCATCCATATACACATGGAAATACCTACACGGCAATCTGTGTAAAGATGGAAACATTAACATCGCCATCTGTACAAACATGGAAATACCTACACCGCCATCTGTATAAACATGGAAATATCTACACTGCGGTCTGTATAAACATGGAAATTTCTACACCGGTATCTGTATAAACATGGAAATATCTACACCACGATCTGTATATACATGGAAATATTTACACCGCTATCTGTATAAACATGGAAATATCTACACCGATATCTCTATAAACATGGAAATATCTACACCACGATCTGTATAAACATGGAAATATTTACAACGCTATCTGTATAAACATGGAAATATCTACGAAGCCATCTGTATAAACATGGAAATAACATCACAGTCATGTGTAGGAACATGGAAATATCTACACCGCGATCTGTAAAAACATGGAAATATCTACACCGCAATCTGTATAAACATGGAATTATCTAAACCGCTATCTGTATAAACATGGAAATATCTACACAGCTATCTCTATAAACATGGAAATATCTACACCTCAATCTGTATAAACATGGAAATAACTACAAAGTCATCTGTATAAACATGGAAATATCTACACAGCCATCTGTATATACTTGGAAATATCTACACAGCCGTCTGTATATACATGGAAATATCTACACAGCCCTGTTTATATACATGGAAATATCTACATCGCTATCTATATAAACATGGAAATAACTACACCGCTATCTGTATAAAAATGGAAATAAATACAACGCTATTTGTATAAACAAGGAAATATCTACACCGCAATCTGTTTAAACATGGAAATATATTCACAGACATCTGTTTATACATGGAAATATCTACACCGCTATCTGTATAAACATGCTAATAACTACACTGCTATCTGCATAAATGTGGAAATATTTGCACCGCTATCCCTATAAACTTGGTAATATCAACACCGCGATCTGTATAAACATGGAAATATCAACACCATGATCTGTATAAACATGGAAATATCTACATCGCGATCTGTATAAACATGGAAATATCTACACCGTGATCTGTATAAACATGGAAATATCTACACCGCCATCTCTATAAACATGAAAATATCTACACCCCTAACTGTATAAACATGGAAATATCCACACCGCTATCTCTATTATCATGGAAAAATCAACACCGCTATCTCTATGATCATAGAAATATCTACACCGCCATCTTTATAAACATGGAAATATCTACACCGCGATCAGTATAAACGTGGAAATATCTACACCACTATCTCTATAAACATGAAAATATCTCCACTGCTATCTCTATAAACATCAAAATACCTACACCGCCATCTGTATAAACATGGAAATACTTACAAAGTTATCGGTATAAACATGGAAATATCTACACCGCCATCTGTATAAACATGGAAATATCTACACAGCCATGTGTATACACATGGAAATATCTACACCGCTATCTATATAAACATGGAAATAACTACACCGCTATCTGTATAAACCTGGAAATATCTACTATGCCATCTACATATCCATGGAAATATCTGCGCCGCCATCTGTATAAACATGGAAATATCTACACGGTCATCTGTGTATGGATGGAAATATCAACACCGCCATCTGTACAAACATGGAAATATCTACACCGCTATCTGTATAAACATGGAAATATCTACACCGCGGTCTGTGTAAACATGAAAATATCTAAATCGCTTTCTGTATAAACGTGGAAATATCTACACCGCTATCTCTATAAACATTGAAGTATCTACACCGTGATCTGTATAAACATGGAAATATTTACACTGCTATCTGTATAATCATGGAAATATCTACACCGTTATCTGTATAAATATGGAAATACCTACACCGCTATCTCTATAAACATGGAAATATCTACACCGCCATCTGTATAAACATGGAAATATCTACACTGCTATCTCTATAAACATGGAAATATCTACAATGCCATCTGTAAAAACATGGAAATACCTATACTGTCATCTGTATAAATATGGAAATATCTACACCACCAACTATAAAAACATGGAAATATCTACAATGCCATCCATATACACATGGAAATACCTACACGGCAATCTGTGTAAAGATGGAAACATCAACACCGCCATCTGTACAAACATGGAAATATCTATACCGCTATCTGTATAAACATGGAATTATCTACACTGCGGTCTGTATAAACATGGAAATTTCTACACCGGTATCTGTATAAACATGGAAATATCTACACCATGATCTGTATAAACATGGAAATATTTACACCGCTATCTCTATAAACATGGAAATATCTACACCGATATCTCTATAAACATGGAAATATCTACACCGCTATCTGTATAAACATGGAAATATATACAATGCTATCTGTGTAAACATGGAAATATCTACACAGCTATCTGTGTAAACTTGGAAATAACTACACCGCTATCTGTATAAACATGGAAATATATACAATACTATCTGTGTAAACATGGAAGTATCTATCCAGCTATCTGTGCAAAGTTGGAAATATCTACACCGCTATCTCTGTAAACATGGAAATATCTACACCGCTAACTGTATAAACATGGAAATATCTACACCGCTGTCTGTATAAACAAGGAAATATCTACACCACCATCTGTAGAAACATGGAAATATCTACACCACAATCTGTATAAACATGGAAATACCTACACCGCTATCTGTATAAATATGGAAATATCTACACCGCTATCTCTATAAACATGGAAATACCTACACCGCTTTCTCTATAAACATGAAAATATCTACACTGCTATCTCTATATACATGGAAATATCTACACCTCCATCTCTATAAACATGAAAATACCTACACCGCCATCTTCAGAAACATGGATGTATCTACACCGCTATCTGTATAAACATGGAAATATCTACACCACTATCTGTATAAACATGGAAATATCTTCACTGCCATCTGTATAAACATGGTAATATCTACACCGCCATCTGTATAAAGATGGAAATATCTATACCGCAATCTGTATAAATATGGAAATATTTACATCGCTATCTGTATAAACATGGAAATATTTCCACCGCAGTCTGTGTAAACATAGAAATATCTACACCGCTATCTTTATAAACATGGAAATATCTACACCGCAATCTATATAAACATGGATATAACTACACCGCTATCTGTATAAACAAGGAAATATCTACACGGCTATCTGTATAAACATGGAAATATCTACACCGCTATCTGTATAAACATGGAAATATCTACACCGTTATCTGTATAAACGCGGAAATATGTACACAGCAATCTGTGCAAATATGTAAATATCTACACGTCTATCTCTGTAAATATGGAAATATCTACACCGCTATCTGCATAAACATGGAAATATCTATACCACTATCTGTATAAACATGGAAATATATACACCACGATATGTATAAACATGGATATATCTACACCGCTATCTGTATAAACATGGAAATATCTACACCACTATCTGTATAAACATGGAAATATATACACCACGATCTGTATAAACATGCATATATCTACACCGCTATCTGTATAAACATGGAAACATCTACACCGCTATCTGCATAAACATGGAAATATCTACACTGCTATCTGTGTAACTATGGAAATATCTACACCGCTATCTCTATGAACATGGAAATGTCTACACCGCTGTCTGTATAAACATGGAAATATCTTAATGGCTATCTCTCTAAACATGGAAATATCTACACCACCATATGTATAAACATGGATATACCTACACAGTCATTTGAATAAACATCGAAATAACTCCCCCACTATCTGTATAAACATGGAAAGATCTACACTGCAATCTGTATAAACATGGAAATAACTACACAGCCATCTCTATAAACATGGAAATATCTACATCACTATCTGTATAAACATGGAGATATCCACACCGCTATCTGCGTAACATGGAAATATTTACACCGCCATCTGTAAAAAACATGGAAATATCTACACAGTCATCTGTATAAACATGGAAATATCTACACCCCCATCTGTAAAAACATGGAAATATCTACACCGCTATCTCTACAAACATGGAAATACAGCACCGCTATCTGTATAAACACGGAAATATCGACAACGCTATCTGAATAAACTTGGAAATATCTACACTGCCATCTCTATAAACATGAAAATATGTCCACCGCTATCTGTATAAACTTGAAAATATCTCCACCGCTATCTGTATAAACATGGAAATATCTACACCGTAATCTGTATAAACATGGAAATATCTAGACCGCTATCTGTATAAACATTCAAATATCTACATTGCTATCTGTATAATCATGGAAATATCTACACCGCTATCTGTATAAATATGGAAATATCAACACCTCTATCTGTATAAACATGAAAATACTTACAGCAGTATCTATATAAACATGGAAATATCTCCACCGCTATCTGTATAAACATGGACTTATCTACAACACTATCAGTGTAAACATGGAAATATCTTCACAGCTGTCTGTGTAAACATGGAAATATGTACACCGCAATCTGTGTGAATATGGATATATCTACTCCTCTGCCTCTGTAAACATGGAAATACCTCCACCACTGTCTGTATAAACATGGAAATATCTACACCGCTATCTGTATAAACATGGAAATATCTACACTACAATCTGTATAAACATGGATATATCTACACCGCTATCTGTATAAACATGTTAATAACTACACTGCTATCTGTATAAACATGGAAATATCTACTCCGCTATCTGTATAAATATGGAAATATCTACACCGCTATCTCTATAAACATGGAAATATCTACACCGCTATCTGTATAAACATGGAAATATCTACACAGCTATCTGCATAAACATGCAAATATCTACAGTGCTATCTTTATAAACATGGAAATATCTCCACAGCTTTCTGTATAAACATGGAAATATCTACACCGCTATGTGTATAAACCTGGAAATATCTACACTGCAATCTCTATAAACATGGAAATATCTACAACACTATCTGTGTAAACATGGAAATACCTATACAGCTGTCTGTGTAAACATGGAAATATGTACACCGCAATCTGTGTGAAGATGGAAATATCTACACCTCTGTCTCTGTAAACATGGAAATATCTACACCAGTATCTGTATAAACATGGAAATATCTACACCGCTATCTGTATAAACATCAAATATCTACACCACAGTCTGTATAAACATGGATATATCTATACCGCTATCTGTATAAACATGGAAATATCTACACTGCTATCTGTATAAACATGGAAATGTCTACTCCGCTATCTGTATAAATATGGAAATATCTACACCGCTATCTCTATAAACATGGAATTGTCAAAACCGCTATCTGTATATACATGGAAATATCTACATGGCTATCACTAAAAACATGGAAATATCTTCCCCGTATACAGATCTACAACCCCATCTGTATGAACATGGATATAGCTACACCGCGATCTCTATAATCATGGATATGTCTACACCGCTATCTTTATAAACATGGAAATATCTACACTGCCATCTGTATAAACATGGAAATACCTACAGTGCCATCTGTATACACATGGAAATATCTACACTACCATCGGTATAATCATGGAAATATCTACACCGTTATCTCTATAAACATGGAGATACCTGCACCACTATCTCTATAAACATGGAAATATCTACACTTCCGTTTCCATAAACATGGAACTATGTACACTGCCATCTGTATAAACATGGAAATATCTACACTGCCATCTGTATAAAGATGTAAATATCTACACCGCGAGCTGTGTAAACATGGAAATATCTACACCGCTATATATATAAACTTGGAAATACCAACACAGCTATCTGTATAAACTTGGAAATGTCTACAATGCTATCTGTATAAACATGGAAATATCTACTCCGCTATCTCTATAAACACGGAAACACCTACACAGCTATCTTTGTAAACAAGGAAATATCTGCACCGCTATCTCTATAAACATGGAAATGTATACACCGAGATCTCTATAAACATGGAAAAATCTACACCGCACATCTACCTAAAAAAGGAAGTATCTACATCGCCATCTCTATAAACGTGGAAATATCTACAACTTTATCTGTATAAACATGGAAATATCTTCAACAATATCTGTGTAAACATGGAAATATCTACTCAGCTGTCTGTGTAAACATGCAAATACGTACACCGTTATCTGTGTGAAGGTGGAAATATCTACACGGCAATCTGTGCAAATATGGAAATACGTACAACTCTATCTCTGTAAACATGGAAATAGCTACACCGCTATCTGTATAAACATGGAACATCTACACCGCTATCTGTATAAACATGGAAGTATCTACACCACATTCTGTATAAATATGGAAATATCTACACCGCTATCTCTACAAACATGGAAATGTCTACACCGCTATCTGTTTAAAGATGGAAATATCTACATGGCTATTTCTATAAATATGGAAATACCTACACTGCCATCTGTATAAACATGGAAATATCTACACAGCCATCTCTATAAACATGGAAATATCTACATCGCTATCTGTATAAAAATGGAAATAGCTAAACCGCTATCTGTATAAAAATGGAATTATCTACACCGATATCTGCATAAATATGCACATATCTACAGTGCTATCTGTATAAACATGGAAATATCTCCACCACTATCTGTATAAACATGGAAATATCTACACCGCAATCTCTATAAACATGGAAATATCTACACCGCTGTCTGCATAAACTTGCAAATATCTACACCACCATCTCTATAAACATGGAAATATCTCCACCGCTATCTGTATAAACATGGAAATATCTCCGCCGCTCTCCGTATAAACATGGAAATATCTACACCGCCATCTTTATATACATGGAAATATCTACAACGCTATCTGTATAAACATGGAAATATCTACACCGACATCTGTATAAATATGGAAATATCTATACCACCATCTGTATAAACATGTAAATATCTACACCGCTCTCTTTATAAACATAGAAATATCTACAAGGATATCTGTATAAACATGGAAATATCTACAACGCTATCTGTGTAAACACGAAAATATCTACACAGCTATCTCTGTAAACTTGGAAATATCAACACCGATATCTGTATAAAGATGGAAATATCGACACTGCAATCTGTGAAAAAATGGAAATATCTACACTACTATCTCTGTAAACATGGAAATATCTACACCACCATCTGCATAAACATGGAAATATCTACACCGCTATCTGTATAAACATGGAAATATGTACACCGATATGTGTATAAACATGGAAATAACTACAGCGCAATCTGTATAAACATGGAAATGTCTACAATGCTATCTCTGTAAACGTGGAAATATCTACACAGCTATCTGTGTAAACTTGGAAATATCTACACCGCTATCTGTGTAAATTTGGCAATACATACACTGCAATCTGTGCAAAGAAGGAAATAACTACACCGCTATCTCTGTAAACATGGAAATATCTACACCGCTATCTAAATAAATGTGGAAATATCTACACTGCTATCTCTATAAACATGGAAATATCTACATGCTACATGTTTTAAGATGGAAATTTCTACACAGCAATCTGTGCAAAGTTGGAAATATCTACACCGCTATCTGTGTAAACATGGAAATATCTACGCCGCTATCTGTATAAACATGGAAATATCTACACCACTGTCTGTATAAACATGGAAATATCTATACCACTATCTGTATAAACTTTGAAATATCTACACCGCTATCTGTGTAAATATGTAAATATCTCCACTGCCATCTGTATATCCATGGAAATATTTCCACCGCTATCTGTGTAAATATGTAAATATCTCCACCGCCATCTGTATATCCATGGAAATATCTCCACCGCTATCTGTATAAACATGGAAATATCTCCACTGCCAACTGTATAAATATGGAAATATCTATACCGCCATCTGTATAAACATGTAAATATCTACACCGCTGTCTTTATAAACATAGAAATATCTACAAGGCTATCTGTATAAACATGGAAATATCTACAACGCTATATGTGTAAACATGGAAATATCTACACAGCTATCTGTGTAAACATGGAAATATCTACACCGATATCTGTATAAAGATGGAAATATCTACACAGCAATCTGTGAAAAGATGGAAATATCTACACTACTATCTCTGTAACATGGAAATATCTACACCACCATCTGCATAAACATGGAAATATCTACACCGCTATGTGTATAAAAATGGAAATAGCCACACCGCTATCTGTATAAACATGGAAATAACTACACCGCTGTCTGTATAATCATGGAAATATCCACACCTCTATATGTATAAATATGGAAATAACTACACCACTATCTCTATAACCATGGAGATATCTACACCGCTATCTGTATAAACATAGAAAGAACTACACTGCTATCTGTATAAACATGAAAATATCTACACCGCCATCTGTGTAAACGTGGAAATATCTACACAGTCATTTGTATAAACATGGAAATATCTACATCGTCATCTGTATAAAGATGGAAATACCTACACTGCTATCTGTATAAACCTGGAAATATCTACACCACTATCTGTATAAACTTGGAAATACCTACTCCGCTATCTCTATAAACATGGAAATATCTACACCGCTATCTGAATAAACATGGAAATACCTACAATGCTATCTGTATAAACATGCAAATATCTACACCACTATCTATATAAACACGGAAATATCTACATCGCTATCTGTATAAACATGGAAACATCTCCACCGCTAAATGTATAAACATGGAACTATCTACACCGCTATCTTTATAAACATGGAAATAACTACATCGCCATCTGTATAAACAGGAAAATATCTACATCGCTATCTGTATTATCATGGAAATATCTAAACCGCCATCTACATAAACAAGGAAATAACTACATCGCCATCTGTATAAACATGGAAATAACTTCACCGCCATCTGTATAAACATAGAAATATCTACAAAGCCATCTGTAGAAAGATGGAAATATCTACACCGCAATCTGTATAAACCTAGAAATATCTACAGCGATATCTTTATAAATATGGAAATATCTACACGGCTATCTCTATAAACATGGAAATTCCTACACCGTTATCTGTATAAACATAGAAATATCTACACGGGTATCGCTATAAACATGGAAATATCTACACCGCCATCTGTTTAAACATGGAAATAAGTACACAGTCATCTGTATTAACACGGAAATATCTACACCACCATCAGTATAAACATGGAAATATCTACACTGCTATCTGTATAAACATGGAAATATATACACAGCCATCTCTATAAACGTGGAAATACCTACACTGCTACCTGTATAAACATGGAAATAGCCACACCGCTATCTGTATAAACATGGAAATATCTACACCTCCACCTGTATAAACATGGAAATATCTACACTGCCATGTGTATACACATGTAAACATCTACACAGCCATCTGTATAAACATGGAAATATCTACACTGCTCTCTGTATAAACATGGAAATATCTACACGGCAATCTTTATAAACATGGAAATATCTACATCGCTATCTGTATAAACATAGAAATAACTACACCGCTATCTGTATAAACATGGAAATATCTACACCGCCATCTGTATAAACGTGGAAATATCCACACAGTCATCTGAAAAGACATGGAAATATTTACACAGCTTTCTGTATAAACATGGAAATATCTACACCGCTATCTCTATAAACTTGGAAATATCTACACCGCCATCTGCATAAACACCTAAAGATCTACACCGCCATCTCTATAAACATGGAAATATCTACACCGCCATCTTTATATACATGTTTATATCAACATCGCCACCTATATAATCATGGAAATATCCACACTGCTGTCTGTATAAACATGGAAATATCTACACCGCCATCTGTAAAAACATGGAAATATGTACACAGTCATCTGTATAAACATGGAGATATCTACACTGCCATCTGTATAAACATGGAAATATCTACACAGTCATGTTTGTAAACATGGAAACTTCCACACATTTATCTGTATAAACATGGAAATATCTACACTGCCATCTGTATACACATGGAAATATCTACACTGCCATCTGTATACACATGGAAATATCTACACAGCCATCTGTATAAACATGGAAATATCTACACCGCTATCTCTATAAACATGGAAATACCTATACCGCTATCTGTATAAACATGGAAATATCTATACCGCCATCTGTATAAACATGGAAATATTTCCACAGCTATCTGTATAAACATGGAAATATCTACAACGCCATCTGTATAAACATGGATTATCTACTCAGCCATCTCTATAAGTATGGAAACAGCCACACCGTTACCTGTTTAAACTTTGAAATAGCCATAGCGCTATCTGTATAAACATGGAAATATCAGCACCGCCATCTGTATAATCATGGAAATATCCACACTGCCGTCTGCATAAACATGGCAATATCTACACCGCCATCTGTAAAAACATGGAAATATGTACAAAGTCATCTGTATAAACATGGAAATATCCACACCTCCATCAGAATGAACATGGAAATATCTACACCACTATCTCTATAAACATGGAAATAGCTAAACCGGTATCTGTATAGTCCTGGAAATATCCACACCGCTTTGTGTATAAACACGGAAATATCCACACCGCCATCTCTATAAACATGGAAATATCTACACAGTCTTGTGTATAAACATGGAAACATCGACACCTCCATCTCTATAAACATGGAAATATCTACAGTGACATCTGTACACACATGGAAATATCTGCAGTGCCATCTGTATACACATGGAAATAACTACACAGCCATCTGTATAAACATGGAAATATCTACACCGCTATCTCTATAAACATGGAAATACCTACACCGCTAATTGTATAAACATGGAAACATCTACACCGCCATTTGCATAAACATGTAAATACCTCCACCCCTATCGGTATAAACATGGAAATATCTACAGCGCTATCTGTATATACATGGAAGTATGCACACCGCTATCTGTAGAAACATGGAAATTTGTACAACGACATCTGCATAAACTTGGAAATAACTACACAGTCATCTGTATAAACATGGAAATTTCTACCCCACTATCTGTATAAAGATGGAAATGGCTACAACGCCATCTGTATAAACATGGAAACATCTACACAGGCATCTCTATAAATATGGAAATAGTTACACCGTTATCTGTGTAAATGTGGAAATATCTACACCGCTATCTTTATAAACATGGAAATAGCTTCACCACGATCTGTATAAACATGGAAATATCTACACCGCTATCTGTATAAGCATGGAAATATCTACACAGTCATCTGAATAGACATGGAAATATCTACACCACCATCTGTATAAACATGGAAATACCTACCATACCATCTGTATACACATGGAAATATCTACACAGACATCTGTATAAATATGGACATACCTACACCACCATCTGTATAAACATGAAAATATCTACACTGCCATCTGTAGAAAGATGGAAATATCTACACCGCTATCTCTATAAATATGGAAATATCTACACCGCCATCTCTATAAACATGAAAATATCTATACTGCCATCTCCATAAAGATGGAAGTATCTACTTCGCCATGTGTATAAACACGGAAATATCTACACCACCATCTGTGAAAACATGGAAATGTCTACACCGCTATCTGCATAAACATGGAAATATCTACACTGCCATCTGCATGTCCATGGAAATATCTACACCGCCATCTGTATAAACATGGAAATATCTACACGGCCATCTGTGTATAGATGGAAATATCAACACCACCATCGGTACAAACATGGAAATATCTTCACCGCTATCTCTATAAACATGGAAATACCTACACTGCCATCTGCATGTCCTTGGAAATATCTACACCGCCATCTGTATAAACATGGAAATATCAACACCACCATCTTTACAAACATGGAAATATCTACACCGCTATGTCTATAAACATGGAAATACCTACACCGCTATCTCTATATACATGGAAATATCCACACCGCTGTCTGTATAAACGTAGAAATATCTACACCGCTCTCTGTATAAACATGGAAATATCGATACCGCGATCTATATAAACATGGAAATATCTACACCCCGATCTGTATAAACATGGAAATATCTTCACCACGATCTGTATAAACATGGAAATATCTACACCGCTATCTGTATGAACATGGTAATATCTACACCACCATCTATATAAACATGGAAATATCTACACCGCCATCTGTATAAACATGGAATTATCTACAATGCCATCTGTATACACATGGAAATATCTACGCAGCCATCTGTATAAACATGTAAATATCTACACTGCGATCACTATAAACATGCAAATATCTACACCGCCATCTCTATAAACATGAAAATATCTACACTGCCATCTCCATAAACATGGAACTAACTTCTCCGCCATCTGTATAAACATGGAAACATCTACACCGCCATCAGTGTGAATAAGGAAATATCTACAATGCCATCTGTATAAAGATATAAATATCTGCACTGCGAGCTGTATAAACATGGAAATATCTGCACCGTGAGCTGTATAAACATGGAAATATCTACATCGCTATCTGTAAAACGTGGAAATACCAACACCGCTATCGGTATAAACATGGAAATATCTACAACGCCATCTATATAAACAAGGAAACATCTACACCGCTATGTCTATAAACATGGAAATACCTACACCGCTATCTCTATATACATGGAAATATCCACACCGCTGTCTGTATAAACATGGAAATATCGAAACAGCGATCTGTAAAAACATGGAAATATCTACACCCCGATCTGTATAAACATGGAAATATCTTCACCACGATCTGTATAAACATGGAAATATCTACACCGCTATGTGTATAAACATGGAAATATCTACACCGCTATCTCTATAAACATGGAAATATCTGCACCGCCATCTGTATAAACATGGAAATATCTACTATGCCATCTACATATCCATGGAAATATCTGCGCCGCCATCTGTATAAACATGGAAATATCTACACGGTCATCTGTGTATGGATGGAAATATCAACACCGCCATCTGTACAAACATGGAAATATCTACACCGCTATCTGTATAAACATGGAAATATCTACACCGCGGTCTGTGTAAACATGAAAATATCTAAATCGCTTTCTGTATAAAAGTGGAAATATCTACACCGCTATCTCTATAAACATTGAAGTACCTACACCGTGATCTGTATAAACATGGAAATATTTACACTGCTATCTGTATAATCATGGAAATATCTACACCGTTATCTGTATAAATATGGAAATACCTACACCGCTATCTCTATAAACATGGAAATATCTACACCGCCATCTGTATAAACATGGAAATATCTACACTGCTATCTCTATAAACATGGAGATATCTACAATACCATCTGTAAAAACATGGAAATACCTATACTGTCATCTGTATAAACATGGAAATATCTACACCACCAACTATAAAAACATGGAAATATCTACAATGCCATCCATATACACATGGAAATACCTACACGGCAATCTGTGTAAAGATGGAAACATTAACATCGCCATCTGTACAAACATGGAAATACCTACACCGCCATCTGTATAAACATGGAAATATCTACACTGCGGTCTGTATAAACATGGAAATTTCTACACCGGTATCTGTATAAACATGGAAATATCTACACCACGATCTGTATATACATGGAAATATTTACACCGCTATCTGTATAAACATGGAAATATCTACACCGATATCTCTATAAACATGGAAATATCTACACCACGATCTGTATAAACATGGAAATATTTACAACGCTATCTGTATAAACATGGAAATATCTACGAAGCCATCTGTATAAACATGGAAATAACATCACAGTCATGTGTAGGAACATGGAAATATCTACACCGCGATCTGTAAAAACATGGAAATATCTACACCGCAATCTGTATAAACATGGAATTATCTAAACCGCTATCTGTATAAACATGGAAATATCTACACAGCTATCTCTATAAACATGGAAATATCTACACCTCAATCTGTATAAACATGGAAATAACTACAAAGTCATCTGTATAAACATGGAAATATCTACACAGCCATCTGTATATACTTGGAAATATCTACACAGCCGTCTGTATATACATGGAAATATCTACACAGCCCTGTTTATATACATGGAAATATCTACATCGCTATCTATATAAACATGGAAATAACTACACCGCTATCTGTATAAAAATGGAAATAAATACAACGCTATTTGTATAAACAAGGAAATATCTACACCGCAATCTGTTTAAACATGGAAATATATTCACAGACATCTGTTTATACATGGAAATATCTACACCGCTATCTGTATAAACATGCTAATAACTACACTGCTATCTGCATAAATGTGGAAATATTTGCACCGCTATCCCTATAAACTTGGTAATATCAACACCGCGATCTGTATAAACATGGAAATATCAACACCATGATCTGTATAAACATGGAAATATCTACATCGCGATCTGTATAAACATGGAAATATCTACACCGTGATCTGTATAAACATGGAAATATCTACACCGCCATCTCTATAAACATGAAAATATCTACACCCCTAACTGTATAAACATGGAAATATCCACACCGCTATCTCTATTATCATGGAAAAATCAACACCGCTATCTCTATGATCATAGAAATATCTACACCGCCATCTTTATAAACATGGAAATATCTACACCGCGATCAGTATAAACGTGGAAATATCTACACCACTATCTCTATAAACATGAAAATATCTCCACTGCTATCTCTATAAACATCAAAATACCTACACCGCCATCTGTATAAACATGGAAATACTTACAAAGTTATCGGTATAAACATGGAAATATCTACACCGCCATCTGTATAAACATGGAAATATCTACACAGCCATGTGTATACACATGGAAATATCTACACCGCTATCTATATAAACATGGAAATAACTACACCGCTATCTGTATAAACCTGGAAATATCTACTATGCCATCTACATATCCATGGAAATATCTGCGCCGCCATCTGTATAAACATGGAAATATCTACACGGTCATCTGTGTATGGATGGAAATATCAACACCGCCATCTGTACAAACATGGAAATATCTACACCGCTATCTGTATAAACATGGAAATATCTACACCGCGGTCTGTGTAAACATGAAAATATCTAAATCGCTTTCTGTATAAACGTGGAAATATCTACACCGCTATCTCTATAAACATTGAAGTATCTACACCGTGATCTGTATAAACATGGAAATATTTACACTGCTATCTGTATAATCATGGAAATATCTACACCGTTATCTGTATAAATATGGAAATACCTACACCGCTATCTCTATAAACATGGAAATATCTACACCGCCATCTGTATAAACATGGAAATATCTACACTGCTATCTCTATAAACATGGAAATATCTACAATGCCATCTGTAAAAACATGGAAATACCTATACTGTCATCTGTATAAATATGGAAATATCTACACCACCAACTATAAAAACATGGAAATATCTACAATGCCATCCATATACACATGGAAATACCTACACGGCAATCTGTGTAAAGATGGAAACATCAACACCGCCATCTGTACAAACATGGAAATATCTATACCGCTATCTGTATAAACATGGAATTATCTACACTGCGGTCTGTATAAACATGGAAATTTCTACACCGGTATCTGTATAAACATGGAAATATCTACACCATGATCTGTATAAACATGGAAATATTTACACCGCTATCTCTATAAACATGGAAATATCTACACCGATATCTCTATAAACATGGAAATATCTACACCACGATCTGTATAAACATGGAAATATTTACAACGCTATCTGTATAAACATGGAAATATCTACGAAGCCATCTGTATAAACATTGAAATAGCATCACAGTCATGTGTAGGAACATGGAAATATCTACACCGCGATCTGTAAAAACATGGAAATATCTACACCGCAATCTGTATAAACATGGAATTATCTACACCGCTATCTGTATAAACATGGAAATATCTACACAGCTATCTCTATAAACATGGAAATATCTACACCTCAATCTGTATAAACATGGAAATAACTACAAAGTCATCTGTATAAACATGGAAATATCTACACAGCCATGTGTATCAACTTGGAAATATCTACACAGCCGTCTGTATATACATGGAAATATCTACACAGCCCTGTGTATATACATGGAAATATCTACACCGCTATCTATATAAACATGGAAATAACTACACCGCTATCTGTATAAAAATGGAAATAAATACACCGCTATTTGTATAAACAAGGAAATATCTACACCGCAATCTGTTTAAACATGGAAATATATACACAGACATCTGTTTATACATTGAAATATCTACACCGCTATCTGTATAATCATGCTAATAGCTACACCGCTATCTGCATAAATGTGGAAATATTTGCACCGCTATCCCTATATACATGGTAATATCAACACCGCGATCTGTATAAACTTGGAAATATCTACACCATGATCTGTATAAACATGGAAATATCTACATCGCGATCTGTATAAACATGGAAATATCTACACCGTGATCTGTATAAACATGGAAATATCTACACCGCCATCTCTATAAACATGAAAATATCTACACCCCTATCTGTATAAACATGGAAATATCCACACCGCTATCTCTATTATCATGGAAAAATCAACACCGCTATCTCTATGAACATGGAAATATCTACACCGCCATCTCTATAAACATGGAAATATCTACACCGCGATCAGTATAAACGTGGAAATATCTACACCGCTATCTCTATAAACATGGAAATATCTCCACTGCTATCTCCATAAACATCAAAATACCTACACCGCCATCTGTATAAACATGGAAATACTTACAAAGTTATCGGTATAAACATGGAAATATCTACACCGTTATGTGTATAAATATGGAAATACCTACACCGCTATCTCTATAAACATGGAAATATCTACACCGCCATCTGTATAAACATGGAAATATCTACACTGCTATCTCTATAAACATGGAAATATCTACAATACCATCTGTAAAAACATGGAAATACCTATACAGTCATCTGTATAAATATGGAAATATCTACACCACCATCGGTAAAAACATGGAAATAACTACAATGCCATCCGTATACACATGGAAATACCTACACGGCAATCTGTGTATAGATGGAAACACCAACACCGCCATCTGTACAAACATGGAAATATCTACACCGCTATCTGTATAAACATGGAAATATCTGCACTGCGGTCTGTATAAACATGGACATTTCTACACCGGTATCTTTATAAACATGGAAATATCTACACCATGATCTGTATAAACATGGAAATATCTACAACGTGATCTGTATAAACATGGAAATGTCTACAACGCCATCTCTATAAACATGGAAATATCTACACGCCTATCTGTATAAACATGGAAATATCCACACCGCTATCTCTATAAACATGGAAAAATCAACACCGATATCTCAATGAACCTGGACATATCTACACCGCCATCTCTATAAACATGGGAATATCTACACCGCGATCAGTATAAACATGGAAATATCTACACCGCTATCTGTATAAACATGGAAATATCTCCACGGCTATCTCTATAAACATCGAAATATGAACACCGCCATCTGTATAAACATGGAAATATCTACACAGCCATGAGTATATACAGGCAAATATCTACACCGCTATCTATATAAACATGGAAATAACTACACCTCTCTCTGTATAAACATGGAAATATCTACAACGCCATCTACATACCCATGGAAATATCTGCGCCACCATCTGTATATACATGGAAATATCTACACGGTGTGTGTAGAGATGGAAATATCAACACCGCCATCTGTACAAACAGGGAAATATCTGCACCGCTATCTGTATAAACATGGAAATATCTAAAACGCGGTCTGTATAAAAATGGAAATACCTAAACCGCTATCTGTATAAACATGGAAATATCTTCACCGCTATCTCTATAAACATGGAAATAACTACACCGTGATCTGTATAAACATGGAAATATCTACACCGCTATCTGTATAAACATGGAAATATCTACACCGCTATCTGTATAAACATGGAAATATCTACACTACTATCTGTATAAACATGGAAATATCTAGACCGCCATCTGTATAAAGATGGAAATATCTACACCGCAATCGGTGTAAATATGGAAATAACTACACCGCTATCTCTATAGACAAGGAAATATGTACACCGCTATCTGTATAAACATGGAAATATCGACACTGCCATCTGTATAAAGATGGAAATATCTACACCGCGAGCTGTATAAACAAGGAAATATCTACACGTCTATCTGTATAAACATGGAAATACCAACACCGCTATCTGTATAAACATGGAGATATCTACACCGTTATCTCTATAAACATGAAAATACTTACACGACCATCTCTATAAACATGGAAATATTTACACCGCTATCTCTATAAACTTAGAAATAACTAGACCACCATCTCTATAAACATGGAAATATCTACACCGCTATCTGCATAAACATGGAATTATCTACACAGACATCTGTATAAACATGGAAATATCTACACCACAATGTGTATAAACATGGAAATATCTGCACCGCTCTCTGCATAGATATGAAATATCAAAACAGCTATCTCTATAAAAATGGAAATAGCTACATTGCTATCTGTATAGACATGGAAATATCCTCACTGCTATCTCTATGAACATGGATATATCTACACCGCTATCTCTATGAACATGGAAATATCTACACCGCCATCTCTATAAACATGGAAATATCTACACCACCATCTGTATAAACATGGAAATACCTACACCGCTATCTGCATAAACATGGAAATATCTACACCGCTATCTGTAAAAACATGGAAATATCTACACTGCGATCTGTATAAACATGGAAATGTCTACAACGCGATCTGCATAAACATGGAAATATCTTCACCACGATCTGTATAAACATGGAAATATCTACACCGCTACCTGTATAAACATGGTAATATCTACACCACCATCTATATAAACATGGAAATATCTACACCGCCATCTGTATAAACATGGAAATATCTACAATGCCATCTGTAGAAAGATGGAAATATCTACACCGCTATCTGCATAAACATGGAAATATCTACACCGCGATCTGCATAAAGATGGAAATATCTACGCCGCGATCTGTATAAACATGGAAATATATACACTGACATCTGTATAAACATGGAAATATCTACAAAGCTATCTCTATAAACATGGAAATATCCACACCGCTATCTGTATAAACATGGAAATATCTACACTGTCATCTGTATAAACATGGAAATTTCTAAACTGCCATCTGTGGAAAGATGGAAATATCTGCACCACGATCTGTATAAATGTGAAAATATCTACACCGCTATCTGTGTAAAGATGGAAATATCTACACCGCAATCTGTGCAAAGATGGAAATATCTACACCGCTATCTCTGTAAACATGGAAATATCTATGCTACTATCTGTATAAACATGCAAATATCTACATCGCTATCTGTATAAACATGGATATATGTACACCGTTATCTGTATAAACATGGAAATATCTCCACCGCTTTATGTATAAATATGGAAATATCTACACGGCTATCTCTATAAAAATGGAAATACCTACACCGCTTTCTCTATAAACATGAAAATATCTACAATGCTATGTCTAAATACATGAAAATATCTACACCTCCATCTCTATAAACATGAAAATATCTACACCGCCATCTTCAGAAACATGGATGTATCTACACCGCCATCTGTATAAACATGGAAATATCTACACCAGTATCTGTATAAACTTGGAAATATCTTCACTAGCATCTCTATAAACATGGAAATATCTACACCGCCATCTGTATAAAGATGGAAATATCTACACCGCAATCTGTATAAATATGGAAATAACTACACGGCTATCTCTATAGACAAGGAAATATATACACCGCTATCTGTATAAACATGGAAATATCGACACTGCCATCTGTATAAAGACGGAAATATCTACACCGCGAGCTGTATAAACATGGAAATATCTACACCTCTATCTGTATAAACATGGAAATACCAACACCGCAATCTGTATAAACATGGAAATATCTACACCGCTATCTCTATAAACATGAAAATACTTACACCACCATCTCTATAAACATGGAAATATTTACACCGCTATCTCTATAAACATAGAAATAACTACACCGCCATCTCTATAAACATGGAAATATCTACACCGCCATCTGCATAAACTTGGAAATATCTACACAGACATCTGTATAAACATGGAAATATCTACACCGCCATCTCTGTAAACATGAAAATATCTACACCGCTATCTGTTTAAACAAGGAAATATCTACACTGCGATCTGTATAAACATGGAAATGTCTACACCGCGATCTGTGTAAACATGGAAATATCTTCACCACGATCTGTATAAACATGGAAATATCTACACCGCTACCTGTATAAACATGGTAATATCTACACCACCATCTATATAAACATGGAAATATCTACACCGCCATCTGTATAAAGATGGAAATATCTACAATGCCATCTGTAGAAAGATGGAAATATCTACACCGCAATCTGTGTAAACATGGAAATAACTACACCGCTATCTGTATATACATGGAAATATCTACACCGCTATCTGTATAAACATGGAAATAGCTACAAAGCCATCTGTATAATCATGGAAATACCTACACAGTCATGTGTAGGAAAATGGAAATATCTACACTGCCATCTCTATAAACATAGAAATATTTACACAGCCCTCTGTATAAACATGGAAATATCTGCATAGGCATCTGTATAAACATGAAAATATCTGCACCGCTATCTGTATAAACATGGAAATACCTACACCGCTGTCTCTATAAACATGGAAAAATGTACACCGCTATATGTATAAACATGGAAATATCTCCACTGCTGTCTGTATAAAAATGAAAATAACTCCACCGTTATCTGTAAACATGGAAATATCTACACCGCGATGTGTATAAACATGGAAATATCTACACCGTGATCTCTATAAACATGGAAATATCTTCACCACGATCTGTATAAACATGGAAACATCTACACCACTATCTTTATAAACATGGTAATATCTACAACACCATCTATATAAACATGGAAATATCTACACCGCCATCTGTATAAACATGGAAATATCTACAATGCCATCTGTATAAACATAGAAATATCTACACCGCAACGTGTATAAACATGGAAATATCTACACCGCTATCTGTGTAAACATGGAAATATCTACACAGCTATCTCCATAAATATGGAAAAACCTTCACCGCCATCTGTATAAACATGGAAATACCTACGAAGTCATCTGTATAAACATTTAAATATCCACACAGCCATCTGTATAAACATGGAAATATCTACACAGCCATCTGTGTATACAGGGAAATATCTACACCGCTATCTGTATAAACATGGAAATAACTACACCGCTATTTGTATAAACAAGGAAATATCTACACCGTGATCTGTATAAACATGGAAATATCTACAGTGCCATCTCTATAAACATAGAAATGTCTACACCCCTATCTGTATAAACATGGAAATATCCACAACGCTATATCTATAAACATGGAAAAATCAACACCGCTATGTCTATGAACATGGAAATATCTACACCGCCATCTCTATAAACATGGAAATATCTACACCATGATCAGTATAATCATGGAAATATCTACACCGCTATCTGTATAAACATGGAAGTATCTCCACCGCTCTCTCTATAAACATGGAAATATCTACACCGTGATCTGTATAATCATGGAAATATTTACACCGCTATCTGTATAAACATGGAAACTTCTACACCGTTATCTGTATAAATATGGAAATATCTACACCGCTATCTCTATAAACTTGGAAATATCTACACCGCCATCTGTATAAACATGGAAATACCTATACAGTCATCTGTGTAAACATGGAAATATCTACACCACCATCTGTATAAACATGGAAATAACTACAATGCCATCTGTATACACATTGAAATACCTACACGGCAATCTGTGTATAGATGGAAACATCAACACCGCCATCTGTACAAACATGGAAATATCTACTCTTCTATCTCTATAAACATGGAAATATCTACACTGCGGTCTGTATAAACATGGAAATATCTACGCCGGTATCTTTATAAACATGGAAATATCTACACCACGATCTGTATAAACATGTAAATATATACGCCGCTATCTGTATAAACATGGAAATATCTGCACCGCTATCTCTATAAACATCGAAATATCTACAAAGCCATCTGTATAAACATGGAAATACCTACACAGACATGTGAAGGAACATGGAGATATCTGCACTGCCATCTGTATAAACTTTGAAATATCTACACAGCCCTCTGTATATATATGGAAATATCTGCATAGGCATCTGTATAAACTTGGAAATACCTACACAGACATGTGTAGGAACATGGAAATATCTGCACTGCCATCTGTATAAACATAGAGATATCTACAGAGCCCTCTGTTTAAATATGGAAATATCTGCATAGGCATCTGTATAAACATGGAAATATCTGCACCGCTATCTGTATAAATATGGAAATACCTACACCGCTGTCTCTATAAACATGGAAATATGTACACCGCTATGTGTATAAACATGGAAATATCTCCACTGCTGTCTGTATAAACTTGGAAATATCTCCACTGTTATCTGTGTAAACATGGAAATATCTACAGCGCCATCTGTATAAACATGGAAATATCTACACCGCTATCTGTATAAACATGGAAATATCTTCAATGTGATCTGTATAAACATGGAAATATCTACACTGGATCTGTATAAACATGGAAATATCTACACCGGGATCTGTATAAACATGGAAATATCTACACCGCTATCTGTATAAACATGGAAATATCTACACAGCTATCTCTATAAACATGGAAATATCTACACCGCCATCTCTACAAACATCTAAATACCTACAAAGTCATCTGTATAAACATGGAAGTATATACACAGCCATCTGTATAAACATGGAAATATCTACACAGCCATCTGTATATACATGGAAATATCTACACCGCCATCTCTATAACATTTAAATATCTTCACCAGGATCAGTATAAAGATGGAAATAACTACAACGCTATCTGTATAAAAATGGAAATATCTCCAATGCTATCTCTATAAACGTCGAAATATCTACACCGCCATCTGTATAAACATGGAAATACTTACAAAGTTATCTGTATAAACATGAAAATATCTACACCGCCATCTGTATAAACATGGAAATATCTACACAGCCATGTGTATATACGTGGAAATATCTACAACGCTATCTATATAAACATGGAAATAACTACACCGCTATCTGTATAAACATGGAAATATCTACACCGCCATCTACATATCCATGGAAATATTTGCGCCGCCATCTGTATAAACATGGAACTATCTACACGTTCATCTGTGTATAGATGGAAATATCAACACCGCCATCTGTACAAACATGGAAATATCTACACTGCTATCTCTATAAACATGGAAATATCAACACCGCCATCTTTACAAACATGGAAATATCTACACTGCTATCTCTATAAACATGGAAATATCTACACTGCGGTCTGTATAAACATGGAAATATCTACACCGGTATCTTTATAAACATGGAAATATCTACACCACGATCTGTATAAACATGGAAATATATACACCGCCATCTGTATAAACATGGAAATATCTGCACCGCTATCTCTATAAACATGGAAATATCTACAAAGCCATCTGTATAAACATGGAAATACCTACACAGACATATGTAGGAACATGGAAATATCTGCACTGCCATCTGTATAAGCATAGAAATATCTACACAGCCCTCTGTATAAATATGGAAATATCTGCATAGGCATCTGTATAAACATGGAAATATCTGTACCGTTATCTGTATAAACATGGAAATACCTACACCGCTGTCTGCATAAACATGGAAATATGTACACCGCTATGTGTATAAACATGGAATTATCTCCACTGCTGTCTGTATAAACATGGAAATATCTCCACCGTTATCTGTATAAACATGGAAATATCTACAGCGCCATGTCTATAAACATTGAAATATCTACACTGCCATCTGTAAAAACATGGAAATATCTACACAGTCATCTGAATAAACATGGAAATATCTACACCGCAATCTGTATAAACATGGAAATATCTACACCGCTATCTGTATAAATATGAAATATCTAAACCGCTATCTCTATAAAAATGGAAATAACTACACTGCTATCCGTATAAACATGGAAATATCCTCACTGTTCTCTATGTGAACATGGATATATGTACACCGCTATCTCTATAAACATGGAAATATGTACACCACCATCTCTATGAACATGGAAATATCTACACCGCCATCTGTATAAACATGGAAATATCTACACCGCTATCTGTATAAACATGGAAATATCTTCAATGTGATCTGTATAAACATGGAAATATCTACACTGGATCTGTATAAACATGGAAATATCTACACCGGGATCTGTATAAACATGGAAATATCTACACCGCTATCTGTATAAACATGGAAATATCTACACAGCTATCTCTATAAACATGGAAATATCTACACCGCCATCTGTACAAACATCTAAATACCTACAAAGTCATCTGTATAAACATGGAAGTATATACACAGCCATCTGTATAAACATGGAAATATCTACACAGCCATCTGTATATACATGGAAATATCTACACCGCCATCTCTATAACATTTAAATATCTTCACCAGGATCAGTATAAAGATGGAAATAACTACAACGCTATCTGTATAAAAATGGAAATATCTCCAATGCTATCTCTATAAACGTCGAAATATCTACACCTCCATCTGTATAAACATGGAAATACTTACAAAGTTATCTGTATAAACATGAAAATATCTACACCGCCATCTGTATAAACATGGAAATATCTACACAGCCATGTGTATATACGTGGAAATATCTACAACGCTATCTATATAAACATGGAAATAACTACACCGCTATCTGTATAAACATGGAAATATCTACACCGCCATCTACATATCCATGGAAATATTTGCGCCGCCATCTGTATAAACATGGAACTATCTACACGTTCATCTGTGTATAGATGGAAATATCAACACCGCCATCTGTACAAACATGGAAATATCTACACTGCTATCTCTATAAACATGGAAATATCAAAACCGCCATCTTTACAAACATGGAAATATCTACACTGCTATCTCTATAAACATGGAAATATCTACACTGCGGTCTGTATAAACATGGAAATATCTACACCGGTATCTTTATAAACATGGAAATATCTACACCACGATCTGTATAAACATGGAAATATATACACCGCCATCTGTATAAACATGGAAATATCTGCACCGCTATCTCTATAAACATGGAAATATCTACAAAGCCATCTGTATAAACATGGAAATACCTACACAGACATATGTAGGAACATGGAAATATCTGCACTGCCATCTGTATAAGCATAGAAATATCTACACAGCCCTCTGTATAAATATGGAAATATCTGCATAGGCATCTGTATAAACATGGAAATATCTGTACCGTTATCTGTATAAACATGGAAATACCTACACCGCTGTCTGCATAAACATGGAAATATGTACACCGCTATGTGTATAAACATGGAATTATCTCCACTGCTGTCTGTATAAACATGGAAATATCTCCACCGTTATCTGTATAAACATGGAAATATCTACAGCGCCATGTCTATAAACATTGAAATATCTACACTGCCATCTGTAAAAACATGGAAATATCTACACAGTCATCTGAATAAACATGGAAATATCTACACCGCAATCTGTATAAACATGGAAATATCTACACCGCTATCTGTATAAATATGAAATATCTAAACCGCTATCTCTATAAAAATGGAAATAACTACACTGCTATCCGTATAAACATGGAAATATCCTCACTGTTCTCTATGTGAACATGGATATATATACACCGCTATCTCTATAAACATGGAAATATGTACACCACCATCTCTATGAACATGGAAATATCTACACCGCCATCTGTATAAACATGGAAATATCTACACCGCAATCTGTATAAACATGGAAATATCTTCAATGTGATCTGTATAAACATGGAAATATCTACACCGGATCTGTATAAACATGGAAATATCTACACCGGGATCTGTATAAACATGGAAATATCTACACCGCTATCTGTATAAGCATGGAAATATCTACACAGCTATCTCTATAAACATGGAAATATCTACACCACCATCTGTATAAACATGGAAATACCTACAAAGTCATCTGTATAAACATGGAAATATATACACAGCCATCTGTATAAACATGGAAATATCTACACAGCCATCTGTATATACATGGAAATATCTACACCGCTATCTGTATAAACATGGAAATAACTACACCGCTATTTGTATAAACAAGGAAATATCTACACCGCCATCTGTTTAAACATGGAAATATATACACAGACATCTGTTGATACATGGAAATACCTACACCGTTATCTGTGTAAACATGATAATAACTACACCGCTATCTGTATAAATGTGGAAATATTTGCACCGCTCTCCCTATAAACATGGTAATATCAACACCGCGATCTGTATAAACATGGAAATATCTACACCATGATCTGTATAAACATGGAAATATCTACACCGCAATCTGTATAAACATGCAAATATCTACACCATGATCTATATAAACATGGAAATATCTACACCGCCATTTCTATAAACAAGGAAGTATCTACACCCCTATCTGTATAAACATGGAAATATCCCACCGCTATCTCTATAAACATGGAAAAATCAACACCGCTATCTCTATGAACATGGAAATATCTACACCGCCATCTCTATAACATGGAAATATCTACACCACGATCAGTATAAACATGGAAATATCTACACCGCTATCTCTATAAAAATGGAAATATCTCCACTGCTATCTCTATAAACATCGAAATATCTACACTGCCATCTCTATAAACATGGAAATATCAACACCGCCATCTTTACAAACATGGAAATATCTACACTGCTATCTCTATAAACATGGAAATATCTACACTGCGGTCTGTATAAACATGGAAATATCTACACCGCCATCTGCATAAACTTGGAAATATCTACACAGACATCTGTATAAACATGGAAATATCTACACCGCCATCTCTGTAAACATGAAAATATCTACACCGCTATCTGTTTAAACAAGGAAATATCTACACTGCGATCTGTATAAACATGGAAATGTCTACACCGCGATCTGTGTAAACATGGAAATATCTTCACCACGATCTGTATAAACATGGAAATATCTACACCGCTACCTGTATAAACATGGTAATATCTACACCACCATCTATATAAACATGGAAATATCTACACCGCCATCTGTATAAAGATGGAAATATCTACAATGCCATCTGTAGAAAGATGGAAATATCTACACCGCAATCTGTGTAAACATGGAAATAACTACACCGCTATCTGTATATACATGGAAATATCTACACCGCTATCTGTATAAACATGGAAATAGCTACAAAGCCATCTGTATAAACATGGAAATACCTACACAGTCATGTGTAGGAAAATGGAAATATCTACACTGCCATCTCTATAAACATAGAAATATTTACACAGCCCTCTGTATAAATATGGAAATATCTGCATAGGCATATGTATAAACATGAAAATATCTGCACCGCTATCTGTATAAACATGGAAATACCTACACCGCTGTCTCTATAAACATGGAAAAATGTACACCGCTATATGTATAAACATGGAAATATCTCCACTGCTGTCTGTATAAAAATGAAAATAACTCCACCGTTATCTGTAAACATGGAAATATCTACACCGCGATGTGTATAAACATGGAAATATCTACACCGTGATCTCTATAAACATGGAAATATCTTCACCACGATCTGTATAAACATGGAAACATCTACACCACTATCTTTATAAACATGGTAATATCTACAACACCATCTATATAAACATGGAAATATCTACACCGCCATCTGTATAAACATGGAAATATCTACAATGCCATCTGTATAAACATAGAAATATCTACACCGCAACGTGTATAAACATGGAAATATCTACACCGCTATCTGTGTAAACATGGAAATATCTACACAGCTATCTCCATAAATATGGAAAAACCTTCACCGCCATCTGTATAAACATGGAAATACCTACGAAGTCATCTGTATAAACATTTAAATATCCACACAGCCATCTGTATAAACATGGAAATATCTACACAGCCATCTGTGTATACAGGGAAATATCTACACCGCTATCTGTATAAACATGGAAATAAATACACCGCTATTTGTATAAACAAGGAAATATCTACACCGTGATCTGTATAAACATGGAAATATCTACACTGCCATCTCTATAAACATAGAAATGTCTACACCCCTATCTGTATAAACATGGAAATATCCACAACGCTATATCTATAAACATGGAAAAATCAACACTGCTATGTCTATGAACATGGAAATATCTACACCGCCATCTCTATAAACATGGAAATATCTACACCATGATCAGTATAATCATGGAAATATCTACACCGCTATCTGTATAAACATGGAAGTATCTCCACCGCTCTCTCTATAAACATGGAAATATCTACTCCGTGATCTGTATAAACATGGAAATATTTACACCGCTATCTGTATAAACATTGAAACTTCTACACCGTTATCTGTATAAATATGGAAATATCTACACCGCTATCTCTATAAACTTGGAAATATCTACACCGCCATCTGTATAAACATGGAAATACCTATACAGTCATCTGTGTAAACATGGAAATATCTACACCACCATCTGTATAAACATGGAAATAACTACAATGCCATCTGTATACACATGGAAATACCTACACGGCAATCTGTGTATAGATGGAAACATCAACACCGCCATCTGTACAAACATGGAAATATCTACTCTTCTATCTCTATAAACATGGAAATATCTACACTGCGGTCTGTATAAACATGGAAATATCTACGCCGGTATCTTTATAAACATGGAAATATCTACACCACGATCTGTATAAACATGTAAATATATACGCCGCTATCTGTATAAACATGGAAATATCTGCACCGCTATCTCTATAAACATCGAAATATCTACAAAGCCATCTGTATAAACATGGAAATACCTACACAGACATGTGAAGGAACATGGAGATATCTGCACTGCCATCTGTATAAACTTTGAAATATCTACACAGCCCTCTGTATATATATGGAAATATCTGCATAGGCATCTGTATAAACTTGGAAATACCTACACAGACATGTGTAGGAACATGGAAATATCTGCACTGCCATCTGTATAAACATAGAGATATCTACAGAGCCCTCTGTTTAAATATGGAAATATCTGCATAGGCATCTGTATAAACATGGAAATATCTGCACCGCTATCTGTATAAACATGGAAATACCTACACCGCTGTCTCTATAAACATGGAAATATGTACACCGCTATGTATATAAACATGGAAATATCTCCACTGCTGTCTGTATAAACTTGGAAATATCTCCACTGTTATCTGTGTAAACATGGAAATATCTACAGCGCCATCTGTATAAACATGGAAATATCTACACCGCTATCTGTATAAACATGGAAATATCTTCAATGTGATCTGTATAAACATGGAAATATCTACACTGGATCTGTATAAACATGGAAATATCTACACCGGGATCTGTATAAACATGGAAATATCTACACCGCTATCTGTATAAACATGGAAATATCTACACAGCTATCTCTATAAACATGGAAATATCTACACCGCCATCTGTTCAAACATCTAAATACCTACAAAGTCATCTGTATAAACATGGAAGTATATACACAGCCATCTGTATAAACATGGAAATATCTACACAGCCATCTGTATATACATGGAAATATCTACACCGCCATCTCTATAACATTTAAATATCTTCACCAGGATCAGTATAAAGATGGAAATAACTACAACGCTATCTGTATAAAAATGGAAATATCTCCAATGCTATCTCTATAAACGTCGAAATATCTATACCGCCATCTGTATAAACATGGAAATACTTACAAAGTTATCTGTATAAACATGAAAATATCTACACCGCCATCTGTATAAACATGGAAATATCTACACAGCCATGTGTATATACGTGGAAATATCTACAACGCTATCTATATAAACATGGAAATAACTACACCGCTATCTGTATAAACATGGAAATATCTACACCGCCATCTACATATCCATGGAAATATTTGCGCCGCCATCTGTATAAACATGGAACTATCTACACGTTCATCTGTGTATAGATGGAAATATCAACACCGCCATCTGTACAAACATGGAAATATCTACACTGCTATCTCTATAAACATGGAAATATCAACACCGCCATCTTTACAAACATGGAAATATCTACACTGCTATCCCTATAAACATGGAAATATCTACACTGCGGTCTGTATAAACATGGAAATATCTACACCGGTATCTTTATAAACATGGAAATATCTACACCACGATCTGTATAAACATGGAAATATATACACCGCCATCTGTATAAACATGGAAATATCTGCACCGCTATCTCTATAAACATGGAAATATCTACAAAGCCATCTGTATAAACATGGAAATACCTACACAGACATATGTAGGAACATGGAAATATCTGCACTGCCATCTGTATAAGCATAGAAATATCTACACAGCCCTCTGTATAAATATGGAAATATCTGCATAGGCATCTGTATAAACATGGAAATATCTGTACCGTTATCTGTATAAACATGGAAATACCTACACCGCTGTCTGCATAAACATGGAAATATGTACACCGCTATGTGTATAAACATGGAATTATCTCCACTGCTGTCTGTATAAACATGGAAATATCTCCACCGTTATCTGTATAAACATGGAAATATCTACAGCGCCATGTCTATAAACATTGAAATATCTACACTGCCATCTGTAAAAACATGGAAATATCTACACAGTCATCTGAATAAACATGGAAATATCTACACCGCAATCTGTATAAACATGGAAATATCTACACCGCTATCTGTATAAATATGAAATATCTAAACCGCTATCTCTATAAAAATGGAAATAACTACACTGCTATCCGTATAAACATGGAAATATCCTCACTGTTCTCTATGTGAACATGGATATATATACACCGCTATCTCTATAAACATGGAAATATGTACACCACCATCTCTATGAACATGGAAATATCTACACCACCATCTGTATAAACATGGAAATATCTACACCGCAATCTGTATAAACATGGAAATATCTTCAATGTGATCTGTATAAACATGGAAATATCTACACCGGATCTGTATAAACATGGAAATATCTACACCGGGATCTGTATAAACATGGAAATATCTACACCGCTATCTGTATAAGCATGGAAATATCTACACAGCTATCTCTATAAACATGGAAATATCTACACCACCATCTGTATAAACATGGAAATACCTACAAAGTCATCTGTATAAACATGGAAATATATACACAGCCATCTGTATAAACATGGAAATATCTACACAGCCATCTGTATATACATGGAAATATCTACACCGCTATCTGTATAAACATGGAAATAACTACACCGCTATTTGTATAAACAAGGAAATATCTACACCGCCATCTGTTTAAACATGGAAATATATACACAGACATCTGTTGATACATGGAAATACCTACACCGTTATCTGTGTAAACATGATAATAACTACACCGCTATCTGTATAAATGTGGAAATATTTGCACCGCTCTCCCTATAAACATGGTAATATCAACACCGCGATCTGTATAAACATGGAAATATCTACACCATGATCTGTATAAACATGGAAATATCTACACCGCGATCTGTATAAACATGCAAATATCTACACCATGATCTATATAAACATGGAAATATCTACACCGCCATTTCTATAAACAAGGAAGTATCTACACCCCTATCTGTATAAACATGGAAATATCCCACCGCTATCTCTATAAACATGGAAAAATCAACACCGCTATCTCTATGAACATGGAAATATCTACACCGCCATCTCTATAACATGGAAATATCAACACCACGATCAGTATAAACATGGAAATATCTACACCGCTATCTCTATAAAAATGGAATTATCTCCACTGCTATCTCTATAAACATCGAAATATCTACACTGCCATCTGTATAAACATGGAAATACTTACAAAGTTATCTGTATAAACATGGAGATATCTACACCGCCATCTGTATAAAAATGGAAATATCTACACAGCCATGTGTATATACATGGAAATATCTACACCGCTATCTATATAAACATGGAAATAACTACACCGCTATCTGTATAAACATGGAAATATCTACACCGCCATCTACATATCCATGGAAATATTTACGCCGCCGTCTGCATAAACATGGAACTATGTACATGGTCATCTCTGTATAGATGGAAATATCAACACCGCCATCTCTACAAACATGGAAATATATACACTGCTATCTCTATAAACATGGAAATATCTACACTGCGGTCTGTATAAACATGGAAATATCTACACCGGTATCTTTATAAACATGGAAATATCTACACCACGATCTGTGTAAACATGGAAATATATACACCGCTATCTGTATAAACATGGAAATATCTGAACCGCTATCTCTATACACATGGAAATATCTACAAAGCCATCTGTATAAACATGGAAATATCTACACAGACATGTGTAGGAACATGGAATTATCTGCACTGCCATCTGTATAAACATAGAAATATCTACACATCCCTCTGTATAAATATGGAAATATCTGCATAGGCATCTGTATAAACATGGAAATATCTGCACCGCTATCTGTATAAACATGGAAATACCTACAACGCTGTCTCTATAAACATGGAAATATGTACACCGCTATGTGTATAAACATGGAAATATCTCCACTGCTGTCTGTATAAACATGGAATTACCTCCACCGTTATCTGTATAAACATGGAAATATCTACAGCGCCATCTCTATAAACATTGAAATATCTACACTGCCATCTGTAAAAACATGGAAATATCTACACAGTCATCTGAACAAACATGGAAATATCTACACCGCAATCTGTATAAACATGGAAATATCTACACCGCTATCTCTATAAATATGAAATATCTAAACCGCTATCTCTATAAAAATGGAAATAACTACACTGCTATCAGTATAAACATGGAAATATCCTCACTGCTCTCTCTATGAACATGGATATATCTACACCGCTATCTCTTTAAACAAGGAAATATGTACACCACCATCTCTATAAACATGGAAATATCTAAACCGCCATCTGTATAAACATGGAAATATCTACACCGCTATCTGTATAAACATGGAAATATCTTCAATGTGATCTGCATAAACATGGAAATATCTACAATTGGATCTGTATAAACATGGAAATATCTACACCGCTATCTGTATAAACATGGAAATATCTACACAGCTATCTCTATAAACATGGTAATATCTACACCGTCATGTGTATAAACATGGAAATACCTACAAAGTCATCTGTATAATCATGGAAATAACTACACAGCCATCTGTATAAACATGGAAATATCTGGAGAACCATCTGTATATACCTGGAAATATCTACACCGCTATCTGTATAAACATGGAAATAACTACACTGATATTTCTATAAACAAGGAAATATCTACACCGCCATCTGTTTAAACATGGAAATATATACACAGACATCTGTTTATACATGGAAATACCTACAACGCTCTCTGTATAAACATGATAATAACTACACCGCTATCTGTATAAATGTGGAAATATTTGCACCGCTATCCGTATAAACATGGAAATAACAACACCGCGATCTGTATAAACATGGAAATATCTACACCATGATCTGTATAAACATGGAAATATCTACACCGCGATCTGTACAAACATGCAAATATCTACACCATGATCTATATAAACATGGAAATATCTACATCGCCATTTCTATAAACATGGAAGTATCTACACCCCTATCTGTATAAACATGGAAATATCCACACCGCTCTCTCTATAAACATGGAGAAATCAACACCGCTATCTCTATGAACATGGAAATATCTACACCGCCATCTCTATAACATGGAAATATCTACACAACCCACAGTATAAACAAGGAAATATCTACACTGCTATCTGTATAAAAATGGAAATATCTCCACTGCTATCTCTATATACATCGAAATATCTACACCGCCATCTGTATAAACATGGAAATACTTACAAAGTTATCTGTATAAACATGGAAATATCTACACCGCCATCTGTATAAACATGGAAATATCTACACAGCCATGTGTATATACATGGAAATATCTCCACCGCTATCTATATAAACATGGAAATAACTACACCGCTATCTGTATAAACATGGAAATATCTACACCGCCATCTACATATCCATGGAAATATCTGCGCTGCCATCTGTATAAACATGGAACTATCTACACAGTCATCTGTGTATAGATGGAAATATCAACACCGCCATCTGTACAAACATGGAAATATCTGCACCGCTATCTGTATAAACATGGAAATATCTACACCGCCGTCTCTATAAACATGGAAATATCTACACCGCTATCTGTATAAACATGGAAAATCTACACCGCTCTCTCTATAAACATGGAAATATCTACACCGTGATCTGTATAAACATGGAAATATTTACACCGCTATCTGTATAAACATGGAAACTTCTACACCGTTATCTGTATAAATATGGAAATATCTACACCGCTATCTCTATAAACTTGGAAATATCTACACCGCCATCTGTATAAACATGGAAATACCTATACAGTCATCTGTGTAAACATGGAAATATCTACACCACCATCTGTATAAACATGGAAATATCTACAATGCCATCTGTATACACATGGAAATACCTACACGGCAATCTGTGTATAGATGGAAACATCAACACCGCCATCTGTACAAACATGGAAATATCTACTCTGCTATCTCTATAAACATGGAAATATCTACACTGCGGTCTGTATAAACATGGAAATGTCTACACCGGTATCTGTATAAACATGGAAATATCTACACCACGATCTGTATAAACATGGAAATATATACACCGCTATCTGTATAAACATGGAAGTATCTGCACCGCTATCTCTATAAACATGGAAATATCTACAAAGCCATCTGTATAAACGTGGAAATACCTACACAGACATGTGTAGGAACATGGAAATATCTGCACTGCCATCTGTATAAACGTGGAAATATCTACACCGCTCTCTCTACAAACATGGAAATATCTACACCGGTATCTGAATAAACATGGAAATATCTACACCGCAATCTGTATAAACATGGTAATATCTACACCACCATCTATATAAACATGGAAATATCTACACCGCCATCTGTATAAACATGTAAATCTCTACAATGCCATCTGTAGAACGATGGAAATATCTACACCGCAATCTGTGTAAAAATGGAAATATCTACAACTATATCTTTAAAAACATGGAAATATCTACACCACTATCTGTATAAACATGGAAATATCTACACCGTGATCTGTATAAACATGGAAATGTCTACAGCGCCAACTCTATAAACATTGAGATATCTACACCGCCGTCTGTAAAAACATGGAAATATCTACACAGTCATCTGAATAAACATGGAAATATCTACACCACCATCTGTATAAACATGGAAATACCTACCATACCATCTGTATACACTTGGAAATATCTACACAGACATCTGTATAAATATGGAAATATATACACCGCCATCTGTATAAACATGAAAGTATCTACACTGCCTTCTGTAGAAAGATGGAAATATCTACACCGCTATCTCTATAAATATGGAAATATCTACACCGCCATCTCTATAAACATGAAAATATCTACACTGCCATCTCCATAAAGATGGAAGTATCTACTCCGCCATGTGTATAAACACGGAAATATCTACACCACCATCTGTGAAAACATGGAAATGCCTACACCGCTATCTGCATAAATATGGAAATATCTACACTGCCATCTGCATGTCCATGGAAATATCTACACCGCCATCTGTATAAACATGGAAATATCTACACGGCCATCTGTGTATACATGGAAATATGAACACCACCATCTGTACAAACATGGAAATATCTACACCGATATCTCTATAAACATGGAAATATCTGCACTGCCATCTGTAAAAATATGGAAATACCTATACAGTCATCTGTATAAACATGGAAATATATACAATGTCATCTGTAGAAAGATGGAAATATCTACACTGCAATCTGTGTAAACATGGAAATATCTACACCAATATCTGTAAAACATGGAAATATCTACACCGCTATCTGCATAAACATGGAAATATCTGCACCGCGATCTGTATAAACATCTAAATATCTACAGCGCCATCTCTATAAACATTGAAATATCTACACTGCCATCTGTAAAAATATGGAAATATCTACACAGTCATCTGAATAAACATGGATATATCTACACCGCCATCTCTATAAACATGAAAATATCTACACTGCCATCTCCATAAACATGGAACTTACTGCTCCGCCATCTGTATAAACATGGAAACATCTACACCGCCATCAGTGTGAATAATGAAATATCTACAATGCCATCTGTATAAAGATATAAATATCTGCACCTCCAGCTGTATAAACATGGAAATATCTACACCGCGATCTGTATAAACATGGAAATATCTACACCGCAATCTTTATAAACATGGAAATATCTTCACCACGATCTGTATAAACATGGAAATATCTACACCGCCATCTGTATAAACATGGAAATATCTACACAGTCATCTGAATAAACATGGAAATATCTACACCACAATCTGTATAAACATGGAAATACCTACCATACCATCTGTATACACATGGAAATATCTACACAGACATCTGTATAAACATGGAAATATCTACACCGCCATCTGTATAAACATGGAAATATCTACACTGCCATCTGTAGAAAGATGGAAATATCTACACCGCTATCTCTATAAATATGGAAATATCTACACCGCCATCTCTATAAACATGAAAATATCTACACTGCCATCTCCATAAAGATGGAAGTATCTACCCTGCCATGTGTATAAACACGGAAATATCTACAACACCATCTGTGTAAACATGGAAATATCTACACCGCTATCTGTATAAACATGGAAATATCTACACCGCCATCTGCATGTCCATGGAAATATCTACGCCGCCATCTGTATAAACATGGAAATATCTACACGGCCTTCTGTGTATAGATGGAAATATCAACACCGCCATCAGTACAAACATGGAAATATCTACACCGCTATCTCTATAAACATGGAAATATCTGCACTGCCATCTGTAAAAACATGGAAATACCTATACAGTCATCTGTATAAACATGGAAATATCTACGATGCCATCTGTATAAACATGGAAATATCTACACCGCCATCTCTATAAACATGAAAATATGTACACTGCCATCTCCATAAACATGGAACTAACTACTCCGCCATCTGTATAAACATGGAAACATCTACACGGCCATCTGTGTGAATAAGGAACTATCTACAATGCCATCTGTATAAAGATATAAATATCTGCACCGTGATCTGTATAAACATGGAAATATCTACATCGCTATCTGTATAAACGTGGAAGTACCAACACCGCTATCGGTATAAACATAGAAATATCTACACAGACATCTGTATAAATATGGAAATATCTACACCGCCATCTGTAGAAAGATGGAAATATCTACACCGCTATCTCTATAAATATGGAAATATCTACACCGCCATCTCTATAAACATGAAAATATCTACACTGCCATCTCCATAAAGATGGAAGTATCTAATCCGCCATGTGTATAAACACGGAAACGTCTACACAACCATCTGTGAGAACATGGAAATATCTACACTGCCATCTGCATGTCCATGGAAATATCTACACCGCTATCTGTATAAACATGGAAATATCTACACGGCCATCTGTGTATAGATGGAAATATCAACACCGCCATCTGTACAAACATGGAAATATCTACACCGCTATCTCTATAAACATGGAAATATCTGCACTGCCATCTGTAAAAACATGGAAATACCTATACAGTCATCTGTATAAACATGGAAATATCTACAATGTCATCAGTATACACATGGAAATATCTACACAGCCATCTTTATAAACATGTACATATCTACACTGCTATCTCTATTAACATGGAAATATCTACACCGCCATCTCTATAAACATAGAAATATCTACACTGCCATCTCCATAAACATGGAACTAACTAATCCGCCATCTGTAAAAACATGGAAACATCTAGAGCACCATCAGTGTGAATAAGGAAATATCTACAATGCCATCTGTATAAAGATATAAATATCTGCACCTCGAGCTGTATAAACATGGAAATATCTACATCGCTATCTGTATAAATGTGTAAATAACAACACCGCTATTGGTAAAAACATGGAAATATCTACAACGCCATCTATATAAACATGGAAATATCTACACCGCTATGTCTATAAACATGGAAATACCTACACCGCTATCTCTATAAACATGGAAATATCCACACCGCTGTCTGTATAAACATGGAAATATCTACACCGCTATCTGTATATACATGGAAATATCGAAACTGCGATCTGTATAAACATGGAAATATCTACACCGCCATCTCTATAAACATGAAAATATCTACACTGCCTTCTCCATTAACATGGAACTAACTGCTCCGCCATCTGTATAAACATGGAAACATCTACACCGCCATCAGTGTGAATAAGGAAATATCTACAATGCCATCTGTATAAAGATATAAATATCTGCACCTCGAACTGTATAAACATGAAAATATCTACATCGCTATCTGTATAAACGTGGAAATAACATCACCGCTATGGGTAAAAACGTGGAAATACCTACAACGCCATCTATATAAACATGGAAATATCTACACCGCTATGTTTATAAACATGGAAATACCTACACCGCTATCTCTTTAAACAAGGAAATATCCACACCACTGTCTGTATAAACATGGAAATATCTACACCGCTATCTGTATACATGGAAATATCGAAACCGCGATCTGTATAAACATGGAAATATCTACACCCCGATCTGTATAAACATGGAAATATCTTCACCACGATCTGTATACACATGGAAATATCTACACCGCTATCTGTATAAACATGGTAATATCTACACCACCATCTATATAAACATGGAAAATCTACACTGCCATCTGTATAAACATGGAAATATCTACAATGCCATCTGTAGAAAGATGGAAATATCTACACCGCAATCTGTGTAAACCTGGAAATATCTACACCAATATCTTTAAAACATGGAAATACCTACACCGCTATCTGTATAAACATGGAAATATCTGCACCGCGATCTGTATAAACATGGAAATATCTACAGCGCCATCTCTATAAACATTGAAATATCTACACTGCCATCTGTAAAAATATGGAAATATCTACACAGTCATCTGAATAAACATGGAAATATCTACACCACCATCTGTATAAATATGGAAATACCTACAATACCGTCTGTATACCCATGGAAATACCTACACAGACATCTGTATAAATATGGAAATATCTACACAGCCATGTGTATAAACATGGAAATATCTACAACGCCATCTGTATAAACATGGAAATATGTACACCGCTATGTCTATAAACATGGAAATACCTACACCGCTATCTCTATAAACATGGAAATATCTACACCGCTATCTGTATAAACATGGAAATATGTACACCGCTATCTGTATAAACATGGAAATATCTACACCGCGATCTGTATAAACATGGAAATATCTACACCGCAATCTGTATAAACATGGAAATATCTTCACCGCGATCTGTATAAACATGGAAATATCTACACCGCTATCTGTATAAACATGGTAATATCTACACCACCATCTATATAAACATGGAAATATCTACACCGCCATCTGTATAAACATGGAAATCTCTACAATGCCATCTGTAGAACGATGGAAATATCTACACCGCAATCTGTGTAAAAATGGAAATATCTACAACGATATCTTTAAAAACATGGAAATATCTACACCACTATCTGTATAAACATGGAAATATCTACACCGTGATCTGTATAAACATGGAAATGTCTACAGCGGCATCTCTATAAACATTGAAATATCTACACCGCCCTCTGTAAAAACATGGAAATATCTACACAGTCATCTGAATAAACATGGAAATATCTACACCACCATCTGTATAAACATGGAAATACCTACCATACCATCTGTATACACTTGGAAATATCTACACAGACATCTGTATAAATATGGAAATATATACACCGCCATCTGTATAAACATGAAAGTATCTACACTGCCATCTGTAGAAAGATGGAAATATCTACACCGCTATCTCTATAAATATGGAAATATCTACACCGCCATCTCTATAAACATGAAAATATCTACACTGCCATCTCCATAAAGATGGAAGTATCTACTCCGCCATGTGTGTAAACACGGAAATATCTACACCACCATCTGTGAAAACATGGAAATGCCTACACCGCTATCTGCATAAATATGGAAATATCTACACTGCCATCTGCATGTCCATGGAAATATCTACACCGCCATCTGTATAAACATGGAAATATCTACACGGCCATCTGTGTATACATGGAAATATCAACACCACCATCTGTACAAACATGGAAATATCTACACCGCTATCTCTATAAACATGGAAATATCTGCACTGCCATCTGTAAAAATATGGAAATACCTATAGAGTCATCTGTATAAACATGGAAATATATACAATGTCATCTGTAGAAAGATGGAAATATCTACACCGCAATCTGTGTAAACATGGAAATATCTACACCAATATCTGTAAAACATGGAAATATCTACACCGCTATCTGCATAAACATGGAAATATCTGCACCGCGATCTGTATAAACATCTAAATAGCTACAGCGCCATCTCTATAAACATTGAAATATCTACACAGCCATCTGTAAAAATATGGAAATATCTACACAGTCATCTGAATAAACATGGAAATATCTACACCGCCATCTCTATAAACATGAAAATATCTACACTGCCATCTCCATAAACATGGAACTTACTGCTCCGCCATCTGTATAAACATGGAAACATCTACACCGCCATCAGTGTGAATAATGAAATATCTACAATGCCATCTGTATAAAGATATAAATATCTGCACCTCGAGCTGTATAAACATGGAAATATCTACACCGCAATCTGTATAAACATGGAAATATCTACACCGCAATCTGTATAAACATGGAAATATCTTCACCACGATCTGTATAAACATGGAAATATCTACACCGCTATCTGTATAAACATGGAAATATCTACACAGTCATCTGAATAAACATGGAAATATCTACACCACAATCTGTATAAACATGGAAATACCTACCATACCATCTGTATACACATGGAAATATCTACACAGACATCTGTATAAACATGGAAATATCTACACCGCCATCTGTATAAACATGGAAATATCTACACTGCCATCTGTAGAAAGATGGACATATCTACACCGCTATCTCTATAAATATGGAAATATCTACACCGCCATCTCTAAAAACATGAAAATATCTACACTGCCATCTCCATAAAGATGGAAGTATCTACCCTGCCATGTGTATAAACACGGAAATATCTACAACACCATCTGTGTAAACATGGAAATATCTACACCGCTATCTGTATAAACATGGAAATATCTACACCGCCATCTGCATGTCCATGGAAATATCTACGCCGCCATCTGTATAAACATGGAAATATCTACACGGCCTTCTGTGTATAGATGGAAATATCAACACCGCCATCAGTACAAACATGGAAATATCTACACCGCTATCTCTATAAACATGGAAATATCTGCACTGCCATCTGTAAAAACATGGAAATACCTATACAGTCATCTGTATAAACATGGAAATATCTACAATGCCATCTGTATACACATGGAAATATCTACACAGCCATCTGTATAAACATGTAAATATCTACACTGCTATCTCTATAAACATGGAAATATCTACACCGCCATCTCTATAAACATGAAAATATCTACACTGCCATCTCCATAAACATGGAACTAACTACTCCGCCATCTGTATAAACATGGAAACATCTACACGGCCATCTGTGTGAATAAGGAACTATCTACAATGCCATCTGTATAAAGATATAAATATCTGCACCGTGATTTGTATAAACATGGAAATATCTACATCGCTATCTGTATAAACGTGGAAGTACCAACACCGCTATCGGTATAAACATGGAAATATCTACACAGACATCTGTATAAATATGGAAACATCTACACCGCCATCTGTATAAACATGGAAATATCTACACTGCCATCTGTAGAAAGATGGAAATATCTACACCGCTATCTCTATAAATATGGAAATATCTACACCGCCATCTCTATAAACATGAAAATGTCTACACTGCCATCTCCATAAAGATGGAAGTATCTAATCCGCCATGTGTATAAACACGGAAACATCTACACCATCATCTGTGAGAACATGGAAATATCTACAATGCCATCTGCATGTCCATGGAAATATCTACACCGCTATCTGTATAAACATGGAAATATCTACACGGCCATCTGTGTGTAGATGGAAATATCAACACCGCCATCTGTACAAACATGGAAATATCTACACCGCTATCTCTATAAACATGGAAATATCTGCACTGCCATCTGTAAAAACATGGAAATACCTATACAGTCATCTGTATAAACATGGAAATATCTACAATGTCATCAGTATACACATGGAAATATCTACACAGCCATCTTTATAAACATGTACATATCTACACTGCTATCTCTATAAACATGGAAATATCTACACCGCCATCTCTATAAACATGGAAATATCTACACTGCCATCTCCATAAACATGGAACTAACTAATCCGCCATCTGTAAAAACATGGAAACATCTAGAGCACCATCAGTGTGAATAAGGAAATATCTACAATGCCATCTGTATAAAGATATAAATATCTGCACCTCGAGCTGTATAAACATGGAAATATCTACATCGCTATCTGTATAAATGTGTAAATAACAACACCGCTATTGGTAAAAACATGGAAATATCAACAACGCCATCTATATAAACATGGAAATATCTACACCGCTATGTCTATAAACATGGAAATACCTACACCGCTATCTCTATAAACATGGAAATATCCACACCGCTGTCTGTATAAACATGGAAATATCTACACCGCTATCTGTATATACATGGAAATGTCGAAACTGCGATCTGTATAAACATGGAAATATCTACACCGCCATCTCTATAAACATGAAAATATCTACACTGCCATCTCCATTAACATGGAACTAACTGCTCTGCCATCTGTATAAACATGGAAACATCTACACCGCCATCAGTGTGAATAAGGAAATATCTACAATGCCATCTGTATAAAGATATAAATATCTGCACTTCGAACTGTATAAACATGGAAATATCTACATCGCTATCTGTATAAACGTGGAAATAACATCACCGCTATGGGTAAAAACGTGGAAATACCTACAACGCCATCTATATAAACATGGAAATATCTACACCGCTATGTTTATAAACATGGAAATACCTACACCGCTATCTCTTTAAACATGGAAATATCCACACCGCTGTCTGTATAAACATGGAAATATCTACACCGCTATCTGTATACATGGAAATATCGAAACCGCGATCTGTATAAACATGGAAATATCTACACCCCGATCTGTATAAACATGGAAATATCTTCACCACGATCTGTATACACATGGAAATATCTACACCGCTATCTGTATAAACATGGTAATATCTACACCACCATCTATATAAACATGGAAAATCTACACTGCCATCTGTATAAACATGGAAATATCTACAATGCCATCTGTAGAAAGATGGAAATATCTACACCGCAATCTGTGTAAACCTGGAAATATCTACACCAATATCTTTAAAACATGGAAATACCTACACCGCTATCTGTATAAACATGGAAATATCTGCACCGCGATCTGTATAAACATGGAAATATCTACAGCGCCATCTCTATAAACATTGAAATATCTACACTGCCATCTGTAAAAATATGGAAATATCTACACAGTCATCTGAATAAACATGGAAATATCTACACCACCATCTGTATAAATATGGAAATACCTACAATACCGTCTGTATACACATGGAAATATCTACACAGACATCTGTATAAATATGGAAATATCTACACAGCCATGTGTATAAACATGGAAATATCTACAACGCCATCTGTATACACATGGAAATATGTACACCGCTATGTCTATAAACATGGAAATACCTACACCGCTATCTCTATAAACATGGAAATATCTACACCGCTATCTGTATAAACATGGAAATATGTACACCGCTATCTGTATAAACATGGAAATATCTACACCGCGATCTGTATAAACATGGAAATATCTACACCGCAATCTGTATAAACATGGAAATATCTTCACCGCGATCTGTATAAACATGGAAATATCTACACCGCTATCTGTATAAACATGGTAATATCTACACCACCATCTATATAAACATGGAAATATCTACACCGCCATCTGTATAAACATGGAAATCTCTACAATGCCATCTCTAGAACGATGGAAATATCTACACCGCAATCTGTGTAAAAATGGAAATATCTACAACGATATCTTTAAAAACATGGAAATATCTACACCACTATCTGTATAAACATGGAAATAGCTACACCGTGATCTGTATAAACATGGAAATGTCTACAGCGCCATCTCTATAAACATTGAAATATCTACACCGCGCTCTGTAAAAACATGGAAATATCTACACAGTCATCTGAATAAACATGGAAATATCTACACCACCATCTGTATAAACATGGAAATACCTACCATACCATCTGTATACACTTGGAAATATCTACACAGACATCTGTATAAATATGGAAATATATACACCGCCATCTGTATAAACATGAAAGTATCTACACTGCCATCTGTAGAAAGATGGAAATATCTACACCGCTATCTCTATAAATATGGAAATATCTACACCGCCATCTCTATAAACATGAAAATATCTACACTGCCATCTCCATAAAGATGGAAGTATCTACTCCGCCATGTGTATAAACACGGAAATATCTACACCACCATCTGTGAAAACATGGAAATGCCTACACCGCTATCTGCATAAATATGGAAATATCTACACTGCCATCTGCATGTCCATGGAAATATCTACACCGCCATCTGTATAAACATGGAAATATCTACACGGCCATCTGTGTATACATGGAAATATCAACACCACCATCTGTACAAACATGGAAATATCTACACCGCTATCTCTATAAACATGGAAATATCTGCACTGCCATCTGTAAAAATATGGAAATACCTATACAGTCATCTGTATAAACATGGAAATATATACAATGTCATCTGTAGAAAGATGGAAATATCTACACCGCAATCTGTGTAAACATGGAAATATCTACACCAATATCTGTAAAACATGGAAATATCTACACCGCTATCTGCATAAACATGGAAATATCTGCACCGCGATCTGTATAAACATCTAAATAGCTACAGCGCCATCTCTATAAACATTGAAATATCTACACAGCCATCTGTAAAAATATGGAAATATCTACACAGTCATCTGAATAAACATGGAAATATCTACACCGCCATCTCTATAAACATGAAAATATCTACACTGCCATCTCCATAAACATGGAACTTACTGCTCCGCCATCTGTATAAACATGGAAACATCTACACCGCCATCAGTGTGAATAATGAAATATCTACAATGCCATCTGTATAAAGATATAAATATCTGCACCTCGAGCTGTATAAACATGGAAATATCTACACCGCGATCTGTATAAACATGGAAATATCTACACCGCAATCTGTATAAACATGGAAATATCTTCACCACGATCTGTATAAACATGGAAATATCTACACCGCTATCTGTATAAACATGGAAATATCTACACAGTCATCTGAATAAACATGGAAATATCTACACCACAATCTGTATAAACATGGAAATACCTACCATACCATCTGTATACACATGGAAATATCTACACAGACATCTGTATAAACATGGAAATATCTACACCGCCATCTGTATAAACATGGAAATATCTACACTGCCATCGGTAGAAAGATGGAAATATCTACACCGCTATCTCTATAAATATGGAAATATCTACACCGCCATCTCTAAAAACATGAAAATATCTACACTGCCATCTCCATAAAGATGGAAGTATCTACCCTGCCATGTGTATAAACACGGAAATATCTACAACACCATTTGTGTAAACATGGAAATATCTACACCGCTATCTGTATAAACATGGAAATATCTACACCGCCATCTGCATGTCCATGGAAATATCTACGCCGCCATCTGTATAAACATGGAAATATCTACACGGCCTTCTGTGTATAGATGGAAATATCAACACCGCCATCAGTACAAACATGGAAATATCTACACCGCTATCTCTATAAACATGGAAATATCTGCACTGCCATCTGTAAAAACATGGAAATACCTATACAGTCATCTGTATAAACATGGAAATATCTACAATGCCATCTGTATACACATGGAAATATCTACACAGCCATCTGTATAAACATGTAAATATCTACACTGCTATCTCTATAAACATGGAAATATCTACACCGCCATCTCTATAAACATGAAAATATCTACACTGCCATCTCCATAAACATGGAACTAACTACTCCGCCATCTGTATAAACATGGAAACATCTACACGGCCATCTGTGTGAATAAGGAACTATCTACAATGCCATCTGTATAAAGATATAAATATCTGCACCGTGATTTGTATAAACATGGAAATATCTACATCGCTATCTGTATAAACGTGGAAGTACCAACACCGCTATCGGTATAAACATGGAAATATCTACACAGACATCTGTATAAATATGGAAACATCTACACCGCCATCTGTATAAACATGGAAATATCTACACTGCCATCTGTAGAAAGATGGAAATATCTACACCGCTATCTCTATAAATATGGAAATATCTACACCGCCATCTCTATAAACATGAAAATGTCTACACTGCCATCTCCATAAAGATGGAAGTATCTAATCCGCCATGTGTATAAACACGGAAACATCTACACCATCATCTGTGAGAACATGGAAATATCTACAATGCCATCTGCATGTCCATGGAAATATCTACACCGCTATCTGTATAAACATGGAAATATCTACACGGCCATCTGTGTGTAGATGGAAATATCAACACCGCCATCTGTACAAACATGGAAATATCTACACCGCTATCTCTATAAACATGGAAATATCTGCACTGCCATCTGTAAAAACATGGAAATACCTTTACAGTCATCTGTATAAACATGGAAATATCTACAATGTCATCAGTATACACATGGAAATATCTACACAGCCATCTTTATAAACATGTACATATCTACACTGCTATCTCTATAAACATGGAAATATCTACACCGCCATCTCTATAAACATGGAAATATCTACACTGCCATCTCCATAAACATGGAACTAACTAATCCGCCATCTGTAAAAACATGGAAACATCTAGAGCACCATCAGTGTGAATAAGGAAATATCTACAATGCCATCTGTATAAAGATATAAATATCTGCACCTCGAGCTGTATAAACATGGAAATATCTACATCGCTATCTGTATAAATGTGTAAATAACAACACCGCTATTGGTAAAAACATGGAAATATCTACAACGCCATCTATATAAACATGGAAATATCTACACCGCTATGTCTATAAACATGGAAATACCTACACCGCTATCTCTATAAACATGGAAATATCCACACCGCTGTCTGTATAAACATGGAAATATCTACACCGCTATCTGTATATACATGGAAATGTCGAAACTGCGATCTGTATAAACATGGAAATATCTACACCGCCATCTCTATAAACATGAAAATATCTACACTGCCATCTCCATTAACATGGAACTAACTGCTCTGCCATCTGTATAAACATGGAAACATCTACACCGCCATCAGTGTGAATAAGGAAATATCTACAATGCCATCTGTATAAAGATATAAATATCTGCACTTCGAACTGTATAAACATGGAAATATCTACATCGCTATCTGTATAAACGTGGAAATAACATCACCGCTATGGGTAAAAACGTGGAAATACCTACAACGCCATCTATATAAACATGGAAATATCTACACCGCTATGTTTATAAACATGGAAATACCTACACCGCTATCTCTTTAAACATGGAAATATCCACACCGCTGTCTGTATAAACATGGAAATATCTACACCGCTATCTGTATACATGGAAATATCGAAACCGCGATCTGTATAAACATGGAAATATCTACACCCCGATCTGTATAAACATGGAAATATCTTCACCACGATCTGTATACACATGGAAATATCTACACCGCTATCTGTATAAACATGGTAATATCTACACCACCATCTATATAAACATGGAAAATCTACACTGCCATCTGTATAAACATGGAAATATCTACAATGCCATCTGTAGAAAGATGGAAATATCTACACCGCAATCTGTGTAAACCTGGAAATATCTACACCAATATCTTTAAAACATGGAAATACCTACACCGCTATCTGTATAAACATGGAAATATCTGCACCGCGATCTGTATAAACATGGAAATATCTACAGCGCCATCTCTATAAACATTGAAATATCTACACTGCCATCTGTAAAAATATGGAAATATCTACACAGTCATCTGAATAAACATGGAAATATCTACACCACCATCTGTATAAATATGGAAATACCTACAATACCGTCTGTATACACATGGAAATATCTACACAGACATCTGTATAAATATGGAAATATCTACACAGCCATGTGTATAAACATGGAAATATCTACAACGCCATCTGTATAAACATGGAAATATGTACACCGCTATGTCTATAAACATGGAAATACCTACACCGCTATCTCTATAAACATGGAAATATCTACACCGCTATCTGTATAAACATGGAAATATGTACACCGCTATCTGTATAAACATGGAAATATCTACACCGCGATCTGTATAAACATGGAAATATCTACACCGCAATCTGTATAAACATGGAAATATCTTCACCGCGATCTGTATAAACATGGAAATATCTACACCGCTATCTGTATAAACATGGTAATATCTACACCACCATCTATATAAACATGGAAATATCTACACCGCCATCTGTATAAACATGGAAATCTCTACAATGCCATCTGTAGAACGATGGAAATATCTACACCGCAATCTGTGTAAAAATGGAAATATCTACAACGATATCTTTAAAAACATGGAAATATCTACACCACTATCTGTATAAACATGGAAATATCTACACCGTGATCTGTATAAACATGGAAATGTCTACAGCGCCATCTCTATAAACATTGAAATATCTACACCGCCCTCTGTAAAAACATGGAAATATCTACACAGTCATCTGAATAAACATGGAAATATCTACACCACCATCTGTATAAACATGGAAATAACTACCATACCATCTGTATACACTTGGAAATATCTACACAGACATCTGTATAAATATGGAAATATATACACCGCCATCTGTATAAACATGAAAGTATCTACACTGCCATCTGTAGAAAGATGGAAATATCTACACCGCTATCTCTATAAATATGGAAATATCTACACCGCCATCTCTATAAACATGAAAATATCTACACTGCCATCTCCATAAAGATGGAAGTATCTACTCCGCCATGTGTATAAACACGGAAATATCTACACCACCATCTGTGAAAACATGGAAATGCCTACACCGCTATCTGCATAAATATGGAAATATCTACACTGCCATCTGCATGTCCATGGAAATATCTACACCGCCATCTGTATAAACATGGAAATATCTACACGGCCATCTGTGTATACATGGAAATATCAACACCACCATCTGTACAAACATGGAAATATCTACACCGCTATCTCTATAAACATGGAAATATCTGCACTGCCATCTGTAAAAATATGGAAATACCTATAGAGTCATCTGTATAAACATGGAAATATATACAATGTCATCTGTAGAAAGATGGAAATATCTACACCGCAATCTGTGTAAACATGGAAATATCTACACCAATATCTGTAAAACATGGAAATATCTACACCGCTATCTGCATAAACATGGAAATATCTGCACTGCGATCTGTATAAACATCTAAATATCTACAGCACCATCTCTATAAACATTGAAATATCTACACTGCCATTTGTAAAAATATGGAAATATCTACACAGTCATCTGAATAAACATGGAAATATCTACACCGCCATCTCTATAAACATGAAAATATCTACACTGCCATCTCCATAAACATGGAACTTACTGCTCCGCCATATGTATAAACATGGAAACATCTACACCGCCATCAGTGTGAATAATGAAATATCTACAACGCCATCTGTATAAATATATAAATATCTGCACCTCGAGCTGTATAAACATGGAAATATCTACACCGCGATCTGTATAAACATGGAAATATCTACACCGCAATCTGTATAAACATGGAAATATCTTCACCACGATCTGTATAAACATGGAAATATCTACACCGCTATCTGTATAAACATGGAAATATCTACACAGTCATCTGAATAAACATGGAAATATCTACACCACAATCTGTATAAACATGGAAATACCTACCATACCATCTGTATACACATGGAAATATCTACACAGACATCTGTATAAACATGGAAATATCTACACCGCCATCTGTATAAACATGGAAATATCTACACTGCCATCGGTAGAAAGATGGAAATATCTACACCGCTATCTCTATAAATATGGAAATATCTACACCGCCATCTCTATAAACATGAAAATATCTACACTGCCATCTCCATAAAGATGGAAGTATCTACCCTGCCATGTGTATAAACACGGAAATATCTACAACACCATCTGTGTAAACATGGAAATATCTACACCGCTATCTGTATAAACATGGAAATATCTACACCGCCATCTGCATGTCCATGGAAATATCTACGCCGCCATCTGTATAAACATGGAAATATCTACACGGCCTTCTGTGTATAGATGGAAATATCAACACTGCCATCAGTACAAACATGGAAATATCTACACCGCTATCTCTATAAACATGGAAATATCTGCACTGCCATCTGTAAAAACATGGAAATACCTATACAGTCATCTGTATAAACATGGAAATATCTACAATGCCGTCTGTATACACATGGAAATATCTACACAGCCATCTGTATAAACATGTAAATATCTACACTGCTATCTCTATAAACATGGAAATATCTAAACCGCCATCTCTATAAACATGAAAATATCTACACTGCCATCTCCATAAACATGGAACTAACTACTCCGCCATCTGTATAAACATGGAAACATCTACACGGCCATCTGTGTGAATAAGGAACTATCTACAATGCCATCTGTATAAAGATATAAATATCTGCACCGTGATCTGTATAAACATGGAAATATCTACATCGCTGTCTGTATAAACGTGGAAGTACCAACACCGCTATCGGTATAAACATGGAAATATCTACACAGACATCTGTATAAATATGGAAATATCTACACCGCCATCTGTATAAACATGGAAATATCTACACTGCCATCTGTAGAAAGATGGAAATATCTACACCGCTATCTCTATAAATATGGAAATATCTACACCGCCATCTCTATAAACATGAAAATATCTACACTGCCATCTCCATAAAGATGGAAGTATCTAATCCGCCATGTGTATAAACACGGAAACATCTACACCACCATCTGTGAGAACATGGAAATATCTACACTGCCATCTGCATGTCCATGGAAATATCTACACCGCTATCTGTATAAACATGGAAATATCTACACGGCCATCTGTGTATAGATGGAAATATCAACACCGCCATCTGTACAAACATGGAAATATCTACACCGCTATCTCTATAAACATGGAAATATCTGCACTGCCATCTGTAAAAACATGGAAATACCTATACAGTCATCTGTATAAACATGGAAATATCTACAATGTCATCAGTATACACATGGAAGTATCTACACAGCCATCTTTATAAACATGTACATATCTACACTGCTATCTCTATAAACATGGAAATATCTACACCGCCATCTCTATAAACATGGAAATATCTACACTGCCATCTCCATAAACATGGAACTAACTAATCCGCCATCTGTAAAAACATGGAAACATCTAGAGCGCCATCAGTGTGAATAAGGAAATATCTACAATGCCATCTGTATAAAGATATAAATATCTGCACCTCGAGCTGTATAAACATGGAAATATCTACATCGCTATCTGTATAAACGTGTAAATAACAACACCGCTATTGGTAAAAACATGGAAATATCTACAACGCCATCTATATAAACATGGAAATATCTACACCGCTATGTCTATAAACATGGAAATACCTACACCGCTATCTCTATAAACATGGAAATATCCACACCGCTGTCTGTATAAACATGGAAATATCTACACCGCTATCTGTATATACATGGAAATATCGAAACTGCGATCTGTATAAACATGGAAATATCTACACCGCCATCTCTATAAACATGAAAATATCTACACTGCCATCTCCATAAACATGGAACTAACTGCTCCGCCATCTGAATAAACATGGAAACATCTACACCGCCATCAGTGTGAATAAGGAAATATCTACAATGCCATCTGTATAAAGATATAAATATCTGCACCTCGAACTGTATAAACATGGAAATATCTACATCGCTATCTGTATAAACGTGGAAATAACATCACCGCTATGGGTAAAAACGTGGAAATACCTACAACGCCATCTATATAAACATGGAAATATCTACACCGCTATGTTTATAAACATGGAAATACCTACACCGCTATCTCTATAAACATGGAAATATCCACACCGCTGTCTGTATAAACATGGAAATATCTACACCGCTATCTGTATACATGGAAATATCGAAACCGCGATCTGTATAAACATGGAAATATCTACACCCCGATCTGTATAAACATGGAAATATCTTCACCTCGATCTGTATACACATGGAAATATCTACACCGCTATCTGTATAAACATGGTAATATCTACACCACCATCTATATAAACATGGAAATATCTACACTGCCATCTGTATAAACATGGAAATATCTACAATGCCATCTGTAGAAAGATGGAAATATCTACACCGCAATCTGTGTAAACCTGGAAATATCTACACCAATATCTGTAAAACATGGAAATATCTACACCGCTATCTGTATAAACATGGAAATATCTTCACCGCGATCTGTATAAACATGGAAATATCTACAGCGCCATCTCTATAAACATTGAAATATCTACACTGCCATCTGTAAAAATATGGAAATATCTACACAGTCATCTGAATAAACATGGAAATATCTACACCACCATCTGTATAAACATGGAAATACCTACAATACCATCTGTATACACATGGAAATATCTACACAGACATCTGTATAAATATGGAAATATCTACACCGCCATCTCTATAAACATGAAAATATCTACACTGCCATCTCCATAAAGATGTAAGTATCTATCCCGCCATGTGTATAAACACGGAAATATCTACAACACCATCTGTGTAAACATGGAAATATCTACACCGCTATCTGTATAAACATGGAAATATCTACACGGCCATCTGCATGTCCATGGAAATATCTACGCCGCCATCTGTATAAACATGGAAATATGTAAACGGCCTTCTGTGTATAGATGGAAATATCAACACCGCCATCTGTACAAACATGGAAATATCTACACCGCCATCTCTATAAACATGAAAATATCTACACTGCCATCTCCATAAACATGGAACTAACTACTCCGCCATCTGTGTAAACATGGAAACATCTACACAGCCATCTGTGTAAATAAGGAAATATCTACAATGCCATCTGTATAAAGATATAAATATCTGCACCGTGAGCTGTATAAACATGGAAATATCTACACCGCCATCTGCATGTCCATGGAAATATCTACACTGCCATCTGTATAAACATGGAAATATCTACACTGCCATCTGTAGAGAGATGGAAATATCTACACCGCTATCTCTATAAATATGGAAATATCTACACCGCCATGTCTATAAACATGAAAATGTGTACACTGACATCTCCATAAAGATGGAAATATCTACCCCGCCATGTTAATAAACACGGAAATATCTACAACACCATCTGTGTAAACATGGAAATATCTATACCGCTATCTGTTTAAACATGGAAATATCTACACCGCCATCTGCATGTCCATGGAAATATCTACACCGCCATCTGTATAAACATGGAAATATCTACACGGCCTTCTGTGTATAGATGGAAATATCAACACCGCCATCTGTACAAACATGGAAATATCTACACCGCTATCTCTATAAACATGGAAATATCTGCACTGCCATCTGTAAAAACATGGAAATACCTATACAGTCATCTGTATAAACATGGAAATATCTACAATGCCATCTGTATACACATGGAAATATCTACAATGCCATCTGTAGAAAGATGGAAATATCAACACCGCCATCTCTATAAACATGAAAATATCTACACTGCCATCTCCATAAAGATGGAAGTATCTATTCCGCCATGTGTATAAACACGGAAATACCTACACCACCATCTGTGAAAACATGGAAATATCTACACCGCTATCAGTAGAAACATGGAAATATCTACACTGCCATCTGCATGTCCATGGAAATATCTACACAGCCATCTGTATAAACATGTAAATATCTACACTGCTATCTCTATAAACATGGAAATATCTACACCACCATCTCTATAAACATGAAAATATCTACACTGCCATCTCCATAAACATGGAACTAACTACTCCGCCATCTGTATAAACATGGAAACATCTACACCGCCATCAGTGTGAATAAGGAAATATCTACAATGCCATCTGTATAAAGATATAAATATCTGCACCTCGATCTGTATAAACATGGAAATATCTACATCGCTATCTGTATAAACGTGGAAATAACAACACCGCTATGGGTAAAAACATGGAAATATCTACAACGCCATCTATATAAACATGGAAATACCTACACCGCTATGTCTATAAACATGGAAATACCTACACCGCTATCTCAATAAACATGGAAATATCCACACCGCTGTCTGTATAAACATGAAAATATCTACACCGCTATCTGTATATACATGGAAATATCAAAACCGCGATCTGTATAAACATGGAAATACCTACACCGCCATCTCTATAAACATGAACATATCTACACTGCCATCTCCATAAACATGGAATTAACTACTCCGCCATCTGTATAAACATGGAAATATCTACACCGCCATCTGTATAAACATGGAAATATCTACACAGCCATGTGTACATACATGGAAATATCTACACCGCTATCTATATAAACTTGGAAATTACTACACCGCTATCTGTATAAACATGGAAATATCTACACCGCCATCTACATATCCATGGAAATATCTGCGCCGCTATCTGTATAAACATGGAAATATCTACACGGTCATCTGTGTATAGATGGAAATATCAACACCGCCATCTGTACAAACATGGAAATATCTGCACCGCTATCTGTATAAACATGGAAATATCTACACTGCGGTCTGCATAAACATGGAAATATCTACACCGTTATCTGTATAAACATGGAAATATCTACACCGCTATCTCTATAACCATGGAAATATGTACACGGTGATCTGTATAAACATGGAAATATTTACACCGCTATCTGTATAAACATGGAAAGTTCTACACCCTTATCTGTATAAATATGCAAATATCTACACCGCTATCTCTATAAACATGGAAATATGTACACCGCCATCTGTATAAACATGGAAATATCTACAATGCCATCTGTATACAGATGGAAATACCTACATGGCAATCTGTGTATAGATGGAAACATCAACAACGCCATCTGTACAAACATGGAAATATCTACACTGCTATCTCTATAAACATGGAAATATCTACACTTCGGTCTGTATAAACATGGAAATATCTACACCGGTATCTGTATAAACATGGAAATATCTACACCACGATCTGTTTAAACATGGAAATATATACACCGCTATCTGTATAAAATGGAAATATCTGCACCGCTATCTCTATAAACATGGAATTATCTACAAAGCCATCTGTATAAACATGGAAATAACTACACAGTCATGTGTAGGAACATTAAAATATCTACACTGCCATCTGTATAAACATAGAAATATCTACATAGGCTCTGTATAAACATGGAAATATCTGCATAGGCATCTGTATAAACATGGGAATATCTGCACCGCTATCTGTATAAACATGGAAATACCTACACCGCTGTCTCTATAAACATGGAAATATGTACACCGCAATGTGTATAAACATGGATATATTTCCACTGCTCTCTGTAAAAACATGGAAATATCTCCACCGTTATCTGTATAAACATGGAAATATCTACACCGCCTTCTCTATAAACATTGAAATATCTACACTGCCATCTGTAAAAACATGGAAATATCTACACAGCCATCTGTATAAACATGTAAATATCTACACTGCGATCTCTATAAACATGGAAATATCTACACCGCCATCTCTAAAAACATGAAAATATCTACACTGCCATCTCCATAAACATGGAACTAACTACTCCGCCATCTGTATAAACATGGAAACATCTACACCGCCATCAGTGTGAATAAGGAAATATCTACAATGCCATCAGTATAAAGATATAAATATCTGCACCGCGAACAGTATAAACACGGAAATATCTACATCGATATCTGTATAAACGTGGAAATACCAACAGCGCAATCGGTATAAACATGGAAATGTCTACACAGCTATGTCTATAAACATGGAAATACCTACACCGCTATCTCTATAAACATGGAAATATCTACACCGTTATCTGTATAAACAAGGAAATATCTACACCGCTATCTGTATAATCATGGAAATATCTACACCGCGATCTGTATAAACATGGAAATATCTACACCGCGATCTGTATAAACATGGAAATATCTACAGCGCCATCTCTATCAACATTGAAATATTTACACTGCCATCTGTAAAAACATTGAAATATCTACACAGTCATCTGAATAAACATGGAAATATCTACACCACCATCTGTATAAACATGGAAATACCTACCATACCATCTGTATACAAATGGAAATATCTACACAGACATCTGTATAAATATGGAAATATCTACAACGCCATCTGTATAAACATGGAAATATCTACACTGCCATCTGTAGAAAGATGGAAATATCTACACCGCTATCCCTATAAATATGGAAATATCTACACCGCCATCTCTATAAACATGAAAATATGTACACTGCCATCTCCATAAAGATGGAAGTATCTACTCCGCCATGTGTATAAACACGGAAATATCTACACCAACATCTGTGAACACATGGAAATATCTACACCGCTATCTGTTTAAACCTGGAAATATCTACACTGCCATCTGCATGTCCATGGAAATATCTACAACGCCATCCATATAAACATGGAAATATCTACACGGCCATCTGTGTATAGATGGAAATATCAATACCACCATCTGTACAAACATGGAAATATCTACACCGCTATCTCTATAAACATGGAAATATCTACACTGCCATCTGTAAAAACATGGAAATACCTATACAGTCATCTGTATAAACATGGAAACATCAACAATGCCATCTGTATACACATGGAAATATCTACACAGCCATCTGTATAAACATGTAAATATCTACACTGCTATCTCTATAAACATGGAAATATCTACACCGCCATCTCTATAAACATGAAAATATCTACACTGCCATCTCCATAAACATGGAACTAACTACTCCGCATTCTGTATAAACATGGAAACATCTACACCGCCATCTGTGTGAATAAGGAAATATCTACAATGCCATGTGTATAAAGGTATAAATATCTGCACCGAGAGGTGTATAAACATGGAAATATCTACATCGCTATCTGTATAAACGTGGAAATACCAACACCGCTATCGGTATAAACATGGAAATATCTACAACGCCATCTATATAAACATGGAAATATCTACACCGCTATGTCTATAAACATGGAAATACCTACACCGCTATCTCTATAAACATGGAAATGTCTACACCGCTATCTGTATAAACATGGAATTATCTACACCGCTATCTGTATAAACATGGAAATATCTACACCGCGATCTCTATAAACATGGAAGTATGTACACCGCGATCTGTATAAACATGGAAATATCTTCACCACGATTTGTATAAACATGGAAATATCTACACCGCTATCTGTATAAACATGGCAATATCTACACCACCATCTATATAAACATGGAAATATCTACACCGCCATCTGTATAAACATGGAAATCTCTACAATGCCATCTGTAGAACGATGGAAATATCTACACCGCAATCTGTGTAAACATAGAAATATCTACACCGATATCTGTAAAAACATGGAAATATCTACACCGCTATCTGTATAAACATGGAAATATCTACACCGCAATCTGTGTAAACATGGAAATATCTACACCGCTATGTCTATAAATATGGAAATACCTACACCGCTATCTCTATATACATGGAAATATCCACACCGCTGTCTGTATAAACATGGAAATATCGAAACCGCGATCTGTATAAACATGGAAATATCTACACCCCGATCTGTATAAACATGGAAATATCTTCACCACGATCTGTATAAAGATGGAAATATCTACACGGCTGTCTGTATGAACATGGTAATATCTACACCACCATCTATATAAACATGGAAATATCTACACCGCCATCTGTATAAACATGGAAATATCTACAATGCCATCTGTAGAAAGACGGAAATATCTACACCGCAATCTGTGTAAACATGGAAATATCTACACCAATATCTGTAAAACATGGAAATAACTACACCGCTATCTGTATAAATATGGAAATATCTACACCGCTATCTTTATAAACATAGAAATAGCTTCACCACGATCTGTATAAACATGGAAATATCTAAACCGCTATCTGTATAAGCATGGAAATATCTACACAGTCATCTGAATAGACATGGAAATATCTACACCACCATCTGTATAAACATGGAAATACCTACCATACCATCTGTATACACATGGAAATATCTACACAGACATCTGTATAAATGTGGACATACCTACGCCGCCATCTGTATAAACATGAAAATATCTACACTGACATCTGTAGAAACATGGAAATATCTACACCGCTATCTCTATAAATATGGAAATATCTACACCGCCATCTCTATAAACATGAAAATATCTACACTGCCATCTCCATAAAGATGGAAGTATCTACTCCGCCATGTGTATAAACACGGAAATATCTACACCACCATCTGTGAAAACATCGAAATGTCTACACCGCAATCTGCATAAACATGGAAATATCTACACTGCCATCTGCATGTCCATGGAAATATCTACACCGCCATCTGTATAAACATGGAAATATCTACATGGCCATCAGTGTATAGATGGAAATATCAACACCACCATCGGTACAAACATGGAAATATCTACACCGCTATCTCTATAAACATGGAAATATCTACACTGCCATCTGCATGTCCTTGGAAATATCTACACCGCCATCTGTATAAACATGGAAATATCAACACCACCATCTGTACAAACATGGAAATATCTACACCGCTATGTCTATAAACATGGAAATACCTACACCGCTATCTCTATATACATGGAAATATCCACACCGCTGTCTGTATAAACAAAGAAATATCTACACCGCTATCTGTATAAACATGGAAATATCGAAACCGCGATCTATATAAACATGGAAATATCTACACCCTGATCTGTATAAACATGGAAATATCTTCACCACGATCTGTATGAACATGGAAATATCTACACCGCTATCTGTATGAATATGGTAATATCTACACCACCATCTATATAAACATGGAAATATCGACACCGCCATCTGTATAAACATGGAAATATCTACAATGCCATATGTATACACATGGAAATATCTACGCAGCCATCTGTATAAACATGTAAATATCTACACTGCGATCTCTATAAACATGCAAATATCTACACCGCCAACTCTATAAACATGAAAATATCTACACTGCCATCTCCATAAACATGGAACTAACTACTCCGCCATCTGTATAAACATGGAAACATCTACACCGCCATCAGTGTGAATAAGGAAATATCTACAATGCCAACTGTATAAAGATATAAATATCTGCACCGCGAGCTGTATAAACATGGAAATATCTACATCGCTATCTGTAAAACGTGGAAATACCAACACCGCTATCGGTATAAACATGGAAATATCTACAACGCCATCTATATAAACATGGAAATATCTACACCGCTATGTCTATAAATATGGAAATACCTACACCGCTATCTCTATATACATGGAAATATCCACACCGCTGTCTGTATAAACATGGAAATATCGAAACCGCGATCTGTATAAACATGGAAATATCTACACCCCGATCTGTATAAACATGGAAATATCTTCACCACGATCTGTATAAAGATGGAAATATCTACACCGCTGTCTGTATGAACATGGTAATATCTACACCACCATCTATATAAACATGGAAATATCTACACCGCCATCTGTATAAACATGGAAATATCTACAATGCCATCTGTAGAAAGACGGAAATATCTACACCGCAATCTGTGTAAACATGGAAATATCTACACCAATATCTGTAAAACATGGAAATAACTACACCGCTATCTGTATAAATATGGAAATATCTACACCGCTATCTTTATAAACATAGAAATAGCTTCACCACGATCTGTATAAACATGGAAATATCTACACCGCTATCTGTATAAGCATGGAAATATCTACACAGTCATCTGAATAGACATGGAAATATCTACACCACCATCTGTATAAACATGGAAATACCTACCATACCATCTGTATACACATGGAAATATCTACACAGACATCTGTATAAATGTGGACATACCTACGCCGCCATCTGTATAAACATGAAAATATCTACACTGACATCTGTAGAAACATGGAAATATCTACACCGCTATCTCTATAAATATGGAAATATCTACACCGCCATCTCTATAAACATGAAAATATCTACACTGCCATCTCCATAAAGATGGAAGTATCTACTCCGCCATGTGTATAAACACGGAAATATCTACACCACCATCTGTGAAAACATGGAAATGTCTACACCGCTATCTGCATAAACATGGAAATATCTACACTGCCATCTGCATGTCCATGGAAATATCTACACCGCCATCTGTATAAACATGGAAATATCTACACGGCCATCTGTGTATAGATGGAAATAACACCACCATCGGTACAAACATGGAAATATCTACACCGCTATCTCTATAAACATGGAAATATCTACACTGCCATCTGCATGTCCTTGGAAATATCTACACCGCCATCTGTATAAACATGGAAATATCAACACCACCATCTGTACAAACATGGAAATATCTACACCGCTATGTCTATAAACATGGAAATACCTACACCGCTATCTCTATATACATGGAAATATCCACACCGCTGTCTGTATAAACAAAGAAATATCTACACCGCTATCTGTATAAACATGGAAATATCGAAACCGCGATCTATATAAACATGGAAATATCTACACCCTGATCTGTATAAACATGGAAATATCTTCACCACGATCTGTATAAACATGGAAATATCTACACCGCTATCTGTATGAACATGGTAATATCTACACCACCATCTATATAAACATGGAAATATCGACACCGCCATCTGTATAAACATGGAAATATCTACAATGCCATATGTATACACATGGAAATATCTACGCAGCCATCTGTATAAACATGTAAATATCTACACTGCGATCTCTATAAACATACAAATATCTACACCGCCAACTCTATAAACATGAAAATATCTACACTGCCATCTCCATAAACATGGAACTAACTACTCCGCCATCTGTATAAACATGGAAACATCTACACCGCCATCAGTGTGAATAAGGATATATCTACAATGCCAACTGTATAAAGATATAAATATCTGCACCGCGAGCTGTATAAACATGGAAATATCTACATCGCTATCTGTAAAACGTGGAAATACCAACACCGCTATCGGTATAAACATGGAAATATCTACAACGCCATCTATATAAACATGGAAATATCTACACCGCTATGTCTATAAATATGGAAATACCTACACCGCTATCTCTATATACATGGAAATATCCACACCGCTGTCTGTATAAACATGGAAATATCGAAACCGCGATCTGTATAAACATGGAAATATCTACACCCCGATCTGTATAAACATCGAAATATCTTCACCACGATCAGTATAAAGATGGAAATATCTACACCGCTGTCTGTATGAACATGGTAATATCTACACCACCATCTATATAAACATGGAAATATCTACACCGCCATCTGTATAAACATGGAAATATCTACAATGCCATCTGTAGAAAGACGGAAATATCTACACCGCAATCTGTGTAAACATGGAAATATCTACACCAATATCTGTAAAACATGGAAATAACTACACCGCTATCTGTATAAATATGGAAATATCTACACCGCTATCTTTATAAACATGGAAATAGCTTCACCACGATCTGTATAAACATGGAAATATCTACACCGCTATCTGTATAAGCATGGAAATATCTACACAGTCATCTGAATAGACATGGAAATATCTACACCACCATCTGTATAAACATGGAAATACCTACCATACCATCTGTATACACATGGAAATATCTACACAGACATCTGTATAAATATGGACATACCTACACCGCCATCTGTATAAACATGAAAATATCTACACTGCCATCTGTAGAAAGATGGAAATATCTACACCGCTATCTCTATAAATATGGAAATATCTACACCGCCATCTCTATAAACATGAAAATATCTACACTGCCATCTCCATAAAGATGGAAGTATCTACTCCGCCATGGGTATAAACACGGAAATATCTACACCACCATCTGTGAAAACATGGAAATGTCTACACCGCTATCTGCATAAACATGGAAATATCTACACTGCCATCTGCATGTCCATGGAAATATCTACACCGCCATCTGTATAAACATGGAAATATCTACACGGCCATCTGTGCATAGATGGAAATATCAACACCACCATCGGTACAAACATGGAAATATCTTCACCGCTATCTCTATAAACATGGAAATACCTACACTGCCATCTGCATGTCCTTGGAAATATCTACACCGCCATCTGTATAAACATGGAAATATCAACACCACCATCTTTACAAACGTGGAAATATCTACACCGCTATGTCTATAAACATGGAAATACCTACACCGCTATCTCTATATACATGGAAATATCCACACCGCTGTCTGTATAAACGTAGAAATATCTACACTGCTCTCTGTATAAACATGGAAATATCGATACCGCGATCTATATAAACATGGAAATATCTACACCCCGATCTGTATAAACATGGAAATATCTTCACCACGATCTGTATAAACATGGAAATATCTACACCGCTATCTGTATGAACATGGTAATATCTACACCACCATCCATATAAACATGGAAATATCTACACCGCCATCTGTATAAACATGGAAATATCTACAATGCCATCTGTATACACATGGAAATATCTACGCAGCCATCTGTATAAACATGTAAATATCTACACTGCGATCTCTATAAACATGCAAATATCTACACCGCCATCTCTATAAACATGAAAATATCTACACTGCCATCTCCATAAACATGGAACTAACTCCTCCGCCATCTGTATAAACATGGAAACATCTACACCGCCATCAGTGTGAATAAGGAAATATCTACAATGCCATCTGTATAAAGATATAAATATCTGCACTGCGAGCTGTATAAACATGGAAATATCTGCACCGTGAGCTGTATAAACATGGAAATATCTACATCGCTATCTGTAAAACGTGGAAATACCAACACCGCTATCGGTATAAACATGGAAATATCTACAACGCCATCTATATAAACAAGGAAACATCTACACCGCTATGTCTATAAACATGGAAATACCTACACCGCTATCTCTATATACATGGAAATATCCACACCGCTGTCTGTATAAACATGGAAATATCGAAACAGCGATCTGTAAAAACATGGAAATATCTACACCCCGATCTGTATAAACATGGAAATATCTTCACCACGATCTGTATAAACATGGAAATATCTACACCGCTGTCTGTATGAACATGGTAATATCTACACCACCATCTATATAAACATGGAAATATCTACACCGCCATCTGTATAAACATGGAAATATCTACAATGCCATCTGTAGAAAGATGGAAATATCTACACCGCAATCAGTGTAAATATGGAAATATCTACACCACCATCTGTATAAACATGGAAATACCTACAATACCATCTGTATAAACATGGAAATATCTACACAGACATCTGTATAAATATGGAAATATGTACACCGCCATCTGTATAAACATGGAAATATCTACACTGCCATCTGTAGAAAGATGAAAATATGTACACCGCTATCTCTATAAATATGGAAATGTCTACACCGCCATCTCTATAAACATGAAATTATCTACACTGCCATCTCCATAAAGATGGAAGTATCTACTCCGCCATGTGTATAAACAGGGAAATATCTACACCACCATCTGTGTAAACATGGAAATACCTAACCGCTATCTGTATAAACATGGAAATATCTACACCACGATCTGCATGTCCATGGAAATATCTACGCCGCCATCTGTATATACATGGAAATATCTACACGGCCATCTGTGTGTACATGAAAATATCAACACCGCCATCTGCACAAACATGGAAATATCTACACCGCTATATCTATAAATATGGAAATATCTGCACTGCCATCTGTAAAAACATGGAAATACCTATACAGTCATCTGTATAAACATGGAAATATCTACAATGCCATCTGTATACACCTGGAAATATCTACACAGCCATCTGTATAAACAGGTAAATATCTACACTGCTATCTCTATAAACATGGAAATACATACAACGCCATCTCTATAAACATGAAAATATCTACACTGCCATCTCCATAAACATGGAACTAACTACTCTACCATCTGTTTAAACATGGAAACATCTACACCGCCATATGTGTGAATAAGGAAATATCTACAATGCCATCTGTATAAAGATATAAATATCTGCACCGCGAGCTGTATAAACATGGTAATATCTACATCGCTACCTGTATAAATGTGGAAATACCAACACCGCTATCGGTATAAACATGGAAATATCTACAACGCCATCTATATAAACATGGAAATATATACACCGCTATGTCTATAAACATGGAAATACCTACACCGCTATCTCTATAAACATGGAAATATCTACACCGCTATCTGTATAAACATGGAAATATCTACAATGCCATCTGTAGAAAGATGGAAATATCTACACCGCAATCTGTGTAAACATGGAAATATCTACACCGATATCTGTAAAAACATGGAAATATCTACACCGCTATCTGTATAAACTTGGAAATATCTACACAGCTATCTCTATAAACATGGAAATAACTACACCGCCATCTGTATAAACATGGAAATACCTACAAAGTCATCAGTATAAACATGGAAATATCTACAAAGCCATCTGTATAAACATGGAAATATCTACACAGCCATCTGTATATACATGGAAATATCTACACCACTATCTGTATAAACATGGAAATAACTACACCGCTATTTGTATAAACAAGGAAATATCTACACCGTGATCTGCATAAACATGGAAATATTTACACCGCTATCTGTATAAACATGGAAATTTCTACACCACTGTCTGTATAAAAATGTAAATAACTACACCGCTATTTGTATAAACAAGGAAATATCTACACCGTGATCTGTATAAACATGGAAATATTTACACCGCTATCTGTATAAACATGGAAATATCTGCACCGCTATCTTTATAGGCATAGAAATACCTACAAAGCCATCTGTATAAACATGGAAATACCTACACAGTCATGTGTAGGAACATGGAAATATCTACAATTCCATCTCTATAAACATAGAAATATCTACACAGCCCTCTGTATAAATATGGAGATATCTGCATAGGTATCAGTATAAACATGGAAATATCTGCACCGCTATCTGTATAAACATGGAAATACCTACACCGCTGTCTCTATAAACATGGAAATATCTCCACCGTTATCTTTATAAACATGGAAATGTCTACAGCGCCATCTCTATAAACATTGAAATATCTTCACTGCCATCTGTAAAAACATGGAAATATCTACACAATCATCTGAATAAACATGGAAATATCTACACCACCATTTGTATAAACATGGAAATACCTACAATACCATCTGTATACACATGGAAATATCTACACAGACATCTGTATAAATATGGAAATATCTACACCGCAATCTGTATAAACATGGAAATATCTACACTGCCATCTGTAGAAAGATGGAAATATCTACACCACTATCGCTATAAATATGGAAATATCTACACCACCATCTCTATAGACATGAAAATATCTACACTGCCATCTCCATAAAGATAGAAGTGTCTACTCCGCCATGTGTATAAACACGGGAAAACCTACACCACCATCTGTGAAAACATAGAAATATCTGCACCGCTATCTCTATAAACATGGAAATATCTACACCGCCATCTGCATGTCCATGGAAATATCTACGCCGCAATCTGTATAAACATGGAAATATCTACACGGCCATCTGTGTATAGATGGAAATATCAACACCGCCATCTGTACAAACATGGAAATATCTACACCGCTATCTCTATAAACATGGAAATATCTGCACTGCCATCTGTAAAAACATGGAAATAACTATACAGTCATCTGTATATACATGGAAATATCTACAATGCCATCTGTATACACATGGAAATATCTACACAGCCATCTGTATAAACATGTAAAGATCTTCACTGCTATCTCTATAAACATGGAAATATCTACACCGCCATCTCTATAAACATGAAAATATCTACACTGCCATCTCCATGAACATGGAACTAACTACTCCGCCATCTGTATAAACATGGAAACATCTACACCGCCATCTGTGTGAATAAGGAAATATCTACAAGGCCATCTGTATAAGGATATAATTATCTGCACCGCGAGCGGTATAAACATGGAAATATCTACATCGTTATCTGTATAAACGTGGAAATACCAACACCGCTATCGGTATAAACATGGAAATAGCTACAACGCCATCTATATAAACATGGAAATATCTACAACGCTATGTCTATAAACATGGAAATACCTACACCGCTATCTCTATAAACATGGAAATATCTACACCGCGATCGGTATAAACATGGAAATAACTTTACCACGATCTGTATGAACATGGAAATATCTACACCGCTATCTGCATAAACATGGTAATATCTACAACACCATCTATATAAACATGGTAATATCTACACCACCATCTATATAAACATGGAAATATCTACACTGCCATCCGTATAAACATGGAAATATCTGCAATGCCATCTGTAGAAAGATGGAAATATCTACACCGCAATCTGTGTAAACATGTAAATATCTACACCGATATCTGTAAAAACATGGAAATATCTACACCGCTATCTGTATAAACATGGAAATATCTACACCGCTATCTGTATAAACATGGAAATATCTACAGCGCCATCTCTATAAACATTGAAATATCTACACTGCCATCTGTAAAAACATGGAAATATCTACACAGTCATCTGAATACACATGGAAATATCTACACAGACATCTGTGTAAATATGGAAATAACTACACCGCCATCTGTATAAACATGGAAATATCTACACTGCCATCTGTAGAAAGATGGAAATATCTACACCGCTATCTCTATAAATATGGAAATGTCTACACCGCCATCTCTATAAACATGAAAATATCTACACTGACATCTCCATAAAGATGGAAGTATCTACTCCGCCATGTGTATAAACACGGAAATATCTACACCACCATCTGTGTAAACATGGAAATACCTACACCGCAATCTGTATAAACATGGAAATACCTATACAGTCATCTGTATAAACATGGAAATATCTACAATGCCATCTGTATACACGTGGAAATATCTACACAGCCATCTGTGTAAGCAGGTAAATATCTACACTGCTATCTCTATAAACATGGAAATATATACACCGCCATCTCTATAAACATGAAAATATCTACACTGCCATCTCTATAAACATGGAACTAACTACTCCGCCATCTGTTTAAACATGGAAACATCTACACCGCCATATGTGTGAATAAGGAATTATCTACAATGCCATCTGTATAAAGATATAAATATCTGCACCGCGAGCTGTATAAACATGGTAATATCTACATCGCTACCTGTAGAAACGTGGAAATACCAATACAGCTATCGGTAAAAACATGGAAATATCTACAACGCCATCTATATAAACATGGAAATATCTACACCGCTATGTCTATAATCATGGAAATACCTACACCGCTATCTCTATAAACATGGAAATATCTACACCGCTATCTGTATAAACATGGAAATATCTACACCGCTATCTGTATAAACATGGAAATATCAACATCGCGATCTGTATAAACATGGAAATATCTTCACCGCGATCTGTATAAACATGGAAATATCTTCACCGCGATCTGTATAAACATGGAAATATCTACACCGCTATCTGTATAAACATGGTAATATCTACACCACCATCTATATAAACATGGAAATATCTACACCGCCATCTGTATAAACATGGAAATATCTACAATGCCATCTGTAGAAAGATGGAAATATCTACACCACAATCTGTGTAAACATGGAAATATCTACACCGATATCTGTAAAAACATGCAAATATCTACACCGCTATCTGTATAAACATGGAAATATCTACACAGCTATCTCTATAAACATGGAAATACCTACACCGCCATCTGTATAAACATGGAAATACCTACAAAGTCATCAGTATAAACATGGAAATATCTGCAAAGCCATCTGTATAAACATGGAAATATCTACACAGCCATCTGTATATACATGGAAATATCTACACCACTATCTGTATAAACATGGAAATAACTACACCGCTTTTTGTATAAACAAGGAAATATCTACTCCATGATCTGTATAAACATGGAAATATTTACACCGCTATCTGTATAAACATGGAAATTTCTACACCGTTATCTGTATAAATATGGAAATATCTACACCGCTATCTCTATAAACATGGTAATATATACACCGCCATCTGTATAAACATGGAAAAACCTATACAGACAACTGTGTAAACATGGAAATATCTACACCACCATCTGTATAAAGATGGAAATATCTACAATGCCATCTGTATACACATGGAAATAACTACACGGCAATCTGTGTATAGATGGAAACATCAACACCGCCATCTGTACAAACTTGGAAATATCTACAGTGTTATCTCGATAAACATGGAAATATCTACACTGCGGTCTGTATAAACATGGAAATATCTACACCGGTATCTGTATAAACATGGAAATATCTACACCACGATCTGTATAAACATGGAAATATATACACCGCTATCTGTATAAACATGGATATATCTGCACCGCTATGTCTATAGACATGGAAATATCTACAAAGCCATCTGTATAAACATGGAAATATCTACACGGTCATGTGTAGGGACATGGAAATATCTACACTGCCATCTGTATAAACATAGAAATATCTACACAGCCCTCTGTATAATTATGGAGATATCTGCATAAGCATCTGTATAAACATGGAAATATCTGCACCGCTATCTGTATAAACATGGAAATACCTACACAGCTGTCTCTATAAACATGGAAATATGTACACCGCTATGTGTATAAACATGGAAATACCTCCACTGCAGTCTGTATAAACATGGAAATATCTAAACCGTTATCTGTATAAACATGGAAATGTCTACAGCGCCATCTCTATAAACATAGAAATATCTACACTGCCATCTGTAAAAACATGGAAATATCTACACAGTCATCTGAATAAACATGGAAATATCTACACTACCATCAGTACAAACATGGAAATACCTACAATACCATCTGTATACACATGGAAATATCTACCCTGACATCTGTATAAATATGGAAATATCTACACCGCCATCTGTATAAACATGGAAATATCTACACTGCCATCTGTAGAAAGATGGAAATATCTACACCGCTATCTCTATAAATATGGAAATATCTACACCGCCATCTCTATTAACATGAAAATATCTACACTGCCATCTCCATAAAGATGGAAGTATCTACTCCGCCATGTGTATAAACACGGAAATATCTACACCAACATCTGTGAAAACATGGAAATATCTACACCGCTATCTGTATAAACATGGAAATATCTACACCGCCATGTGCATGTCCATGGAAATATCTACGCCGCCATCTGTATAAACATGGAAATATCTACATGGCCATCTGTGTATAGATGGAAATATCAACACCGCCATCTGTACAAACATGGAAATATCTGCACCGCTATCTCTATAAACATGGAAATATCTGCACTGCCATCTGTAAAAACATGGAAATAACTATACCGTCATCTGTATAAACATGGAAATATCTACAATGCCATCTGTATACACTTGGAAATATCTACACAGCCATCTGTATAAACAAGTAAATATCTACACTGCTATCTCAACAAACATGGAAATATCTACACCGCTATCTCTATAAACATGAAAATATCTACACTGCCATCTCCATAAACATGGAACTAACTACTCCGCCATCTGTATAAACATGGAAACATCTACACCGCCATCTGTGTGAATAAGGAAATATCTACAATGCCATCTATATAAAGATATAAATATCTGCACCGCGAGCTGTATAAACATGGAAATATCTACATCGTTATCTGTAAAAACGTGGAAATACCAACACCGCTATCGGTATAAACATCGAAATATCTACAACGCCATCTATATAAACATGGAAATATCTACACCGCTATGTCTATAAACATGGAAATATCTACACCGCTATGTCTATAAACATGGAAATATCTACACCGCTATCTGTATGAACATGGAAATATTTACACCGCTATCTGTATAAACATGGAAATATCTACACCGCGATCTGTATAAACATGGAAATATCTTCACCACGATCTGTATAAACATGGAAATATCTACACCGCTATCTGTATAAACATGGTAATATCTACACCACCATCTATATAAACATGGTAATATCTACACCACCATCTATATAAACATGGAAATATCTACACTGCCATCTGTATAAACATGGAAATATCTACAATGCCATCTGTAGAAAGATGGAAATATCTACACCGCAATCTGTGTACACATGTATATATTTACACCGATATCTGTAAAAACATGGAAATTTCTACACCGCTATCTGTATAAACATGGAAATATCTACACCACCATCTATATAAACATGGAAATATCTACACCGCCATCTGTATAAACATGGAAATATCTACAATGCCATCTGTAGAAACATGGAAATATCTACACCGCTATCTGTATAAACATGGAAATATCTACACCGCGAGCTGTATAAACATGGAAATATCTACAGCGCCATCTCTATAAACATTGAAATATCTACACTGCCATCTGTAAAAACCTGGAAATATCTACAGGGTCACCTGAACACACATCGAAATATCTACACAGACATCTGTATAAATATGGAAATATCTACACCGCCATCTCTATAAACATGGAAATATCTACACTGCCATCTGTAGAAAGATGGAAATATCTACACCGCTATCTCTATAAATATGGAAATGTCTACACCGCCATCTCTATAAACATGAAAATATCTACACTGACGTCTCCATAAAGATGGAAGTATCTACTCCGCCATGTGTATAAACACGGAAATATCTACACCACCATCTGTGTAAACATGGAAATATCTATACTGCTATCTGTATAAACTTGGAAATATCTACACCACGATCTGCATGTCCATGGAAATATATACGCTGCCATCTGTATAAACATGGAAATATCTACACGGCCATCTGTGTATAGATGGAAATATCAACACCGCCATCTGTACAAACATGGAAATATCTACACCGCTATCTCTATGAACATGGAAATATCTGTACTGCCATCTGTAAAAACATGGAAATACCTACACAGTCATCTGTATAAACATGGAAATATCTACAATGCCATCTGTATACACATGGAAATATCTACACAGCCATCTGTATAAACAGGTAAATATCTACACTGCTATCTCTATAAACATGGAAATATATACACCGCCATCTCTATAAACATGAAAATATCTACACTGCCATCTCCATAAACATGGAACTAACTACTCTGCCATCTGTTTAAACATGGAAACATCTACACCGCCATCTGTGTGAATGAGGAAATATCTACAATGCCATCTGTATAAAGATATAAATATCTGCACAGCGAGCTGTATAAACATGGAAATATCTACACCGCTATCTGTATAAACATGGAAATATCTACACCGCGATCTGTATAAACATGGAAATATCTACAATGCCATCTGTAGAAAGATGGAAATATCTACACCACAATCTGTGTAAACATGGAAATATCTACACCGATATCTGTAAAAACATGCAAATATCTACACCGCTATCTGTATAAACATGGAAATATCTACACAGCTATCTCTATAAACATGGAAATACCTACACCGCCATCTGTATAAACATGGAAATATCTACAAAGTCATCAGTATAAACATGGAAATATCTGCAAAGCCATCTGTATAAACATGGAAATATCTACACAGCCATCTGTATATACATGGAAATATCTACACCACTATCTGTATAAACATGGAAATAACTACACCGCTTTTTGTATAAACAAGGAAATATCTACACCGTGATCTGTATAAACATGGAAATATTTACACCGCTTTCTGTATAAACATGGAAATTTCTACACCGTTATCTGTATAAATATGGAAATATCTACACCGCTATCTCTATAAACATGGTAATATCTACACCGCCATCCGTATAAACATGGAAAAACCTATACAGACAACTGTGTAAACATGGAAATATCTACACCACCATCTGTATAAAGATGGAAATATCTACAATGCCATCTGTATACACATGGAAATAACTACACGGCAATCTGTGTATAGATGGAAACATCAGCACCGCCATCTGTACAAACTGGGAAATATCTACACTGTTATCTCGATAAACATGGAATTATCTACACTGCGGTCTGTATAAACATGGAAATATCTACACCGGTATCTGTATAAACATGGAAATATCTACACCACGATCTGTATAAACATGGAAATATATACACCGCTATCTGTATAAACATGGATATATCTGCACCGCTATGTCTATAGACATGGAAATATCTACAAAGCCATCTGTATAAACATGGAAATATCTACACGGTCATGTGTAGGAACATGGAAATATCTACACTGCCATCTGTATAAACATAGAAATATCTACACAGCCCTCTGTATAATTATGGAGATATCTGCATAAGCATCTGTATAAACATGGAAATATCTGCACCGCTATCTGTATAAACATGGAAATACCTACACCGCTGTCTCTATAAACATGGAAATATGTACACCGCTATGTGTATAAACATGGAAATACCTCCACTGCAGTCTGTATAAACAATGGAAATATCTAAACCGTTATCTGTATAAACATGGAAATGTCTACAGCGCCATCTCTATAAACATAGAAATATCTACACTGCCATCTGTAAAAACATGGAAATATCTACACAGTCATCTGAATAAACATGGAAATATCTACACTACCATCTGTATAAACATGGAAATACCTACAATACCATCTGTATACACATGGAAATATCTACACTGACATCTGTATAAATATGGAAATATCTACACCGCCATCTGTGTAAACATGGAAATATCTACACTGCCATCTGTAGAAAGATGGAAATATCTACACCGCTATCTCTATAAATATGGAAATATCTACACCGCCATCTCTATTAACATAAAAATATCTACACTGCCATCTCCATAAAGATGGAAGTATCTACTCCGCCATGTGTATAAACACGGAAATATCTACACCAACATCTGTGAAAACATGGAAATATCTACACCGCTATCTGTATAAACATGGAAATATCTACACCGCCATGTGCATATCCATGGAAATATCTACGCCGCCATCTGTATAAACATGGAAATATCTACATTGCTATCTGTGTATAGATGGAAATATCAACACCGCCATCTGTACAAACATGGAAATATCTGCACCGCTATCTCTATAAACATGGAAATATCTGCACTGCCATCTGTAAAAACATGGAAATAACTATACCGTCATCTGTATAAACATGGAAATATCTACAATGCCATCTGTATACACTTGGAAATATCTACACAGCCATCTGTATAAACAAGTAAATATCTACACTGCTATCTCAACAAACATGGAAATATCTACACCGCTATCTCTATAAACATGAAAATATCTACACTGCCATCTCCATAAACATGGAACTAACTACTCCGCCATCTGTATAAACATGGAAACATCTACACCGCCATCTGTGTGAATAAGGAAATATCTACAATGCCATCTATATAAAGATATAAATATCTGCACCGCGAGCTGTATAAACATGGAAATATCTACATCGCTATCTGTATAAACGTGGAAATACCAACACCGCTATCGGTATAAACATCGAAATATCTACAACGCCATCTATATAAACATGGAAATATCTACACCGCTATGTCTATAAACATGGAAATATCTACACCGCTACCTCTATAAACATGGAAATATCTACACCGCTATCTGTATGAACATGGAAATATTTACACCGCTATCTGTATAAACATGGAAATATCTACACCGCGATCTGTATAAACATGGAAATATCTTCACCACGATCTGTATAAACATGGAAATATCTACACCGCTATCTGTATAAACATGGTAATATCTACACCACCATCTATATAAACATGGTAATATCTACACCACCATCTATATAAACATGGAAATATCTACACTGCCATCTGTATAAACATGGAAATATCTACAATGCCATCTGTAGAAAGATGGAAATATCTACACTGCAATCTGTGTACACATGTATATATTTACACCGATATCTGTAAAAACATGGAAATTTCTACACCGCTATCTGTATAAACATGGAAATATCTACACCACCATCTATATAAACATGGAAATATCTACACCGCCATCTGTATAAACATGGAAATATCTACAATGCCATCTGTAGAAACATGGAAATATCTACACCGCAATCTGTGTAAACATGGAAATATCTACACCGATATCTGTAAAAATATGGAAATATCTACACCGCTATCTGTATAAACATGGAAATATCTACACCGCGAGCTGTATAAACATGGAAATATCTACAGCGCCATCTCTATAAACATTGAAATATCTACACTGCCATCTGTAAAAACATGGAAATATCTACAGGGTCATCTGAACACACATCGAAATATCTACACAGACATCTGTATAAATATGGAAATATCTACACCGCCATCTCTATAAACATGGAAATATCTACACTGCCATCTGTAGAAAGATGGAAATATCTGCACCGCTATCTCTATAAATATGGAAATGTCTACACCGCCATCTCTATAAACATGAAAATATCTACACTGACGTCTCCATAAAGATGGAAGTATCTACTCCGCCATGTGTATAAACACGGAAATATCTACACCACCATCTGTGTAAACATGGAAATATCTACACTGCTATCTCTATAAACTTGGAAATATCTACAACACGATCTGCATGTCCATGGAAATATCTACGCTGCCATCTGTATAAACATGGAAATATCTACACGGCCATCTGTGTATAGATGGAAATATCAACACCGCCATCTGTACAAACATGGAAATATCTACACCGCTATCTCTATAAACATGGAAATATCTGTACTGCCATCTGTAAAAACATGGAAATACCTACACAGTCATCTGTATAAACATGGAAATATCTACAATGCCCTCTGTATACACATGGAAATATCTACACAGCCATCTGTATAAACAGGTAAATATCTACACTGCTATCTCTATAAACATGGAAATATATACACCGCCATCTCTATAAACATGAAAATATCTACACTGCCATCTCCATAAACATGGAACTAACTACTCTGCCATCTGTTTAAACATGGAAACATCTACACCGCCATCTGTGTGAATGAGGAAATATCTACAATGCCATCTGTATAAAGATATAAATATCTGCACAGCGAGCTGTATAAACATGGAAATATCTACACCGCTATCTGTATAAACATGGAAATATCTACACCGCGATCTGTATAAACATGGAAATATCTACAGCGCAATCTCTATAAACATTGAAATATCTACACTGCCATCTGTAAAAACATGCAAATATCTACACAGTCATCTGAATAAACATGGAAATATCTACACCACCATCTGTATAAACATGGAAATACCTACCATACCATCTGTATACACATGGAAATATCTACGCAGACATCTGTATAAATGTGGACATACCTACGCCGCCATCTGTATAAACATGAAAATATCTACACTGCCATCTGTAGAAACATGGAAATATCTACACCGCTATCTCTATAAATATGGAAAGATCTACACCGCCATCTCTATAAACATGAAAATATCTACACTGCCATCTCCATAAAGATGGAAGTATCTACTCCGCCATGTGTATAAACACGGAAATATCAACACCACCATCTGTGAAAACATCGAAATGTCTACACCGCTATCTGCATAAACATGGAAATATCTACACTGCCATCTGCATGTCCATGGAAATATCTACACCGCCATCTGTATAAACATGGAAATATCTACACGGCCATCTGTGTATAGATGGAAATATCAACACCACCATCGGTACAAACATGGAAATATCTACACCGCTATCTCTATAAACATGGAAATATCTACACCGCTATCTCTATAAACATGGAAATATCTACACTGCCATCTGCATGTCCTTGGAAATATCTACACCGCCATCTGTATAAACATGGAAATATCAACACCACCATCTGTACAAACATGGAAATATCTACACCGCTATGTCTATAAACATGGAAATACCTACACCGCTATCTCTATATACATGGAAATATCCACACCGCTGTCTGTATAAACAAAGAAATATCTACACCGCTATCTGTATAAACATGGAAATATCGAAACCGCGATCTATATAAACATGGAAATATCTACACCCTGATCTGTATAAACATGGAAATATCTTCACCACGATCTGTATAAACATGGAAATATCTACACCGCTATCTGTATGAACATGGAAATATCGACACCGCCATCTATATAAACATGGAAATATCTACAATGCCATATGTATACACATGGAAATATCTACGCAGCCATCTGTATAAACATGTAAATATCTACACTGCGATCTCTATAAACATGCAAATATCTACACCGCCATCTCTATAAACATGAAAATATCTACACTGCCATCTCCATAAACATGGAACTAACTACTCCGCCATCTGTATAAACATGGAAACATCTACACCGCCATCAGTGTGAATAAGGATATATCTACAATGCCAACTCTATAAAGATATAAATATCTGCACCGCGAGCTGTATAATCATGGAAATATCTACATCGCTATCTGTAAAACGTGGAAATACCAACACCGCTATCGGTATAAACATGGAAATATCTACAACGCCATCTATATAAACATGGAAATATCTACACCGCTATGTCTATAAATATGGAAATACCTACACCACTATCTCTATATACATGGAAATATCCACACCGCTGTCTGTATAAACATGGAAATATTGAAACCGCGATCTGTATAAACATGGAAATATCTACACCCCGATCTGTATAAACATGGAAATATCTACACCGCTGTCTGTATGAACATGGTAATATCTACACCACCATCTATATAAACATGGAAATATCTACACCGCCATCTGTATAAACATGGAAATATCTACAAAGCCATCTGTAGAAAGACGGAAATATCTACACCGCAATCTGTGTAAACATGGAAATATCTACACCAATATCTGTAAAACATGGAAATAACTACACCGCTATCTGTATAAATATGGAAATATCTACACCGCTATCTTTATAAACATGGAAATAGCTTCACCACGATCTGTATAAACATGGAAATATCTACACCGCTATCTGTATAAGCATGGAAATATCTACACAGTCATCTGAATAGACATGGAAATATCTAGACCACCATCTGTATAAACATGGAAATACCTACCATACCATCTGTATACACATGGAAATATCTACACAGATATCTGTATAAATATGGACATACCTACACCGCCATCTGTATAAACATGAAAATATCTACACTGCCATCTGTAGAAAGATGGAAATATCTACACCGCTATCTCTATAAATATGGAAATATCTACACCGCCATCTCTATAAACATGAAAATATCTACACTGCCATCTCCATAAAGATGGAAGTATCTACTCCGCCATGTGTATAAACACGGAAATATCTACACCACCATCTGTGAAAACATGGAAATGTCTACACCGCTATCTGCATAAACATGGAAATATCTACACTGCCATCTGCATGTCCATGGAAATATCTACACCGCCATCTGTATAAACATGGAAATATCTACACGGCCATCTGTGTATAGATGGAAATATCAACACCACCATCGGTACAAACATGGAAATATCTTCACCGCTATCTCTATAAACATGGAAATACCTACACTGCCATCTGCATGTCCTTGGAAATATCTACACCGCCATCTGTATAAACATGGAAATAACAACACCACCATCTTTACAAACATGGAAATATCTACACCGCTATGTCTATAAACATGGAAATACCTACACCGCTATCTCTATATACATGGAAATACCCACACCGCTATGTCTATAAACATGGAAATACCTACACCGCTATCTCTATATAAATGGAAATATCCACACCGCTGTCTGTATAAACGTAGAAATATCTACACCGCTCTTTGTATAAACATGGAAATATCGATACCGCGATCTATATAAACATGGAAATATCTACACCCCGATCTGTATAAACATGGAAATATCTACACGGCTATCTCTATAAAGATGGAAATATCTACACCGCCATCTGTATAAGCCTGTAAATACCTACACAGTCATCTCTATAAACATTGAAATATCTACACCTGTATCTGTATAAACATTTAAATATCTACACCGTCATCTGTATAAACCTGGAAATAACTGCACAGTCATTTGTATAAACATGGAAATATCTACATGGTCATCTGTATAAAGATGGAAATATCTACACTGCTATCTGTATAAACATGGAAATATCTACACCACTATCTGTACAAACTTGGAAATATCTACACCACTATCTCTATAAACTTGGAAATATCTACAGCGCTATCTGTATAAACACGGAAATATCTACACTGCCATCTGTATAAACATGGAAATATCTGCACCGCCATCTGTATAAACATGGAAATACCTACACAGTCGTCTGTATAAACATGGAAATACCTACACAGTCAGCTGTATAAACGTGGAAATATCTACCCCACCATCTGTATAAACATGAAAATATCTACATCGCCTTCTGTATAAGTATGGAAATAGCTACACCGTTATCTGTATAAACATGGAAATAGCCACACCACTATCTGTATAAACATGGAAATATCGATACCGCGATCTATATAAACATGGAAATATCTACACCCCGATCTGTATAAACATGGAAATATCTACACGGCTATCTCTATAAAGATGGAAATATCTACACCGCCATCTGTATAAGCCTGTAAATACCTACACAGTCATCTCTATAAACATTGAAATATCTACACCTGTATCTGTATAAACATTTAAATATCTACACCGTCATCTGTATAAACCTGGAAATAACTGCACAGTCATTTGTATAAACATGGAAATATCTACATGGTCATCTGTATAAAGATGGAAATATCTACACTGCTATCTGTATAAACATGGAAATATCTACACCACTATCTGTACAAACTTGGAAATATCTACACCACTATCTCTATAAACTTGGAAATATCTACAGCGCTATCTGTATAAACACGGAAATATCTACACTGCCATCTGTATAAACATGGAAATATCTGCACCGCCATCTGTATAAACATGGAAATACCTACACAGTCGTCTGTATAAACATGGAAATACCTACACAGTCAGCTGTATAAACGTGGAAATATCTACCCCACCATCTGTATAAACATGAAAATATCTACATCGCCTTCTGTATAAGTATGGAAATAGCTACACCGTTATCTGTATAAACATGGAAATAGCCACACCACTATCTGTATAAACATGGAAATATCTAAACCGCCATTTGTATAAACATGGAAATATCAACACCGCCATCTGTATAAACATGCAAATATCTAAACCGCCATTTGTGTAAACTTGGAAATATCTACACCACTATCTGTGCAAAGATGGAAATATCTACACCGCTATCTCTGTAAATATGGAAATAACTGCACTGCTATCTGTATAAACATGGAAATATCTACAAAACTATCTGTATATACATGGAAATATCTACCAAGCTATCTGTATAAATATGGAAATATCTACACCGCTATCTCTATAAACATGGAAATTTCTACACCGCTATCTATATAAACATGGAAATATCTACAGCGCTATCTGTATTAACATGGAAATAACTACACCGCCATCTGTATAAACATGCAAATATCTACGCAGTCATCTGTATAAACATGTATATATCTACACCAACATCTCAATAAACATGGAAATATCTAGACAGCCATATCTATACCCATGGAAATATCTACACAGCCATCTGTATAAACATGGAAATATCTACACCGCTATCTTTGTAAACATGGAAATATCTACACCTCTATCTGTAGAATCATGGAAATATCTACATTACTATCTGTATAAACATGTAAATAACTACAGCACTATCTGTATAAACATGGAAATATGTACACCGCTTTCTGTATAAACATGGAAATACCTAAACCGCTGTCTGTATAAACATGGAAATATTTACATTGCTATCTTTGTAAACATGGAAATATCTACAACGCTATCTTTGTAAACATCTACAACTCTATCTGTGTAAACATGGAAATATCTACACAGCTATCTTTGTAAACTTGGAAATATCTACACCGCTGTCTGTGTAAAGATGGAAATATCTACACCGCAATCTGTGCAAAGATTGAAATATCTACATCGCTATCTCTGGAAACATGGAAATATCTACACCACAATCTGTGCAAAGATTGAAATATCTACACCGCTCTCTCTGTAAACATGGAAATATCGACACCACCATCTGTATAAACATGGAAATATCTACAATGCCATTTGAATAAACATGGAAATATCTACACAGCCGTCTCTATAAACAAGGAAATATCTACACCGGTATCTGTATAAACATGGAAATACCTACACCGCTGTCTGTATAAACATGGAAATACCTACACCGCTATCTTTATAAACATGGAAATATCAACACCACTATCCGTAAAAACATGGAAATATCTACACCGCTATCACTATAAACATGTAAATAACTGCAACGCTATCTGTGCAAACATGGAAATATTTACCCCACTATCTGTGAAAACATGGAAATATCTACAACGCTATCTGTATAAAGATGGAAATATCCACACTTCTATCTGTATAAATATGGAAATATCTACCCCGCTATCCAAATAAACATGGAAATACATACACCGCTATCTGTATAAACATGGAAATATCTACACCGCTATCACTATAAACATGGAAATACCAACACCGCTATCCTTATAAACATGGAAATATCTGCACCGCTATCTGTATAAACATGGAAATATCTACAGCGCTATCAGTATAAACAGGGAAATATCTGCACCGCTATCTCTATAAACATGGAAATATCTACACCGCTATCTGCATAAACATGGAAATGTCTGCATCGCTATCTGCATAAAGATGGAAATATCTCCACCGCTGTCTGTATAAACATGCAAATATCGACACTGCTATCTGTATAAACATGGAGATATCTACACCGCTATCTGTATAAACATGGAAAATCTACAACAGTATCTCTATAAACATGGAAATATATACACTGCCGTCTGTATACACATGGAAATATCTACACAGCCATCTGTATAAACATGGAAATATCTACACTGCTATCTCTATAAACATGGAAATACCTACACAGCTATCTCTAAAAACATGGAAATATCTACTCCGCAATCTCAATAAACATGGAAATATCTACACCGCCATCTCTATGAACATGAAAATATCTACACCGCCATCTCCATAATCATGGAACTAACTACACTACCATCTGTATAAAAGTGGAAATATCTACACCGTTTTCTGTATAAACATGGAAACATCTACACTGCCATCTGTATAAAGATGGAAATATCTATACCGTGAGTGGTATAAACTTGGAAATATCTAAACCAGTATCTGTATAAACATAGAAATATCAACTCCGCTATGGGTATAAACGTGGCAATATCTACACCACTGTCTGTATAAACATGGAAATATCTAAACCACTATCTCTATAAACATGGAAATACCTACACCGCCATCTCTATAAACATGGAAATATCTACACTGCCATCTGTATAAACATGGAAATATCTGCACCGCTATCACTATAAACATGGAAATACCTACATCGCTATCTGTATAACATGGTAAAATCTACACCGCCATCTGTATAAACATGGAAATATCTACACCGTTATCTGTATAAACATGGAAATATCTACAACGGTATCTGTGTAAACATGGAAATATCTACACCGCTATCTGTGTAAACATGGAAATATATACACCGCTATCTCTATAAAGATGGAAATATCTACACCACTAACTGTATAATCGTGGAAATATCTACACCGCTATCTGTATAAACGTGGAAATATATACACCGGTATCTGAATAAACGTGGAAATATCTACACCGATATCTGTATAAACGTGGAAATATTTTCAACGCTGTCTGTGCAAACGAGGAAGTATCTACACACCTATCTGTGTAAACATGGAAATATCTACACCGCTATCTGTGTAAAGATGGAAATACATACACCGCAATCTGTGCAAAGATGGAAATGTCTACACCGCTATCTCGGTAAACATGGAAATATCTACACCGCTATCTGTATAAACATGGAAATATCTACACCGCTATATCTATAAACATGGAAATATCTACACCGCTATCTCTATTATCGTCAAAATATCTACACCGACATCTGTATGAACATGTAAATATCTACACAGTCATCTGTATAAACATGTAAATATCTACACAACCATCTTAATAAACATGGAAATCTCTAGACAGCCATATCTATACACATGGAAATATCTACACAGCCATCTCTATAAACATGGAAATATCTACACCTCTATCTCTGTAAACATGAAAATACCTACACCGCTATCTGTAGAAACATGGAAATATCTACACTGCCATCTGTATACACAAGGAAATATCTATGAAGGCATCCCTATAAACATGGAAATATCTACACCGCTATCTGTATGAACATGGAAATATGAACATCGCCATCGCAGTAAACAAGAAAATATCTACACCGCCATCTCTATTAACATGAAAATATCTACACTGCCATCTCTATAAACATGGAAGTATCTATACAGCCATCTTTATAAACATGGAAATACCTACACAGCCATCTGTATAAACATGGAAATATCTACACTGCCATCTGTATTAAGATGGAAATATCTACATCACCATCTGTATAAATATGGAAATATCTACACCGCCGTCTGTATAAACATGGAAATATCAACACAGCCTTCTGTATAAACATGGAAATATCTACACCGCTATCTGTGTAAAGATGGAAATATCTAAACCGCAATCTGTGCAAAGATGCAAATATCTACACCAATATCTCTGTAAACATGGAAATATCTACACTGCTATCTGTATAAATATGGAAATATTTGCACCGCTATCTCCAAAAACATGGAAATATCTACACCGCTATCTCAATAAAGATGGAAATATCTACAGCGCTCTCTCTATAAACATGGAAATATCTACACTGCCATCTGTATAAACATGGAAATATCCACACAGTCATCTTTATATACATGGAAATATCTACACCGCTATCTGTATAAACATGGAAATATCTACACCGCTATCTCTATAAACATGGAAATATCTGCACCGCCATCTGTATAAACATGGAAATATCTACACCATTATCTTTATAAACATGGAAATATCTACACCGATATCTGTATAAACATTGAAGTATCTGAACCACTATCTCTGTAAACATGGAAGTATCAACACTGCCATCTGTAGAAAGATGGAAATAACTACAACGCGATCTGTATAAACAGGGAAATATCTACACCGCCACCTGTATAAACATGGAAATATCTACACAACTATCTGTATAAACATGGAAATATCTACAAAAACATACGTATAAACATGGAAATATCTACACCGCTATCTCTATAAACATGGAAATAGCTAGAGAGTCATCTGTATAAACATGGAAATATCTACACCGCCATGTGAATAAACATGGAAACATCTACACAGCCATCTGTATAAACATGGAAATATCTACACCGCTATTTGTGTAAAGATGGAAATATCTACAGCGCAATCTGTGCAAAGATGGAAATATCTACTCCGCTATCTCTGTAAACATGGAAATTCCTACAGTGCTATCTGTATAAACATGGAAATATCTACACCGCAATCTGTATAAATATGGAAATATCTACACTGCTATCTCTATAAACATGGAAATATCTACACCGCTATCTGTATAAAAATGGAAACATATACACCGCTATGTCTATAAACATGGAAATATCTACAGTGCCATCTGTATAAACATGCAAATATCTACACTGTCATCTGTATAAACATGGAAATATCTACACTGCCATCTCTATAAACATGGAAATATGTATAGCACTCACTGTATAAAGATGCAAATATCTACACCGCTACCTGTATAAACATGGAAATATCTACATTGCTATTTGTATAAATAGGGAAATATTTACACCGCTATCTCTATAAACATGGAAATATCTACACCGCTATTTCTATAAACAGGGAAATATCTACACCAACATCTGTATAAACATGGAAATATCTACACAGTCATCTTCATAAACATGGAAATATCAACACTGCCATCTGTATAAACATGGAAATACCTACTCAGCCCTCTTTATAAACATGGAAACATCGGCACAGCAATCTATATAAACATGTAAATATCTACACCGCTATCTGTATAAACAGGGAAATATCTACACCGCTATCACTATAAACATGGAAATATCTACACCGCTATGTGAATAAACATGAAAATATTTCCACTGCTATCTCTGTCAGCAGAGAAATAACTACACCGCTCTCTGTATAAACATGGAAATACCTACACTGCCATCTGTATTAACATGGAAATATCCACACCACCATCTGTATAAAAGTGGAAATATCTACATGGCGAGCTCTATAAACATGGAAATATTTACACCGCTATGTGTATAAACATGGAAATACCAACACCGCTATCTCTATAAACGTGGAAATATCTACACCGCTATCTGTATAAACATGGAAACATCTACACCGCGATCTGTATGAAAATGGAAATATCTGCACCTCCATCACTATAAACATGAAAATATCTACACTGCCATCTCCATAAACATGTATACTCACTGTATAAAGATGTAAATATCTACACCACTATCTGAATAAACATGGAAATATCTACATCGCTATTTGTATAAATATGGAAATATTTACACCGCTATCGCTATAAACATGGAAATATCTACACCGATATCTGTGAAAACATGGAAACATCTACTCCGCAATCTGTATAAACATGGAAATATCTACACCTCGATCTGTATAAACATGGAAATATCTACAGCGCTTTCTCTATAAACATTGAAATATCTACACTGCCATCTGTAAAAACATGGAAATATCTACACAGTCATCTGAATAAACATGGAAATATCTACACCACCATCTGTATAAACCTGGAAATACCCACAATACCATCTGTATACACATGGAAATATCTACACCGCCATCTGTATAAACATGGAAATACCAACACCGTTTTCTGTATAAACATGGAAATATCTACACTGCTATCTCTAAAAGCATAGAAATATCTACACCGCTATCTGTATAACACGGAAATATCTACATCGCTATCTGTAAAAACAGGGAAATATCTCCACCGCTATCTGTGTAAACATGGAAATATCTACATCGCTATCTGTATATACATGGAAACATCTACACCGCTATCTGTATAAACAAGGAAATATCTACACCGCCATCTTTAGAAACATGGAAATATCTATACCGCCATCTGTATAAACATGGAAATACCTACACCGCTACCTGTATAAATATGGAAATGTCTACACCGCTATCTCTATAAACATGGAAATACCTGCACCAGTTGCACGATAAACATGGAAATACCTACACCGCAATCTCTGTAAATATGGAAATATCTACACCGCCATCTGTGTAAACATGAAAATATCTACACTGCCATATTCAGAAACATGGCTGTATCTACACCGCCATCTGTATAAACATGGAAATATCTACACCACTATCTGTATATAGATGGAAATATTTAAACTGCAATCTCTATAAACATGGAAATATCTACACCGCTATCTCTATAAACGTGGAAATATCTACACCGCGATCTGTATTAACATGGAAATAGCTACACAGTCATCTGTATATACTTGGAAATATCTACACTGTCATCTATATAAACATGGAAATATCTACAGAGAACTCTGTATAAACATGGAAATATCGGCACAGCCATCTGTATAAACATGGAAATATCTACACCGCTATCTGTATAAACATGGAAATATCTACACCGCTATGTGTATTAACGTGGAAATATCTCTATTGCTATCTGTATAAACATGGACATATCTCCAACGCAATCTGTATAAACATGAAAATATCTACACCGCAATCTCTTTAAACATGGAAATATCTACACTGCCATCTGTGCAAACATGGAAATATCTACACAGTCATCTGTAGAAACATGGAAATATCTACACCACTATCTCTATAAACATAGAAATAACTAAACCATTATCTCTATAAATATGGAAATATCTACACCGCTATCTCCATCAACATGGAAATATACACACCGCCATGTCTTTAAACATGGAGGTATCTACAACGCCATCTACATAAACATGAAAATATCTACACTGCCATCTATATAAACATGGAAATATCTACACCGCTACCTCTATAAACATGGAAATAACTACACTGCCATTTGTAGAAAGATGGAAATATCTACACCGCCATCTGTATAAACGTGGAAATATTTACACCGCTATCTCTATAAACATGGAAATATCTACACCGCAATCTGTATAAACATGGAAATATCTACACCGCTAGCTGTATAAATATGAAATATCTAAACTGCTATCTCTATAAAAGTGGAAATATCTACATTGCTATCTGTATAAACATGGAAATATCTACACCGCAATCTGTATAAACATGGAAATATCTACACCGCTATCTGTATAAATATGAAATATCTAAACTGCTATCTCTATAAAAGTGGAAATATCTACATTGCTATCTGTATAAACATGGAAATATTCTCCCTGGTATCTCTATGAACATGGATATATCTATACCGCTATCTCTATAAACCTGGAAATATGTACACCGCCATCTCTATAAACATGGAAACATCTACACCGCCATCTGTATAAACATGGAAATATCTACACCGCTATCTGCATAAACATGGAAATATCTACACCGCAATCTGTATAAACATGGAAATACCTACACCGCGATCTGTATAAACATGGAAGTATCTAGACCGCTATCTGTGTAAACATGGAAATATCTACACCGCTATCTCTATAAATATGGAAATATCTACACCGCCATCTCTATAAACATGAAAATATCTACACTGCCATCTCCATAAAGATGGAAGTATCTACTCCGCCATGTGTATAAACACGGAAATATCTACACAACCATCTGTGATAACATGGAAATATCTACACCACGATCTGTATAAACATGGAAATATCTACACCGCCATCTGCATGTCCATGGAAATATCTACGCCACCATCTGTACAAAGATGGAAATATCTACACCGCTATCTCTATAATCATGGATATATCTGCACTGCCATCTGCAAAAACATGGAAATACCTATACAGTCATCTGTATAAACATGGAAATATATACCATGCCATCTGTATATACATGGAAATATCTACACAGCCATCTTCATAAACATGTAAATATCTACACTGCTATCTCTATAAACATGGAAACATCTACACCGCCATCTCTATAAACATGAAAATATCTACACTGCCATCTCCATAAACGTGGAACTAACTCCTCCGCCATCTGTATAAACATGGAAACATCTACACCGGCATCTGTGTAAATAAGGAAATATCATCAATGCCATCTGTATAATGATATAAATATCTGCACCACGAGCTTTATAAACATGGAAATATCTATATCGCTATCTGTATAAACGTGGAAATACCAACACCGCTATCGGTATAAACATGGAAATATCGACAACGCCATCTATATAAACATGGAAATATCTACACCGCTATGTCTATAAACATGGAAATACCTACAGCGCTATCTCTATAAACATGGAAATATCTACACCGCTATCTGTATAAACATGGAAATATCTACACCGCTATCTGTATAAACATGGAAATATCTACACCGCAATCAGTATAAACATGGAAATATCTACACCGCTATCTGTATAAACATGGAAATATCTCAACTGCTATCTCTATAAAGATCGAAATATCTACACCGCCATCTGTATAAACATGGAAATAACAACACCGTTATGTGTATAAACATGGAAATATCTACACCGCTATCTCTATAAGCATGGAAATATCTACACCGCTATCTGTATAAACATGGAAATATCTACATCGCTATGTGTATAAACAGGGAAATAACTCCAACGCTATCTGTGTAAACATGGAAATATCTACACAGATATCTCTATATACATGGAAATATCTACATCGCTCTCTGTATAAAAAAGGAAATATCTAAACCGCCATCTTTAGAAACATGGAAATATCTACACCGCCATCTGTATAAACATGGAAATACCTACACCGCTACCTGAATAAATATGGAAATGTCTACACCGCTAAATCTATGAACATGGACATACCTACACCACTTGCACTATAAACATGGAAATACCTTCACCGCAATCTCTGTAAATATGGAAATATCTACACCGCCATCTATGTAAACATGAAAATATCTACAATGCCATATTCAGAAACATGGCTGTATCTACACCGCCATCTGTATAAACATGGAAATATCTACACCACTATCTGTATAAAGATGGAAATATTTAAACTGCTATCTCTATAAACATGGAAATATCTAGACCGCTATCTCTATAAACATGGAAATATCTACACCGCCATCTGTATTAACATGGAAATATCTACACAGTCATCTGTATATACTTGGAAATATCTACACTGTCATCTATGTAAACATGGAAATATCTACAGAGAACTCTGTATAAACACGGAAATATCGGCACAGCCATCTATATAAACATGGAAATATCTACACCGCTATCTGTATAAACATGGAAATATCTACAACGCTATGTGTATTAACGTGGAAATATCTCCATTGCTATCTGTATAAACATTGACATATCTCCACCGCAATCTGTATAAACATGAAAATATCTACACCGCTATCTCTTTGAACATGGAAATATCTACACTGCCATCTGTACAAACATGGAAATATCTACAAAGTCATCTGTAGAAACATGGAAATATCTACACCGCTATCTCTATAAACATGGAAATAACTACACCACTATCTCTATAAACATGGAAATATCTACACCGCTATCTCCATCAACATGGAAATATACACACTGCGATGTCTTTAAACATGGAGGTATCTACAACGCCATCTACATAAACAAGAAAATATCTACACTGCCATCTCTATAAACATGGAAATATCTACACTGCCATTTGTAGAAAGATGGAAATATCTACACCGCCATCTGTATAAACGTGGAAATATCTACACCGCTATCTGTATAAACATGGAAATATCTACACCGCAATCTGTATAAACATGGAAATATCTACACCGCTATCTGTATAAATATGAAATATCTAAACTGCTATCTCTATAAAAGTGGAAATATCTACACTGCTATCTGTATAAACATGGAAATATCCTCACTGGTATCGCTATGAACATGGATATATCTACACCGTTATCTCTATAAACATGGAAATATCTACACCGCCATCTCTATATACATGGAAACATCTACACCGCCATCTGTATAAACATGGAAATATCTACACCGCTATCTGAATAAACATGGAAATATCTACACCGCAATCTGTATAAACATGGAAATATCTACACAGCTATCTGTATAAACATGGAAATATCTAGACCGATAACTGTGTTAACATGGAAATATCTACACAGCTATCTCTATAAACATGGAAATATCTACACAACCATCTGTATAAACATAGAAATATCTACACAGCCATCTGTATATACATGGAAATATCTACACCGCTATCTGTATAAACATGGAAATATCTACACCGCTATTTGTATAAACAAGGAAATATGTACACCGCCATCTGTTTAAACATGGAAATATATACACAGACATCTGTTTATACATGGAAATATCTACACCGCTCTCTGTATAAACATGCTAATAACTACACCGCTATCTGTATAAATGTGGAAATATTTGCACCGCTATCCCTATAAACATGGTAATATCAACACCATGATCTGTATAAACATGGAAATATCTAAACCATGATCTGTATAAACATGGAAACATCTACACCGCGATCTGTATAAACATGGATATATCTACACCGCTATCTGTATAAACATGGAAATATCTACACCACCTTCTATATAAACATGGAAATATCTACACCGCCATCTTTATAAACATGAAAATATCTACAATGCCGTCTGTAGAAGGATGGAAATATCTACACCGCAATCTGTGTAAACATGGAAATATCTACAACGATATCTGTAAAAACATGGAAATATCTACACCGCTATCTGTATATACATGGAAATATCTACACCGCGATCTGTATAAACATGGAAATATCTACAGTGCCATCTCTATAAACATTGAAATATCTACACTGCCACCTGTAAAAACACGGAAATATCTACACAGTCATCTGAATAAACATGGAAATATCTACACCACCATCTGTATAAACATGGAAATACCTACAATACCATCTGTATACACATGGAAATATCTACACAGACATCTGTATAAATATGGAAATATCTACCCCGCCATCTGTGTAAACATGGAAATATCTACACTGCCATCTGTAGAAAGATGGAAATACCTACACCGCTATCTCTATAAATATGGAAATATCTACACCGCCATCTCTATAAACATGAAAGTATCTGCACTGCCATCTCCATAAAGATGGAAGTATCTACTCCGCAATGTGTATAAACACGGAAATATCTACACCACCCTCTGTGTAAACATGGAAATATCTACACCGCTATCTGTATAAACATGGAAATATCTACACCGCCATCTGCATGTCCATGGAAATATCTACGCCGCCATCTGTATAAACATGGAAATATCTACACGGCCATCTGTGTATAGATGGAAATATCAACACCGCCATCTGTACAAACATGGAAATATCTACACCGCTATCTCAATAAACATGGAAATATCTGCACTGCCATCTGTAAAAACATGGAAATACCTATACAGTCATCTGCATAAATATGGAAATATCTACAATGACATCTGTATACATATGGAAACATCTACACAGCCATCTGTATAAACATGTAAATATCTACACTGCTATCTCTATAAACATAGAAATATCTACACCGCCATCTCTATAAACATGAAAATATCTACACTGCCATATCCATAAACATGGAACTAACTACTCCGCCATCTGTATAAACATGGAAACATCTACACCGCCATTTTTGTGAATAAGGAAATATCTACAATGCCATCTGCATGAAGATATAAATATCTGCACCGCGAGCTGTATAAACATGGATATATCTACATCGCTTTCTGTATAAACGTGGAAATACCAACACCGCTATCGGTATAAACATGGAAATAGCTACAACGCCACCTATATAAACATGAAAATATCTACACTGCTATGTCTATAAACATGGAAATACCTACACCGCTAACTCTATAAACATGGAAATATCTACACCCCTATCTGTATAAACATGGAAATATATACACCGCTATCTGTATAAACATGGAAATATCTACACCGCAATCTGTATAAACATTTAAATATCTACACCGCGATCTGTATAAACATGGAAATATCTACACGGCCATCTGTGTATAGATGGAAATATCAACACCGCCATCTGTATAAACATGGAAATATCTTCACCACGATCTGTATAAACATGGAAATATCTACACCGCTATCCGTATAAACATGGTAATATCTACACAACCATCTATATAAACATGGAAATATCTACACCGTCATCTGTATAAACATGGAAATATCTACAATGCCATCTGTAGAAAGACGGAAATATCTACACCGCAATCTGTGTAAACATGGAAATATCTACACCGATATCTGCAAAAACATGGAAATATCTACACCGCTATCTCTATAAACATGGAAATATCTACACCGATATCTGTAAAAACATGGAAATATCTACACCGCTATCTCTATAAACATGGAAATATCTACACCACGATCTGTATAAACATGGAAATACCTACACCGCAATCTGTATAAACATGGAAATATCTACACCGCTATCTGTATAAAAATGGAAATATCTACACAGCTATCTCTATAAACATGGAAATATCTACACCGCCATCTGTATAAACATGGAAATACCTACAAAGTCATCTCTATAAACATGGAAATATCTACACAGCCATCTGTATAAACATGGAAATATCTACACAGCCATCTGTATATACATGGAAATATCTACACCGCTATCTGTATAAACTTGGAAATACCTACACTGCTATTTGTATAAACAAGGAAATATCCACACCGTGATCTGTATAAACATGGAAATATCTACACCGCCATCTCTGTAAACATGGAAAAATCAACACCGCTCTCTCTATGAACATGGAAATATCTACACCGCCATCTTTATAAACATGGAAATATCTACACCACGATCAGTATAAACATGGAAATATCTACACCGCTATCAGTATAAACATGGAAATATCTCCACTGCTATCTCTATAAACATCGAAATATCTACACCGCCATCTGTATAAACATGGAAATACTTACAAATTTATCTGTATAAATATGGAAATATCTACACAGCCATGTGTACATACATGGAAATATCTACACCGCTATCTGTATATACATGGAAATATCTACACCGCTATCTGTATAAACAAGGAAATATATACACCGCCATCTTTAGAAACATGGAAATATCTACACCGCCATCTGTAGAAACCTGGAAATACCTACACCGCTACCTGTATAAATATGGAAATGTCTACACCGCTATCTGTATAAAAATGGAAATATCTACACAGCTATCTCTATAAACATGGAAATATCTACACCGCCATCTGTATAAACATGGAAATACCTACAAAGTCATCTGTATAAATATGGAAATATCTACACAGCCGTCTGTATAAACATGGAAATATCTACACAGCCATCTGTATATACATGAAAATATCTACACCGCTATCTGTATAAACTTGGAAATACCTACACTGCTATTTGTATATAAAAGGAAATATCCACACCGTGATCTGTATAATCATGGAAATATCTACACCGCCATCTCTGTAAACACGGAAAAATCAACACCGCTCTCTCTATGGACATGGAAATATCTACACAGCCAACTTTATAAACATGGAAATATCTACACCACGATCAGTATAAACATGGAAATATCGACACCGCTATCTGTATAAACATGGAAATATCTCCACTGCTATCTCTATAAACATCGAAATATCTACACCGCCATCTGTATAAACATGGAAATACTTACAAATTTATCTGTATGAACATGGAAATATCTACATCGCCATCTGTATAAACATGGAAATATCTACACAGCCATGTGTACATACATGGAAATATCTACACCGCTATCTGTATATACATGGAAATATCTACACCGCTATCTGTATAATCAAGGAAATATATACACCGCCATCTTTAGAAACATGGAAATATCTACACCGCCATCTGTAGAAACCTGGAAATACCTACACCGCTACCTGTATAAATATGGAAATGTCAACACCGCTATCTCTATAAACATGGAAATACCTACACCACTTGCACTATAAACATGGAAATATCTGCAACGCAATCTCTGTAAAGATGGAAATATCTACCCCGCCATCAATGTAAACATGAAAATAACTACACCACCGTCTGTATAAACATGGAAATACCTACAAACTCATCTGTATAAACACGGAAATATCTACACAACCATCTGTATAAACATGGAAATATCTACACAGCAATCTGTATATACATGGAAATATCTACACCGCTATCTGTATAAACATGGAAATAACTACACCGCTATTTGCATAAACAAGGAAATATCTACACCGCCATCTGTTTAAACATGGAAATATATACACTGGCATCTGTTTATACATGGAAATATCTACACCGCTATCTGTATAAACATGCTAATAAATACACCGCTATCTGTATAAATGTGGAAATATTTGCTCCGCTATCCCTATAAACATGGTAATATCAACACCATGATCTGTATAAACATGGAATTGTCTACACCGTGATCTGTATAAACATGGAAATATCTACACCATGATCTGTGTAAACATGGGAATATCTACACCGACATCTCTATAAACATGGAAATATCTACACACCTATCTGTATAAACATGGAAACATTCACCCAGCTATCTCTATAAATAAGGAAAAATCAACACCACTATCTCTATGAACATGGAAATATCTACACCGCCATCTCTATAAACATGGAAATATCTACACCGCGATCAGTATAAACATGGAAATATCTACACCGCTATCTGTATAAACATGGAAATATCTCCACTGCTATCTCTATAAACATCGAAACATCTACACAGCCATCTGTATAAACATGGAAATACTAACAAAGTTATCTGTATAAACATGGAAATATCTACACCACCATCTGTACAAACATAGAAATATCTACACAGCCATTTGTATATACATGGAAATATCTACACCACTTTCTCTATAAACATGGAAATAACAACACCGCTATCTGTATAAACATGGAAATATCTCCACTGCTATCTCTATAAACATCGAAATATCTACACCGCCATCTGTATAAACATGGAAATACTTAAAAAGTTATCTGTATAAACATGGAAATATCTACACCGCCATCTATATAAACATGGAAATATCTACACAGCCATGTGTACATACATGGAAATAACTACACGGCTCTCTATATAAACTTGGAAATAAGTTCAGCGCTATGTGTATTTACATGGAAATATCTACATTACCATCTACATATCCATAGAAATATCTACGCCACCATCTGTATAAACATAGAAATACCGCCACAGTCATCTGTGTAGACATGGAAATATCTACACCACCATCTGTATAAACATGGAAATATCTACAATGCCATCTGTATACACATGGAAATCCCTACACGGCAATCTGTGTATAGATGGAAAAATCAACACCGCCATCTGTACAAACATGGAAATATCTACACCGCCATCTCTATAAACATGAAAATATCGACACTGCGGTCTGTATAAACATGGAAATATCTACACCGGTATCTTTATAAACATGGAAATATCTACACCACGATCTGTATAAACATGGAATTATATAAACCGCTATCTGTATAAACATGGAAATATCTGCACCGCTATCTCTATAAACATGGAAATATCTACAAAGACATCTGTATAAACATGGAAATACCTACACAGTCATGTGTAGGAACATTTAAATATCTACACTGCCACCTGTATAAACATAGAAATATCTACACATCCCTCAGTATAAATACGGAAATATCTGCATAGGCATCTGTATAAATATGGAAATATCTGCACCGCTATCTGTATAAGCATGGAAATACCTACAACGCTGTCTCTATAAACATGGAAATATGTACACCGCTATGTGTATAAACATGGAAATATCTCCACGGCTCTCTGTATTAACATGGAAATATCTCCACCGTTATCTGTATAAACATGGAAATATCTACAGCGCCAACTCTACAAACATTGAAATATCTACACTGCCATCTGTAAAAACATGCAAATATCTACACAGTCATCTGAATAAACATGGAAATATCTACGCCACCATCTGTATAAACATGGAAATACCTACAATACCATCTGTATGCACATGGAAATATCTACACAGACATCTGTATAAATATGCAAATATCTACAAAGCTATCTCTATAAACATGGATATATCTACACCGCCATCTGTATAAACATGGAAATACCTAGAAAGTCATCTGTATAAATATGGAAATATCTACACAGCCATCTCTATAAACATGGAAATATCTACACAGTCATCTGTATATACATGGAAATATCTACACCGCTATCTGTATAAACATGGAAATAACTACACCACTATTTGTATAAACAAGGAAATATCTACACCGTTATCTGTGTAAACACGGAAATATCTACACCGCCATCTCTATAAACATGGAAATATCCACAACCCTATCTGTATAAACATGGAAATATCCACACCGCTATCTCTATAAACATGGAAATATCTACACCACCATCTGTATGAACATGGAAATATCTTCACCGCTATCTGTATAAACATGGAAATATCTACACCGCTATCTGTTTAAACAAGGAAATATCTACACTGCGATCTGTATAAACATGGAAATATCTACACTGTCATCTGTATAAACATGGAAATATCTAAACTGCCATCTGTGGAAAGATGGAAATATCTACACCACGATCTGTATAAATATGAAAATATCTATACCGCTATCTGTGTAAAGATGGAAATATCTACACCGCAGTCTGCGCAAAGATGGAAATATCTACACTGCTATCTCTGTAAACATGGAAATATCTATGCTACTATCTGTATAAAGATGGAAATATCTACATCGCTATCTGTATAAACATGGATATATGTACAGCGTTATCTGTATAAACATGGAAATATCTACACCGCTGTCTGTATAAATCTGGAAATATCTACACAGCTATCTCTCTATAAATCGCAATACCTACACCGCTTTCTCCATAAACATGAAAATATCTACACTGCTATGTCTATATACTTGCAAATATCTACACCTCCATCTCTATAAACATGCAAATATCTACACCGCCATCTTCAGAAACATGGATGTATCTACACCGCCATCTGTATAAACATGGAAATATCTACACCAGTATCTGTATAAACTTGGAAATATCTTCACTGCCATCTGTATAAACATGGAAATATCTACACCGCCATCTGTATAAAGATGGAAATATCTACACCGCAATCGGTATAAATATGGAAATAACTACACCGCTATCTCTATGGACAAGGAAATATGTACACCGCTATCTGTATAAACATGGAAATATCGACAATGCCATCTGTATAAAGATGGAAATATCTACAACGCGAGCTGTATAAACATGGAAATATCTACACCTCTATCTGTATAAACATGGAAATACCAACACCGCTATCTGTATAAACATGGAAATATCTACACCGCTATCTCTATAAACATGAAAATACTTACACCACCATCTCTGTAAACATGGAAATATTTACACCGCTCTCTCTATAAACTTAGAAATAACTAGACCACCATCTCTATAAACATGGAAATATCTACACCGCTATCTGCATAAACATGGGATTAACTACACAGACATCTGTATAAACATGGAAATATCTACACCACAATCTGTATAAACATGGAAATATCTGCACCGCTATCTGCATAGATATGAAATATCAAAACAGCTATCTCTATAAAAATGGAAATAGCTACATTGCTATCTGTATAAACATGGAAATATCCTCACTGCTATCTCTATGAACATGGATATATCTACACCACTATCTCTATGAACATGGAAATATCTACACCGCCATCTCTATAAACATGGAAATTTCTACACCACCATCTGTATAAACATGGAAATATCTACACCGCTATCTGCATAAACATGGAAATATCTACACCGCTATCTGTAAAAACATGGAAATATCTACACTGCGATCTGTATAAACATGGAAATGTCTACAACGCGATCTGTATAAACATGGAAATATCTTCACCACGATCTGTATAAACATGGAAATATCTAAACCGCTACCTGTATAAACATGGTAATATCTACACCACCATCTATATAAACATGGAAATATCTACACCGCCATCTGTATAAACATGGAAATATCTACAATGCCATCTGTAGAAAGATGGAAATATCTACACCGCTATCTGCATAAACATGGAAATATCTACACCGCGATCTGCATAAAGATGGAAATATCTACGCCGCGATCTGTATAAACATGGAAATATCTACACCGCCATCTGTATAAACATGGAAATATCTACAAAGATATCTCTATAAACATGGAAATTTCCACACCGCTATCTGTATAAACATGGAAATATCTACACAGTCATCTGTATAAACATGGAAATATCTAAACTGCCATCTGTGGAAAGATGGAAATATCTACACCACGATCTGTATAAATATGAAAATATCTACACCGCTATCTGTGTAAAGATGGAAATATCTACACCGCAATCTGTGCAAAGATGGAAATATGTACAACGCTATCTCTGTAAACATGGAAATATCTATGCTACTATCTGTATAAACATGGAAATATCTACACCGTCATCTCTGTAAACATGAAAATATCAACACCGCCATCTTCTGAAACATGGATGTATCTACACCGCCATTTGTATAAACATGGAAATATCTACAGCACCAACTGTATAAACATGGAAATATCTACACCGCTATCTGTATAAACATGGAAATATCTACACCGCTATCTGTTTAAACAAGGAAATATCTACACTGCGATCTGCATAAACATGGAAATGTCTACACCGCGATCTGTGTAAACATGGAAATATCTTCAACACGATCTGTATAAACATGGAAATATCTACACCGCTACCTGTATAAACATGGTGATATCTACACCACCATCTATATAAACATGGAAATATCTACACCGCCATCTGTATAAACATGGAAATATCTACAATGCCATCTGTAGAAAGATGGAAATATCTTCACCGCAATCTGTGTAAACATGGAAATAACTACACCGCTATCTGTATATACATGGAAATATCTACACCGCCATCTACATATCCATAGAAATATCTGCGCTGCCGTCTGTATAAACATGGAAATATCTACACGGTCATCGCTGTGTAGATGGAAATATCAACTCCGCCATCTGTACAAACATGGAAATATCTGCACCGCTATCTGTATAAACATGGAAATATCTACACCGCTATCTGTATAAACATGGAAATATCTACACTGCGATCTGTATAAACATGGAAATACCTACACCACTATCTGTAAAGACACGGAAATATTTACACCGCGATCTGTATAATCATGGAAATATCTACACCGCTATCTGTATAAACATGGAATTATCTGCACAGCTATCTCTATAAACAAGGAAATATCTACACCGCCATCTGTATAAACATGGAAATACCTACAAAGTCATCTGTATAAACATGGAAATATCTACACAGCCATCTGTATAAACATGGAAATATCTACACATCCATCTGTATATACATGGAAATATCTACGCCGCTATCTCTATAAACATGGAAATAACTACACCGCTATTTGTATAAACAAGGAAATATCTACACCATGATCTGTATAAACATGGAAATATCTACACCGCTATTTGTATAAACAAGGAAATATCTACACCGCTATCTGTATAAACATGGAAATAACTACACCGCTATTTGTATAAACAAGGAAACATCTACACCGTGATCTGTATAAACATGCTAATAACTACACCACTATCTGCATAAATGTGGAAATATTTGCACCGCTATCCCTATAAACATGGTAATATCAACACCGTGATCTGTATAAACATGGAAATATCTACACCGTGATCTGTATAAACATGGAAATATCTACATCGCCATCTCTATAAACATGGAAATATCTACACCCCTATCTGTATAAACATGGAACTATCCACACCGCTATCTCTATTATCATGGAAAAATCAACACCGCTATCTCTATGAACATGGAAATATCTACACCGCCATCTCTATAAACATGGAAATATCTACACCGCGATCAGTATAAACGTGGAAATATCTACACCGCTATCTCTATAAACATGGAAATATCTCCACTGCTATCTCTATAAACATCGAAATACCTACACCACCATCTGTATAAACATGGAAATACTTACAAAGTTTTCGGTATAAACATGGAAATATCTACACCACCATCTGTATAAACATGGAAATATCTACACAGCCATGTGTATATACATGGAAATATCTACACCGCTATCTATATAAACGTGGAAATAACTACACCGCTATCTGTATAAACATGGAAATATCTACTACGCCATCTACATGTCCATGGAAATATCTGCGCCGCCATCTGTATAAACATGGAAATATCTGCACGGTCATCTGTGTGTGAATGGAAATATCAACACCGCCATCTGTACAAACATGGAAATATCTACACCGCTATCTGTATAAACATGGAAATATCTACACCGCGGTCTGTGTAAACATGGAAATATCTAAATCGCTTTCTGTATAAACATGGAAATATCTACACCGCTATCTCTATACACATGGAAGTATCTATACCGTGATCTGTATAAACATGGAAATATTTACACTGCTATCTGTATAAACATGGAAGTATCTACACCGTTATCTGTATAAATATGGAAATACCTACACCGCTATCTCTATAAGCATGGAAATATCTACACCGCCATCTGTATAAACATGGAAATATCTACACTGCTATCTCTATAAACATGGAAATATCTACAATGCCATCTGTAAAAACATGGAAATACCCATACAGTCATCTGTATAAACATGGAAATATCTACACCACCATCTGTAAAAACATGGAAATATCTACAATGCCATCCGTATACACATGGAAATAACTACACGGTAATCTGTGTATAGATGGAAACGTCAACACCGCCATCTGTACAAACATGGAAATATCTACACCGCTATCCGTATAAACATGGAAATATCTACACTGCGGTCTGTATAAACATGTAAATTTCTACACCGGTATCTGTATAAACATGGAAATATCTACACCACGATCTGTATAAACATGGAAATATCTACACCGCGATCTGTATAAACATGGAAATATCTACACAGCTATCTCTATAAACATGGAAATATCTACACCTCAATCTGTATAAACATGGAAATAACTACAAAGTCATCTGTATAAACATGGAAATATCTACACAGCCATCTGTATATACTTGGAAATATCTACACAGCCGTCTGTATATACACGGAAATATCTACACAGCCCTGTGTAAATACATGGAAATATCTACATCGCTATCTATATAAACATGGAAATAACTACACCGCTATATGTATAAAAATGGAAATAAATACAACGCTATTTGTATAAACAAGGAAATATCTTCACCGCAATCTGTTTAAACATGGAAATATATTCACAGACATCTGTTTATACATGGAAATATCTACACCGCTATCTGTATAAACATGCTAATAACTACACTGCTATCTGCATAAATGTGGAAATATTTGCACCGCTATCCCTATAAACTTGGTAATATCAACACCGCGATCTGTATAAACATGGAAATATCAAGACCATGATCTGTATAAACATGGAAATATCTACATCGCGATCTGTATAAACATGGAAATATCTACACCGTGATCTGTATAAACATGGAAATATCTACACCGCCATCTCTATAAACATGAAAATATCTTCACCCCTAACTGTATAAACATGGAAATATCCACACCGCTATCTCTATTATCATGGAAAAATCAACACCGCTATCTCTATGATCATAGAAATATCTACACCGCCATCTTTATAAACATGGAAATATCTACACCGCGATCAGTATAAACGTGGAAATATCTACACCACTATCTCTATAAACATGGAAATATCTCCACTGCTATCTCTATAAACATCAAAATACCTACACCGCCATCTGTATAAACATGGAAATACTTACAAAGTTATCGGTATAAACATGGAAATATCTACACCGCCATCTGTATAAACATGGAAATATCTACACAGCCATGTGTATATACATGGAAATATCTACACCGCTATCTATATAAACATGGAAATAACTTCACCGCTATCTGTATAAACATGGAAATATCTACTACGCCATCTACATATCCATGGAAATATCTGCGCCGCCATCTGTACAAACATGGAAATATCTACACCGCTATCTGTATAAACATGGAAATATCTACACCGCGGTCTGTGTAAACATGAAAATATCTAAATCGCTTTCTGTATAAACGTGGAAATATCTACACCGCTATCTCTATAAACATTGAAGTATCTACACCGTGATCTGTATAAACATGGAAATATTTACACTGCTATCTGTATAATCATGGAAATATCTACACCGTTATCTGTATAAATATGGAAATACCTACACCGCTATCTCTATAAACATGGAAATATCTACACCGCCATCTGTATAAACATGGAAATATCTACACTGCTATCTCTATAAACATGGAAATATCTACAATGCCATCTGTAAAAACATGGAAATACCTATACTGTCATCTGTATAAACATGGAAATATCTACACCACCAACTATAAAAACATGGAAATATCTACAATGCCATCCATATACACATGGAAATACCTACACGGCAATCTGTGTAAAGATGGAAACATCAACACCGCCATCTGTACAAACATGGAAATATCTACACCGCTATCTGTATAAACATGGAAATATCTACACTGCGGTCTGTATAAACATGGAAATTTCTACACCGGTATCTGTATAAACATGGAAATATCTACACCACGATCTGTATAAACATGGAAATATTTACACCGCTATCTGTATAAACATGGAAATATCTACACCGATATCTCTATAAACATGGAAATATCTACACCACGATCTGTATAAACATGGAAATATTTACAACGCTATCTGTATAAACATGGAAATATCTACGAAGCCATCTGTATAAACATGGAAACAGCATCACAGTCATGTGTAGGAACATGGAAATATCTACACCGCGATCTGTAAAAACATGGAAATATCTACACCGCAATCTGTATAAACATGGAATTATCTACACCGCTATCTGTATAAACATGGAAATATCTACACAGCTATCTCTATAAACATGGAAATATCTACACCTCAATCTGTATAAAAATGGAAATAACTACAAAGTCATCTGTATAAACATGGAAATATCTACACAGCCATGTGTATCAACTTGGAAATATCTACACAGCCGTCTGTATATACATGGAAATATCTACACAGCCCTGTGTATATACATGGAAATATCTACACCGCTATCTATATAAACATGGAAATAACTACACCGTTATCTGTATAAAAATGGAAATAAATACACCGCTATTTGCATAAACAAGGAAATATCTACACCGCAATCTGTTTAAACATGGAAATATATACACAGACATCTGTTTATACATTGAAATATCTACACCGCTATCTGTATAATCATGCTAATAGCTACACCGCTATCTGCATAAATGTGGAAATATTTGCACCGCTATCCCTATATACATGGTAATATCGACACCGCGATCTGTATAAACATGGAAATATCTACACCATGATCTGTATAAACATGGAAATATCTACATCGCGATCTGTATAAACATGGAAATATCTACACCGTGATCTGTATAAACATGGAAATATCTACACCGCCATCTCTATAAACATGAAAATATCTACATCCCTATCTGTATAAACATGGAAATATCCACACCGCTATCTCTATTATCATGGAAAAATCAACACCGCTATCTCTATGAACATGGAAATATCTACACCGCCATCTCTATAAACATGGAAATATCTACACCGCGATCAGCATAAACGTGGAAATATCTACACCGCTATCTCTATAAACATGGAAATATCTCCACTGCTATCTCTATAAACATCAAAATACCTACACCGCCATCTGTATAAACATGGAAATACTTACAAAGTTATCGGTATAAACATGGAAATATCTACACCGTTATGTGTATAAATATGGAAATACCTACACCGCTATCTCTATAAACATGGAAATATCTACACCGCCATCTGTATAAACATGGAAATATCTACACTGCTATCTCTATAAACATGGAAATATCTACAATGCCATCTGTAAAAACATGGAAATACCTATACAGTCATCTGTATAAATATGGAAATATCTACACCACCATCGGTAAAAACATGGAAATAACTACAATGCCATCCGTATACACATGGAAATACCTACACGGCAATCTGTGTATAGATGGAAACACCAACACCGCCATCTGTACAAACATGGAAATATCTACACCGCTATCTGTATAAACATGGAAATATCTGCACTGCGGTCTGTATAAACATGGACATTTCTACACCGGTATCTTTATAAACATGGAAATATCTACACCATGATCTGTATAAACATGGAAATATCTACAACGTGATCTGTATAAACATGGAAATGTCTACAACGCCATCTCTATAAACATGGAAATATCTACACGCCTATCTGTATAAACATGGAAATATCCACACCGCTATCTCTATAAACATGGAAAAATCAACACCGATATCTCAATGAACCTGGAAATATCTACACCGCCATCTCTATAAACATGGGAATATCTACACCGCGATCAGTATAAACATGGAAATATCTACACCGCTATCTGTATAAACATGGAAATATCTCCACGGCTATCTCTATAAACATCGAAATATGAACACCGCCATCGGTATAAACATGGAAATATCTACACAGCCATGAGTATATACAGGCAAATATCTACACCGCTATCTATATAAACATGGAAATAACTACACCGCTCTCTGTATAAACATGGAAATATCTACAACGCCATCTACATACCCATGGAAATATCTGCGCCACCATCTGTATAAACATGGAAATATCTACACGGTGTGTGTAGAGATGGAAATATCAACACCGCCATCTGTACAAACATGGAAATATCTGCACCGCTATCTGTATAAACATGGAAATATGTAAAACGCGGTCTGTATAAAAATGGAAATACCTAAACCGCTATCTGTATAAACATGGAAATATCTTCACCGCTATCTCTATAAACTTGGAAATAACTACACCGTGATCTGTATAAACATGGAAATATCTACACCGCTATCTGTATAAACATGGAAATATCTACACCGCTATCTGTATAAACATGGAAATATCTACACTACTATCTGTATAAACATGGAAATATCTAGAAGGCCATCTGTATAAAGATGGAAATATCTACACCGCAATCGGTGTAAATATGGAAATAACTACACCGCTATCTCTATAGACAAGGAAATATGTACACCGCTATCTGTATAAACATGGAAATATCGACACTGCCATCTGTATAAAGATGGAAATATCTACACCGCGAGCTGTATAAACAAGGAAATATCTACACGTCTATCTGTATAAACATGGAAATACCAACACCGCTATCTGTATAAACATGGAGATATCTACACCGCTATCTCTATAAACATGAAAATACTTACACCACCATCTCTATAAATATGGAAATATTTACACCGCTATCTCTATAAACTTAGAAATAACTAGACCACCATCTCTATAAACATGGAAATATCTACACCGCTATCTGCATAAACATGGAATTATCTACACAGACATCTGTATAAACATGGAAATATCTACACCACAATGTGTATAAACATGGAAATATCTGCATCGCTCTCTGCATAGATATGAAATATCAAAACAGCTATCTCTATAAAAATGAAAATAGCTACATTGCTATCTGTATAAACATCGAAATATCCCCATGCTATCTCTATGAACATGGATATATCTACACCGCTATCTCTATGAACATGGAAATATCTACACCGCCATCTCTATAAACATGGAAATATCTACACCACCATCTGTATAAACATGGAAATACCTACACCGCTATCTGCATAAACATGGAAATATCTACACCGCTATCTGTAAAAACATGGAAATATCTACACTGTGATCTGTATAAACATGGAAATGTCTACAACGCGATCTGTATAAACATGGAAATATCTTCACCACGATCTGTATAAACATGGAAATATCTACACCGCTACCTGTATAAACATGGTAATATCTACACCACCATCTATATAAACATGGAAATATCTACACCGCCATCTGTATAAACATGGAAATATCTACAATGCCATCTGTAGAAAGACGGAAATATCTACACCGCTATCTGTAAAAACATGGAAATATCTACACCACTATCTGTATAAATATGGAAATATTTACACCGCTATCTCAATAAACATGGAAATATCTACACCGCTATCTCTATAAACATGGAAATATCTACACCGCCATCTCTATTAACATGGAAATATCTACACAGTTATCTGTATAAACCTGGAAATAACTATACTGTCATCTACATAAACATGGAAATATCTGCAGAGAACTCTGTATAAACATGGAAATATCTACACAGCTATCTCTATGAACATGGAAATATCTACACAGCTATCTCTATGAACATGGAAATATCTACTTCGCAATCTGTATAAACATGGAAATAGCTACAAAGTCATCTGTATAAACATGGAAATATGTACAAAGCCATCTGTATAAACATGGAAATATCTACACAGCCATCTATACATACATGGAAATATCTACACCGCTATCTGTATAAACATGGAAATAACTACACCGCTATTTGTATAAAGAAGGAAATATCTACACCGTGATCTGTGTAAACATGGAAATATTTACACCACTAGCTGTATAAACATGGAAATATCTGCACCGTTATCTATATAAATATGGAAATATCTACACCGCTATCTCTATAAACATGGAAATATCTACACCGCCATCTGTATAAACATGGAAATACCTATGCAGTCATCTGTGTAACCATGGAAATATCTACACCACCATCTGTATAAACATGGAAATATCTACAATGCCATCTGTATACACATGGAAATACCTACACGGCAATCTGTGTATAGATGGAAACATCAACACCGCCTTCTGTACAAACTTAGAAATATCTACACTGCTATCTCTATAAACATGGAAATATATACACTGCGGTCTGTATAAACATGGAAATATCTACACCGGTATCTGTATATACATGGAAATATATACACCACGATCTGTATAAACATGGAAATATATACACCGCTATCTGTATAAACATGGAAATATCTGCACCGCTATCTCTATAGACATGGAAATATCTTCAAAGCCATCTGTATGAACATGGAAATACCTACAGAGTCATGGGTAGGAACATGGAAATATCTACACTGCCATGTGTAGAAACATAGAAATATCTACACAGCCCTCTGTATAAATATGGAGATATCTGCATAGGCATATGTATAAACATGGAAATATCTACACCGCAATCTGTATAAACATGGAATTATCTACACAGCTATCTGTATAAATATGAAATATCTAAACCGCTATCTCTATAAAAATGGAAATATCTACACTGCTCTCAGTATAAACATGGAAATATCCTCACTGCTATCTCTATGAACATGGACATATCTACACCGCTATCTCTATAAACATGGTAATATCTACACGGCCATCTCTATAAACATGGAAATATCTACACCGCCATCTGTATAAACATGGAAATATCTACAGCGCTATCTGTATAAACATGGAAATCTCTACACCGCTATCTGTATAAACATGGAAATATCTAAACTGCGATCTGTATAAACATGGAAATATCTACACCGCGATCTGTATAAACATGGAAATATCTACACCGCGATCTGTAAAACATGGAAATACCTACAAAGTCATCTGTATAAACATGGAAATATCTACACAGCCTTCTATATAAACATGGAAATATGTACACAGCCATCTGTATATACATAGAAATATCTACACCGATATCTGTATAAACATGGAAATAACTACACCGCTATCTGTATAAACATGGAAATATCTACACCGCCATCTACATATCCATGGAAATATCTGCGTCGCCATCTCTATAAACATGGAAATATCTACACCGCTATCTGTATAAACATGGAAATATCTACAGCGCCATCTCTATAAACATTGAATTATCTACACTGCCATCTGTAAAAACATGGAAATATCTACACAGTCATCTGAATACACATGGAAATATCTACACAGACATCTGTGTAAATATGGAAATAACTACACCGCCATCTGTATAAACATGGAAATATCTACACTGCCATCTGTAGAAAGATGGAAATATCTACACCGCTATCTCTATAAATATGGAAATGTCTACACCGCCATCTCTATAAACATGAAAATATCTACACTGACATCTCCATAAAGATGGAAGTATCTACTCCGCCATGTGTATAAACACGGAAATATCTACACCACCATCTGTGTAAACATGGAAATACCTACACCGCTATCTGTATAAACATGGAAATACCTATACAGTCATCTGTATAAACATGGAAATATCTACAATGCCATCTGTGTATAGATGGAAATATCAACACCGCCATCTGTACAAACATGGAAATATCTGCACCGCTATCTCTATAAACATGGAAATATCTGCACTGCCATCTGTAAAAACATGGAAATAACTATACCGTCATCTGTATAAACATGGAAATATCTACAATGCCATCTGTATACACTTGGAAATATCTACACAGCCATCTGTATAAACAAGTAAATATCTACACTGCTATCTCAACAAACATGGAAATATCTACACCGCTATCTCTATAAACATGAAAATATCTACACTGCCATCTCCATAAACATGGAACTAACAACTCCGCCATCTGTATAAACATGGAAACATCTACACCGCCATCTGTGTGAATAAGGAAATATCTAAAATGCCATCTATATAAAGATATAAATATCTGCACCGCGAGCTGTATAAACATGGAAATATCTACATCGCTATCTGTATAAACGTGGAAATACCAACACCGCTATCGGTATAAACATCGAAATATCTACAACGCCATCTATATAAACATGGAAATATCTACACCGCTATGTCTATAAACATGGAAATATCTACACCGCTACCTCTATAAACATGGAAATATCTACACCGCTATCTGTATGAACATGGAAATATTTACACCGCTATCTGTATAAACATGGAAATATCTATACCGCGATCTGTATAAACATGGAAATATCTTCACCACGATCTGTATAAACATGGAAATATCTACACCGCTATCTGTATAAACATGGTAATATCTACACCGCCATCTATATAAACATGGTAATATCTACACCACCATCTATATAAACATGGAAATATCTACACTGCCATCTGTATAAACATGGAAATATCTACAATGCCATCTGTAGAAAGATGGAAATATCTACACCGCAATCTTTGTACACATGTATATATTTACACCGATATCTGTAAAAACATGGAAATTTCTACACCGCTATCTGTATAAATATGGAAATATCTACACCACCATCTATATAAACATGGAAATATCTACAACGCCATCTGTATAAACATGGAAATATCTACAATGCCATCTGTAGAAACATGGAAATATCTACACCGCAATCTGTGTAAACATGGAAATATCTACACCGATATCTGTAAAAATATGGAAATATCTACACCGCTATCTGTATAAACATGGAAATATCTACACCGCGAGCTGTATAAACATGGAAATATCTACAGCGCCATCTCTATAAACATTGAAATATCTACACTGCCATCTGTAAAAACATGGAAATATCTACAGGGTCATCTGAACACACATCGAAATATCTACACAGACATCTGTATAAATATGGAAATATCTACACCACCATCTGTGTAAACATGGAAATATCTACACTGCTATCTGTATAAACTTGGAAATATCTACAACACGATCTGCATGTCCATGGAAATATCTACGCTGCCATCTGTATAAACATGGAAATATCTACACGGCCATCTGTGTATAGATGGAAATATCAACACCGCCATCTGTACAAACATGGAAATATCTACACCGCTATCTCTATAAACATGGAAATATCTGTACTACCATCTGTAAAAACATGGAAATACCTACACAGTCATCTGTATAAACATGGAAATATCTACAATGCCATCTGTATACACATGGAAATATCTACACAGCCATCTGTATAAACAGGTAAATATCTACACTGCTATCTCTATAAACATGGAAATATATACACCGCCATCTCTATAAACATGAAAATATCTACACTGCCATCTCCATAAACATGGAACTAACTACTCTGCCATCTGTTTAAACATGGAAACATCTACACCGCCATCTGTGTGAATGAGGAAATATCTACAATGCCATCTGTATAAAGATATAAATATCTGCACAGCGAGCTGTATAAACATGGAAATATCTACACCGCTATCTGTATAAACATGGAAATATCTACACCGCGATCTGTATAAACATGGAAATATCTACAGCGCCATCTCTATAAACATTGAAATATCTACACTGCCATCTGTAAAAACATGCAAATATCTACACAGTCATCTGAATAAACATGGAAATATCTACACCACCATCTGTATAAACATGGAAATACCTACCATACCATCTGTATACACATGGAAATATCTACACAGACATCTGTATAAATGTGGACATACCTACGCCGCCATCTGTATAAACATGAAAATATCTACACTGCCATCTGTAGAAACATGGATATATCTACACCGCTATCTCTATAAATATGGAAATATCTACACCGCCATCTCTATAAACATGAAAATATCTACACTGCCATCTCCATAAAGATGGAAGTATCTACTCCGCCATGTGTATAAACACGGAAATATCTACACCACCATCTGTGAAAACATCGAAATGTCTACACCGCTATCTGCATAAACATGTAAATATCTACACTGCCATCTGCATGTCCATGGAAATATCTACACCGCCATCTGTATAAACATGGAAATATCTACACGGCCATCTGTGTATAGATGGAAATATCAACACCACCATCGGTACAAACATGGAAATATCTACACCGCTATCTCTATAAACATGGAAATATCTACACTGCCATCTGCATGTCCTTGGAAATATCTACACCGCCATCTGTATAAACATGGAAATATCAACACCACCATCTGTACAAACATGGAAATATCTACACCGCTATGTCTATAAACATGGAAATACCTACACCGCTATCTCTATATACATGGAAATATCCACACCGCTGTCTGTATAAACAAAGAAATATCTACACCGCTATCTGTATAAACATGGAAATATCGAAACCGCGATCTATATAAACATGGAAATATCTACACCCTGATCTGTATAAACATGGAAATATCTTCACCACGATCTGTATAAACATGGAAATATCTACACCGCTATCTGTATGAACATGGTAATATCTACACCACCATCTATATAAACATGGAAATATCGACACCGCCATCTGTATAAACATGGAAATATCTACAATGCCATATGTATACACATGGAAATATCTACGCAGCCATCTGTATAAACATGTAAATATCTACACTGCGATCTCTATAAACATGCAAATATCTACACCGCCATCTCTATAAACATGAAAATATCTACACTGCCATCTCCATAAACATGGAACTAACTAGTCCGCCATCTGTATAAACATGGAAACATCTACACCGCCATCAGTGTGAATAAGGAAATATCTACAATGCCAACTGTATAAAGATATAAATATCTGCACCGCGAGCTGTATAAACATGGAAATATCTACATCGCTATCTGTAAAACGTGGAAATACCAACACCGCTATCGGTATAAACATGGAAATATCTACAACGCCATCTATATAAACATGGAAATATCTACACCGCTATGTCTATAAATATGGAAATACCTACACCGCTCTCTCTATATACATGGAAATATCCACACCGCTGTCTGTATAAACATGGAAATATCGAAACCGCGATCTGTATAAACATGGAAATATCTACACCCCGATCTGTATAAACATGGAAATATCTTCACCACGATCTGTATAAACATGGAAATATCTACACCGCTGTCTGTATGAACATGGTAATATCTACACCACCATCTATATAAACATGGAAATATCTACACCGCCATCTGTATAAACATGGAAATATCTACAATGCCATCTGTAGAAAGACGGAAATATCTACACCGCAATCTGTGTAAACATGGAAATATCTACACCAATATCTGTAAAACATGGAAATAACTACACCGCTATCTGTATAAATATGGAAATATCTACACCGCTATCTTTATAAACATGGAAATAGCTTCACCACGATCTGTATAAACATGGAAATATCTACACCGCTATCTGTATAAGCATGGAAATATCTACACAGTCATCTGAATAGACATGGAAATATCTACACCACCATCTGTATAAACATGGAAATACCTACCATACCATCTGTATACACATGGAAATATCTACACAGACATCTGTATAAATATGGACATACCTACACCGCCATCTGTATAAACATGAAAATATCTACACTGCCATCTGTAGAAAGATGGAAATATCTACACCGCTATCTCTATAAATATGGAAATATCTACACCGCCATCTCTATAAACATGAAAATATCTACACTGCCATCTCCATAAAGATGGAAGTATCTACTCCGCCATGTGTATAAACACGGAAATATCTACACCACCATCTGTGAAAACATGGAAATGTCTACACCGCTATCTGCATAAACATGGAAATATCTACACTGCCATCTGCATGTCCATGGAAATATCTACACCGCCATCTGTATAAACATGGAAATATCTACACGGCCATCTGTGTATAGATGGAAATATCAACACCACCATCGGTACAAACATGGAAATATCTTCACCGCTATCTCTATAAACATGGAAATACCTACACTGCCATCTGCATGTCCTTGGAAATATCTACACCGCCATCTGTATAAACATGGAAATATCAACACCACCATCTTTACAAACATGGAAATATCTACACCGCTATGTCTATAAACATGGAAATACCTACACCGCTATCTCTATATACATGGAAATACCCACACCGCTATGTCTATAAACATGGAAATACCTACACCGCTATCTCTATATACATGGAAATATCCACACCGCTGTCTGTATAAACGTAGAAATATCTACACCGCTCTCTGTATAAACATGGAAATATCGATACCGCGATCTATATAAACATGGAAATATCTACACCCCGATCTGTATAAACATGGAAATATCTACACGGCTATCTCTATAAAGATGGAAATATCTACACCGCCATCTGTATAAGCCTGTAAATACCTACACAGTCATCACTATAAACATTGAAATATCTACACCTGTATCTGTATAAACATTTAAATATCAACACCGTCATCTGTATAAACGTGGAAATAACTGCACAGTCATTTGTATAAACATGGAAATATCTACATGGTCATCTGTATAAAGATGGAAATATCTGCACTGCTATCTGTATAAACATGGAAATATCTACACCGCCATCTGTATAAACATGGAAATACCTACACAGTCGTCTGTATAAACATGGAAATACCTACACAGTCAGCTGTATAAACGTGGAAATATCTACCCCACCATCTGTATAAACATGAAAATATCTACATCGCCTTCTGTATAAGTATGGAAATAGTTACACCGTTATCTGTATAAACATGGAAATAGCCACACCACTATCTGTATAAACGTGGAAATATCTAAACCGCCATTTGTATAAACATGGAAATATCAACACCGCCATCTGTATAAACATGCAAATATCTAAACCGCCATTTGTGTAAACTTGGAAATATCTACACCACTATCTGTGCAAAGATGGAAATATCTACACCGCTATCTCTGTAAATATGGAAATAACTGCACTGCTATCTGTATAAACATGGAAATATCTACACAACTATCTGTATATACATGGAAATATCTACCAAGCTATCTGTATAAATATGGAAATATCTACACCGCTATCTCTATAAACATGGAAATTTCTACACCGCTATCTATATAAACATGGAAATATCTACAGCGCTATCTGTATTAACATGGAAATAACTACACCGCCATCTGTATAAACATGCAAATATCTACGCAGTCATCTGTATAAACATGTATATATCTACACCAACATCTCAATAAACATGGAAATATCTAGACAGCCATATCTATACCCATGGAAATATCTACACAGCCATCTGTATAAACATGGAAATATCTACACCGCTATCTTTGTAAACATGGAAATATCTACACCTCTATCTGTAGAATCATGGAAATATCTACATTACTATCTGTATAAACACGTAAATAACTACAGCGCTATGTGTATAAACATGGAAATATGTACACAGCTTTCTGTATAAACATGGAAATACCTACACCGCTGTCTGTATAAACATGGAAATATTTACAATGCTATCTTTGTAAACATGGAAATATCTACAACGCTATCTTTGTAAACATCTACAACTCTATCTGTGTAAACATGGAAATATCTACACAGCTATCTTTGTAAACTTGGAAATATCTACACCGCTGTCTGTGTAAAGATGGAAATATCTACACCGCAATCTGTGCAAAGATTGAAATATCTACATCGCTATCTCTGGAAACATGGAAATATCTACACCGCAATCTGTGCAAAGATTGAAATATCTACACCGCTCTCTCTGTAAACATGGAAATATCGACACCACCATCTGTATAAACATGGAAATATCTACAATGCCATTTGAATAAACATGGAAATATCTACACAGCCGTCTCTATAAACAAGGAAATATCTACACCGGTATCTGTATAAACATGGAAATACCTACACCACTGTCTGTATAAACATGGAAATACCTACACCGCTATCTTTATAAACATGGAAATATCAACACCACTATCCGTAAAAACATGGAAATATCTACACCGCTATCACTATAAACATGTAAATAACTGCAACGCTATCTGTGCAAACATGGAAATATTTACCCCACTATCTGTGAAAACATGGAAATATCTACAACGCTATCTGTATAAAGATGGAAATATCCACACTTCTATCTGTATAAATATGGAAATATCTACCCCGCTATCCAAATAAACATGGAAATACATACACCGCTATCTGTATAAACATGGAAATATCTACACCGCTATCACTATAAACATGGAAATACCAACACCGCTATCCTTATAAACATGGAAATATCTGCACCGCTATCTGTATAAACATGGAAATATCTACAGCGCTATCAGTATAAACAGGGAAATATCTGCACCGCTATCTCTATAAACATGGAAATATCTACACCGCTATCTGTATAAACATGGAAATGTCTGCATCGCTATCTGCATAAAGATGGAAATATCTCCAACGCTGTCTGTATAAACATGGAAATATCTGCATCGCTATCTGCATAAAGATGGAAATATCTCCACCGCTGTCTGTATAAACATGCAAATATCTACACTGCTATCTGTATAAATATGGAGATATCTACACCGCTATCTGTATAAACATGGAAAATCTACAACAGTATCTCTATAAATATGGAAATATATACACTGCCGTCTGTATACACATGGAAATATCTACACAGCCATCTGTATAAACATGGAAATATCTACACTGCTATCTCTTTAAACATGGAAATACCTACACAGCTATCTCTAAAAACATGGAAATATCTACTCCGCAATCTCAATAAACATGGAAATATCTACACCGCCATCTCTATGAACATGAAAATATCTACACCGCCATCTCCATAATCATGGAACTAACTACACTACCATCTGTATAAAAGTGGAAATATCTACACCGTTTTCTGTATAAACATGGAAATATCTAAACCACTATCTCTATAAACATGGAAATACCTACACCGCCATCTCTATAAACATGGAAATATCTACACTGCCATCTGTATAAACATGGAAATATCTGCACCGCTATCACTATAAACATGGAAATACCTACATCGCTATCTGTATAACATGGTAAAATCTACACCGCCATCTGTATAAACATGGAAATATCTACACCGTTATCTGTATAAACATGGAAATATCTACAACGCTATCTGTGTAAACATGGAAATATCTACACCGCTATCTGTGTAAACATGGAAATATATACACCGCTATCTCTATAAAGATGGAAATATCTACACCACTAACTGTATAATCGTGGAAATATCTACACCGCTATCTGTATAAACGTGGAAATATATACACCGGTATCTGAATAAACGTGGAAATATCTACACCGATATCTGTATAAACGTGGAAATATTTTCCACGCTGTCTGTGCAAACGAGGAAGTATCTACACACCTATCTGTGTAAACCTGGAAATATCTACACCGCTATCTGTGTAAAGATGGAAATACATACACCGCAATCTGTGCAAAGATGGAAATGTCTACACCGCTATCTCGGTAAACATGGAAATATCTACACCGCTATCTGTATAAACATGGAAATATCTACACCGCTATATCTATAAACATGGAAATATCTACACCGCTATCTCTATTATCGTCAAAATATCTACACCGACATCTGTATGAACATGTAAATATCTACACAGTCATCTGTATAAACATGTAAATATCTACACAACCATCTTAATAAACATGGAAATCTCTAGACAGCCATATCTATACACATGGAAATATCTACACAGCCATCTCTATAAACATGGAAATATCTACACCTCTATCTCTGTAAACATGAAAATACCTACACCGCTATCTGTAGAAACATGGAAATATCTACACTGCCATCTGTATACACAAGGAAATATCTACGAAGGCATCCCTATAAACATGGAAATATCTACACCGCTATCTGTATGAACATGGAAATATCAACATCGCCATCGCAGTAAACAAGAAAATATCTACACCGCCATCTCTATTAACATGAAAATATCTACACTGCCATCTCTATAAACATGGAAGTATCTATACAGCCATCTTTATAAACATGGAAATACCTACACAGCCATCTGTATAAACATGGAAATATCTACACTGCCATCTGTATTAAGATGGAAATATCTACATCACCATCTGTATAAATATGGAAATATCTACACCGCCGTCTGTATAAACATGGAAATATCGACACAGCCTTCTGTATAAACATGGAAATATCTACACCGCTATCTGTGTAAAGATGGAAATATCTAAACCGCAATCTGTGCAAAGATGCAAATATCTACACCAATATCTCTGTAAACATGGAAATATCTACACTGCTATCTGTATAAATATGGAAATATTTACACCGCTATCTCCAAAAACATGGAAATATCTACACCGCTATCTCAATAAAGATGGAAATATCTACAGCGCTCTCTCTATAAACATGGAAATATCTACACTGCCATCTGTATAAACATGGAAATATCCACACAGTCATCTTTATATACATGGAAATATCTACACCGCTATCTGTATAAACATGGAAATATCTACACCGCTATCTCTATAAACATGGAAATATCTGCACCGCCATCTGTATAAACATGGAAATATCTACACCACTATCTTTAGAAACATGGAAATATCTACACCGATATCTGTATAAACATTGAAGTATCTGAACCACTATCTCTGTAAACATGGAAGTATCAACACTGCCATCTGTAGAAAGATGGAAATAACTACAACGCGATCTCTATAAACAGGGAAATATCTACACCGCCACCTGTATAAACATGGAAATATCTACACAACTATCTGTATAAACATGGAAATATCTACAAAAACATACGTATAAACATGGAAATATCTACACTGCTATCTGTATAAACATGGAAATATCTACACCGCTATCTCTATAAACATGGAAATAGCTAGAGAGTCATCTGTATAAACATGGAAATATCTACACCGCCATGTGAATAAACATGGAAACATCTACACAGCCATCTGTATAAACATGGAAATATCTACACCGCTATCTGTGTAAAGATGGAAATATCTACAGCGCAATCTGTGCAAAGATGGAAATATCTACTCCGCTATCACTGTAAACATGGAAATTCCTACAGTGCTATCTGTATAAACATGGAAATATCTACACCGCAATCTGTATAAATATGGAAATATCTACACTGCTATCTCTATAAACATGGAAATATCTACACCGCTATCTGTATAAACATGGAAACATATACACCGCTATGTCTATAAACATGGAAATATCTACAGTGCCATCTGTATAAACATGCAAATATCTACACGGTCATCTGTATAAACATGGAAATATCTACACTACCATCTCTATAAACATGGAAATATGTATAGCACTCACTGTATAAAGATGCAAATATCTACACCGCTAGCTGTATAAACATGGAAATATCTACATTGCTATTTGTATAAATATGGAAATATTTACACCGCTATCTCTATAAACATGGAAATATCTACACCGCTATTTCTATAAACAGGGAAATATCTACACCAACATCTGTATAAACATGGAAATATCTACACAGTCATCTTCATAAACATGGAAATATCAACACTGCCATCTGTATAAACATGGAAATACCTACTCAGCCCTCTTTATAAACATGGAAACATCGGCACAGCAATCTATATAAACATGTAAATATCTACACCGCTATCTGTATAAACAGGGAAATATCTACACCGCTATCACTATAAACATGGAAATATCTACACCGCTATGTGAATAAACATGAAAATATTTCCACTGCTATCTCTGTCAACAGAGAAATAACTACACCGCTCTCTGTATAAACATGGAAATACCTACACTGCCATCTGTATTAACATGGAAATATCCACACCACCATCTGTATAAAAGTGGAAATATCTACATGGCGAGCTCTATAAACATGGAAATATTTACACCGCTATGTGTATAAACATGGAAATACCAACACCGCTATCTCTATAAACGTGGAAATATCTACACCGCTATCTGTATAAACATGGAAACATCTACACCGCGATCTGTATGAAAATGGAAATATCTGCACCTCCATCACTATAAACATGAAAATATCTACACTGCCATCTCCATAAACATGTATACTCACTGTATAAAGATGTAAATATCTACACCACTATCTGTATAAACATGGAAATATCTACATCGCTATTTGTATAAATATGGAAATATTTACACCGCTATCTCTATAAACATGGAAATATCTACACCTCTATTTCTATAAACAGGGAAATATCTACACCAACATCTGTATAAACATGGAAATATCTACACAGTCATCTTCATAAACATGGAAATATCAACACTGCCATCTGTATAAACATGGAAATATCTACACTGTCATCTGTATAAAGATGTAAGTATCTACAATGTGAGCTGTATAAACATGGAAAGATTTATACCGCTATCAGTATAAACATGGAAATACCAACACCGCTATCTTTATATACTTGGAAATATCTACACCGCTATCTGTATAAACATGGAAATATCTACAAAGCTATCTCTATAAACTTGGAAATACCTAAACCGCTATCTCTACAGACACGGAAATATCTACACCGCTGTCTCTATAAACATGGAAATATATACACAGCCATCTCTACAAACATGGAAATGTCTACAATGCCATCTAAATAAACAAGGAAATATCTACACTGCCATCTATATAAACATGGAAATATCTACACCGCCATCTGTATAAACATGGAAATATCTACACTGCCATCTGTAGAAAGATGGAGTTAACTACACTGCGATCTGTATAAACGTGGAAATATCTACACCATGATCTGTATAAACATGGAAATATCTACAACCATATCTGTAAACATGGAAATATCTACACCGCTATCTGTGCAAAGATGGAAATATCTACACCGCTATCTCTGTAAACATGGAAATACCTACACCGCTATCTGTATACACATGGAAATATCTACACCGCTATCTCTATAAACATGGAAATATCTACACTGCTATCTCTATAAACATGGAAATATCTACACCGTTATCTGTATAAACATGGAAATATATACAGCGCTATCAGTATAAACATGGAAACTTCTACACCACGATCTGTATGAACATGAAAGATCTACATCGCTATCTGTATAAACATGTAAATATCTACACTGCTATCTGTATAAACATGGAAATATCTACACCACTAACTGTATAAACATGGAAATATCCACACTGCCATCTGAATAAATATGGAAATATCTACACCGCTATCTCCATTAACATGGAGATACATACACCGCCATCTGTATAAAAATGGAAAAAACTACACAGCTATCTCTATAAACGTGGAAATATATACACTGCCATCTCAACAAACATGGAAATATCTACAGCGCCATCTACATAAACAAGGAAATATCTACACTGCCATCTATATAAACATGGAAATATCTACACCGCTATTTGTATAAACATGGAAATATCTAGAGTGTCGTCTGTAAAAAATGGAAATATCTACACAGTCATCTGTATAAACATGGAAATATCTACACCACCATTTGTATAAACTTGGAAGTATCTACACCGCCATCTGTATAAACATGGAAATAGCTACACAGTCATCTGTATAAACATGGAAATATCTACATCACCTTCTTAATAAACATGGAAATATCTACACCGCCATCTCTATAAACATGAAAATATCTACACCTCCATCTCCATAAACATGGAAATATCTACACAGCCATTTGTGCAAACATGGAAATATGTTCACCTCTATCTGTATAAACACGGAAATATCTACACTACCATCTTTATAAACATGGAAATATCTACACCGCTATCTCTATAAACGTGGAAATATCTACAGCGCTGTCTCTATAAACATTGAAATATCTAAACCGCTATCTCTATAAACATTGAAATATGTACACCGCCATCTCTGTAAACATGGAAATATTTACACCGCCATCTACATAAACTAGGAAATATCTACACCGCCATCTATATAAACATGAAAATATCTAAACCGCCGTCTGTATAAACATGGAAATATCTACACTGCCGTCTGTAGAAAGATGAAAATACCTACACCACGATCTTTATAAACATGTAAATATCTACACGGCTATCTGTATAAACATGGAAATATCTACAATGCTATCTGTATAAACATGGAAATATCTACACCACGATCTGTGTAAACATGAAAATATGTACACCGCTATCTGCATAAACATGGAAATATCTACACCACTACCTCTATAAATATGGAAATATCTATACCACTATTTCTATAAACATGGAAATATCTACATCGCTATCTGTATAAACATGGAAACATCTCCACCGCTGTCTGTATAAACATGGAAATACCTGCACCGCTATGTGTATAAACATGGAAATACCTACAAAGCTATCTGTATAAACATGGAAATACCTACACCACTATCGGTATAAACATGGATATATCTACAACACTAACTCTATAAACATGGAAATACCTACACCGCCATCTCTGTAGACATGGAAATATCTACACCGCTATCTGTATAAACATGGAATTGTCTACACGGCTATCTGTATAAACATGGAAATATCTACACCGCTATCTGTATAAACATGGAAATATCAACACCGCTATCTGTATAAACATGGAAATGTCTACACCGCTATCTGTATAAAGATGGAAATATCTACATCTCTATCTCTATAAACATGGAAATATCTACACCGCTATCTCTATAAACATGGAAATATCTACACAGTTATCTGTATAAACATGGAAATATCTACACCACCATCTGTATAAACATGGAAATATCTATACTGCCATCTGTATAAACATGGAAATACCTAAACCGCTATCTGTATAAATATGGAAACATCTACAACACTATCCCTATAAACATGGAAATATCAACAACGCTATCCAAATAAACATGGAAATATCTACACCGCTATCTGCTTCAACATGGAAATATCTACACCACTACCACTATAAACATGGAAATAACTACACCGCCATCTCTATAAACATGGAAATACCTACACCGCCATCTCTATAAACATGGAAACATCTATACCACCATGTCAATAAACTTGGAAATATCTACACCGCCATCGGCACAACCGTGGAAATATCTACACCGCCGTCTGCATAAACATGGAAAAATCTACACCGACATCTGCATAAACATGGAAATATCTTCAACGCTATCTGTGTAAACATGGAAATGTCTGCACTGCTATATGTGGAAACATGGAAATATCTACATCACTATCTGTATAAACATGGAAATATCCACACCGTTATCTCTATAAACATGGAATTATCTCCACCGCTATCTCTATAAACATGGACATATCTACACCGCTTTCTGTATAAACATGGAAATATCTACACCGCCATCTGTACAAACTTGGAAATATCTGCAATGCTATCTGTATAAACATGGAAATATTTACACTGCGGTCTGTATAAACATGGAAATATCTACACCGCTATCTGTATAAACATGGAAATATCTACAATGCCATCTCTATAAACATGGAAATATCTCCACCGTGATCTGTATAAACATGGAAATATTTACACGGCTATCTGTATGAACACGGAAATATCTACCCCGTTATCTGTATAAATATGGAAATATCTACACCGCAATCTCTATAAACATGGAAATATCTACACCGCCATCTGTATAAACATGGAAATATCTACACTGCTATCTCTATAAATATGGAAATAACTTCAATGCCATCTGTAAAAACATGGAAATACCTATACAGTCATCTGTATAAACATGGAAATATCTTCACAACCATCTGTATAAACATGGAAATACCTACACAGCCATCTGTATAAACATGGAAATATCTACACAGCCATGTGTATATACATGTAAATATCTACACCGCTATCTATATAAACATGGAAATAACTACACCGCTATCTGTATAAACATGGAAATATCTCCACTGCTATCTCTATAAACATCGAAATATCTACACAGCCATCTGTATAAACATTGAAATCCTTACAAAGTTATCGGTATAAACATGGAAATATCTACACCGCCATCTCTATAAACATGGAAATACCTACACCGCCATCTCTATAAACATGGAAATATCTATACCACCATGTCAATAAACTTGGAAATATCTACACCGCCATCGGCACAACCGTGGAAATATCTACCCCGCCGTCTGCATAAACATGGAAAAATCTACACCGACATCTGCATAAACATGGAAATATCTTCAACGCTATCTGTGTAAACATGGAAATATCTGCACTGCTATATGTGGAAACATGGAAATATCTACATCACTATCTGTATAAACATGGAAATATCCACACCGTTATCTCTATAAACATGGAATTATCTACACCGCTATCTCTATAAACATGGACATATCTACACCGCTTTCTGTATAAACATGGAAATATCTACACCGCCTTCTGTACAAACATGGAAATATCTGCAATGCTATCTGTATAAACATGGAAATATTTACACCGCGGTCTGTATAATCATGGAAATATCTACACCGCTATCTGTATAAACATGGAAATATCTACACTGCTATCTCTATAAACATGGAAATATCTACACCGTGATCTGTATAAACATGGAAATATTTACACGGCTATCTGTATAAACACGGAAATATCTACCCCGTTATCTGTATATATATGGAAATATCCACACCGCAATCTCTATAATCATGGAAATATCTACACCGCCATCTGTATAAACATGGAAATATCTACACTGCTATCTCTATAAATATGGAAATAACTTCAATGCCATCTGTAAAAACATGGAAATACCTATACAGTCATCTGTATAAACATGGAAATATCTTCACAACCATCTGTATAAACATGGAAATACCTACACAGCCATCTGTATAAACATGGAAATATCTACACAGCCATGTGTATATACATGTAAATATCTACACCGCTTTCTATATAAACATGGAAATAACTACACTGCTATCTGTATAAACATGGAAATATCTCCACTGCTATCTCTATAAACATCGAAATATCTACACCGCCATCTGTATAAACATTGAAATACTTACAAAGTTATCGGTTTAAACATGGAAATAGCTACACCGCCACCTGTATAAACATGGAAATATCTACAGAGCCATGTGTACATACATGGAAATATCTACACCGCTCTCTATATAAACATGGAAATAACTACACTGCTATCTCTATATACATGGAAATATCTACACCGCCATCTACATATCCATAGAAATATCTGCGCCGCCAACTGTATAAACATGGAAATATCTACACCGCTATCTGTATAAACATGGAAATGTCTACACCGCTATCTGTATAAAGATGGAAATATCTACATCTCTATCTCTATAAACATGGAAATATCTACACCGCTATCTGTATAAACATGGAAATATGTACACCGCAGTCTGTATAAACATGGAAATATCTACACCGCTATCTGTATAAACATGGAAATATCTACACCGCTATCTCTATAAACATGGAAATATCTACACCGTGATCTGTATAAACATGGAAATATTTACACCGCTATCTGTATAAAGATGGAAATTTCTACACCGTTATCTGTATAAATATGGAAATATCTACACCGCAATCTCTACAAACATGGAAATATCTACACCGACATCTGTATAAACATGGAAATACCTATACAGTCATCTGTGTAAATATGGAAATATCTACAATGCCATCTGTATACACATGGAAATACCTACATGGCCATCTGTGTATAGATGGAAACATCAACACCGCCATCTGTACAAACGTGGAAATGTCTACACTGCTATCACTATAAACATGGAAAAATCTAAACCGGTATTTGTATAAACATGGAAATATCTACACCACGATCTGTATAAACATGGAAATATCTACACCGCCATCTGCATGTGCATGGAAATATTTATGCCGCCATCTGTATAAACATGGAAATATCTACATTGCCATCTGTGTATACATGGAAATATCAACACCGCCATCTGTACAAACATGGAAATATCTACACCGCTATCTCTATAAACATGGAAATATCTGCACTGCCATCTGTAAAAACATGGAAATAACTAAACAGTCATCTGTATAAACATGGAAATATCTACAATTCCATCTGTATACACATGGAAATATCTACACAGCCATCTGTATAAACATGTAAATATCTACACTGCTATCTCTGTAAACATGGAAATATCTACACCGCCATCTCTATAAACATGAAAATATCTACACTGCCATCTCCATAAACATGGAACTAACTACTCCGCCATCTGTATAAACATGGAAACATGTACACCACCATCTGTGTGAATAAGGAAATATCTACAACGCCATCTGTAGAAAGATATAAATGTCTGCACCGCGAGCTTTATAAACATTTAAATATCCACACCGCTATCTGTATAAACCTGGAAATATCTACAGCGATATCTGTATAAACATGGAAATACCTACACCGCTATCTGTATAAACATGGAAATATTTACAGTGCTATCTGCATAAACATGGAAATACCAACACCGTTATCTGTATAAACATGGAAATATCTACACCGCTATCTCTATAAACATAAAAATAACTACACCGCCATCTCTATAAATATGGAAATATCTACACCGCCATCTGAATAAACATGGAAATATCTACACAGACATCTGTATAAACATGGAAATATCTACACTGCCATCTGTATAAACTTGGAAATACCTTCACTGTCGTCTGTAGAAAAATGGAAATGTATACAAAGCGATCTGTATAAACATGGGAACTTCTACACCGCTACCTGTATAAACATGGAAATATCTACACCGCTATCTGTATCAACATGGAAATAACTACACCGCAATCTGTATAAACACAGAAATATCTACAATGCTATCTCTGTAAACATGAAAATATCTACACAGCTATCTGTGTAAACTTGGAAATATCTTCACCGCTATCTGTGTAAATTTGGCAATACCTTCACCGCAATCTGTGGAAAACTGGAAATACCTACACTGCTATCTCTGTAAAGATGGAACTACCTACACCGATATCTGTATATACATGGAAATATCTACACTGCCATCTGTATAAACATGGAAATATCTACAGCGCCATCTGTATAAACATGGAAATATTTACACCGCAATCTGTACACACATGGAAATATCTACACAGCCATCTGTATAAACATGGAAATATCTACACTGCTATCTCTATAAATATGGAAATATGTACACCACTATCTGTATAAACATGGAAATATCTACATCGCTGTCTGTATAAACAGGGAAATATCTCCACCGCGATCGGTATAAACATGGAAATATCTACACCACTATCTGTATAAACATGGAAATATTTACACCGCTATCTGTACAAACATGGAAATATCTACAACGCTATCTGTGTAAACACGGAAATATCTACACAGATATCTGTGTAAACTTGGAAGTATCTACACAGCTATCTGTGTAAAAATGGAGATACCTCCACAGCAATATGTGCAAAGATGGAAATGTCTACACTGCTATCTCTGTAAACCTGGAAATATCTACACCGCTATCTGTATAAACATGGAAATATCTACACCGCAGTCTCTATAAACATGGAAATATCTCCACCGCTATGTGTATAAGCATGAAAATATCTACAACGCTTTCTGTGTAAACATGGACATATCTACACTGCAATCTGTATAAACATGGAAATATCTACAACGCTATGTGTGTAAACATGGAAATATCTACACAGCTATCTGTGTAAACTCGGAAATGTCTACACAGCTATCTGCGTAAACATGGAAATAACTACAAGGCAATCTGTGCAATGATGGAAATATCTACACCGCTATCTCTGTAAACATGGAAATATCTACACCGCTACCTGTATAAACATGGAAATATCTACACCGCTGTCTGTATAAACAAGGAAACATCTACACCGCCATCTGTAGAAACATGGAAAAGTCTAAATTGCAATCTGTATAAACATGGAAATACCTACACCGCTATCTTTATAAATATGGAAATATCTACACCGCTATCTCTATAAACAGGGAAATACCTACACCACTTTCTCTATAAACATGGAAATATCTACACTGCAATCTCTATATTCATGGAAATATTTACTCCGCCATCTCTATAAACGTGAAAATATCTACACCGCCAATTTCCGAAACATGGATGTATCTACACCTCCATCTGTATAAACTTGGAAATATCTAAAGCACTATCTGTATAAACATGGAAATATCTTCACTTCTATCTGTATAAACATGGAAATATCTCCTCTCCCATCTGTATAAAGATGGAAATATCTACACCACGAGCTGTATAAACATGGAAATATCTACACCGCTATCTGTATAAACATGGAAGTAGCATCACCGCTATCTGTATAAACATGGAAATATCTACACCGCTATCTCTATAAACATGAAAATAGTTACACCACCATCTCTATAAACATGGAAATATTTACACCGCTCTCTCTATAAACATAGAAATAACTGCACCGCCACCTCTATAAACCTGGAAATATCTACACTGCCATCTGCATAAACATGGAAATATCTACACAGACATCTGTATAAACATGGATATATCTACACAGACATCTGTATATACTTGGAAATATCTACACTGACATCTGTAGAAAGATGGAAATATCTACAAAGCGATCTGTATAAACATGGAAATAACTACACCGCAATCAGTATAAACATGGAAATATCTACAGAGCAATCTGTGCAAAGATGGAAATATCTACACCGCAGTCTCTATAAACATGGAAATATCTACTCCGCTATCTGTATAAACATGGAAATAACTACACCGCTATCCATATAAACATGGAAATATCTACATTGCTATCTTTATAAACATGGAAATTTTTACACCGTTATCTGTATAAACATAGAAATATCTCCACCGCTATCTTTATAAACACGGAAATACCTTCACCGGTATCTTTAAAAACATGGAAATACCTACACCGCTATCTCTATAAACAACGAAATACCTACAACGCTATCTGTGTAAACATGGAAATAACTACACAGCTATCTGTGTAAACTTGGAAATATCTACACCGCAATCTGTGTAAGCATGGAAATATCTACAACACTATCTGTGTAAACATGGAAATATTTACAACGCTATCTGTGTAAACTGGGAAATATCTACACAGCTATCAGTAAAACATGGAAATATCTACACCAAAATCTGTATAGCCCTGAAAATATCTACACCGCTATCTGTATCAACATGTAAATAACTACACCGCTATCTGTATAAACATGGAAATATCTACAATGATATCTCTGTAAACATGGAAATATCGACACAGGTATCTGTGTAAACTTGGAAATATCTACACCGCTATCTGTGTAAAGTTTGCAATGTCTACACCGCAATCTGTACAAAGATGGAAATATCTTTACCGCTATATCTGTAAACATGGAAATATCTACACCGCTATCTGTATAAACATGGAAATATCTACACCGCGATCTGTATAACCATGGAAATATCTACACCGCGATCTGTATAAACATGGAAATAGCTTCACCACGATCTGTATAAACATGGAAATATCTACACCACTATCTGTATAAACATGGAAATATCTACACCACCATCAACATAAACATGGAAATATCTACACCGCCATCTGTATAAACATGGAAATATCTACAATGCCATCTGTAGAAAGATGGAAATATCTACACCGCAATCTGTGTAAACATGGAAATATCTACACCGATATCTGTAAAAACATGGAAACATCTACACCGCAATCTGTATAAACATGGAAATATCTACACCTCGATCTGTATAAACATGGAAATATCTACAGCGCTTTCTCTATAAACATTGAAATATCTACACTGCCATCTGTAAAAACATGGAAATATCTACACAGTCATCTGAATAAACATGGAAATATCTACACCACCATCTGTATAAACCTGGAAATACCTGCAATACCATCTGTATACACATGGAAATATCTACACCGCCATCTGTATAAACATGGAAATACCAACACCGTTTTCTGTATAAACATGGAAATATCTACACTGCTATCTCTAAAAGCATAGAAATATCTACACCGCTATCTGTATAACACGGAAATATCTACATTGCTATCTGTATAAACAGGGAAATATCTCCACCGCTATCTGTGTAAACATGGAAATATCTACACCGCTATCTGTATATACATGGAAACATCTACACCGCTATCTGTATAAACAAGGAAATATCTACACTGCCATATTCAGAAACATGGCTGAATCTACACCGCCATCTGTATAAACATGGAAATATCTACACCACTATCTGTATAAAGATGGAAATATTTAAACAGCAATCTCTATAAACATGGAAATATCTACACCGCTATCTCTATAAACATGGAAATATCTACACCGCGATCTGTATTAACATGGAAATAGCTACACAGTCATCTGTATATACTTGGAAATATCTACACTGTCATCTATATAAACATGGAAATATCTACAGAGAACTCTGTATAAACATGGAAATATCGGCAGAGCCATCTGTATAAACATGGAAATATCTACACCGCTATCTGTATAAACATGGAAATATCTACACCGCTATGTGTATTAACGTGGAAATATCTCTATTGCTATCTGTATAAACATGGACATATCTCCACCGCAATCTGTATAAACATGAAAATATCTACACCGCAATCTCTTTAAACATGGAAATATCTACACTGCCATCTGTGCAAACATGGAAATATCTACACAGTCATCTGTAGAAACATGGAAATATCTACACCACTATCTCTATAAACATGGAAATAACTAAACCATTATCTCTATAAACATGGAAATATCTACACCGCTATCTCCATCAACATGGAAATATACACACCGCCATGTCTTTAAACATGGAGGTATCTACAACGCCATCTACATAAACATGAAAATATCTACACTGCCATCTATATAAACATGGAAATATCTACACCGCTATCTCTATAAACATGGAAATATCTACACTGCCATTTGTAGAAAGATGGAAATATCTACACCGCCATCTGTATAAACGTGGAAATATCTACACCGCTATCTCTATAAACATGGAAATATCTACACCGCAATCTGTATAAACATGGAAATATCTACACCGCTATCTGTATAAATATGAAATATCTAAACTGCTATCTCTATAAAAGTGGAAATATCTACATTGCTATCTGTATAAACATGGAAATATTCTCCCTGGTATCTCTATGAACATGGATATATCTATACCGCTATCTCTATAAACCTGGAAATATGTACACCGCCATCTCTATAAACATGGAAACATCTACACCGCCATCTGTATAAACATGGAAATATCTACACCGCTATCTGCATAAACATGGAAATATCTACACCGCAATCTGTATAAACATGGAAATACCTACACCGCGATCTGTATAAACATGGAAGTATCTAGACCGCTATCTGTGTAAACATGGAAATATCTACACCGCTATCTCTATAAATATGGAAATATCTACACCGCCATCTCTATAAACATGAAAATATCTACACTGCCATCTCCATAAAGATGGAAGTATCTACTCCGCCATGTGTATAAACACGGAAATATCTACACAACCATCTGTGAAAACATGGAAATATCTACACCACGATCTGTATAAACATGGAAATATCTACACCGCCATCTGCATGTCCATGGAAATATCTACGCCACCATCTGTACAAAGATGGAAATATCTACACCGCTATCTCTATAATCATGGATATATCTGCACTGCCATCTGCAAAAACATGGAAATACCTATACAGTCATCTGTATAAACATGGAAATATATACCATGCCATCTGTATACACATGGAAATATCTACACAGCCATCTTCATAAACATGTAAATATTTACACTGCTATCTCTATAAACATGGAAATATCTACACCGCCATCTCTATAAACATGAAAATATCTACACTGCCATCTACATAAACGTGGAACTAACTCCTCCGCCATCTGTATAAACATGGAATCATCTACACCGCCATCTGTGTAAATAAGGAAATATCTACAATGCCATCTGCATAATGATATAAATATCTGCACCACGAGCTTTATAAACATGGAAATATCTACATCGCTATCTGTATAAACGTGGAAATACCAACACCGCTATCGGTATAAACATGGAAATATCGACAACGCCATCTATATAAACATGGAAATATCTACACCGCTATATCTATAAACATGGAAATACCTACAGCGCTATCTCTATAAACATGGAAATATCTACACCGCTATCTGTATAAACATGGAAATATCTACACCGCTATCTGTATAAACATGGAAATATCTACACCGCGATCAGTATAAACATGGAAATATCTACACCGCTATCTGTATAAACATGGAAATATCTCAACTGCTATCTCTATAAAGATCGAAATATCTACACCGCCATCTGTATAAACATGGAAATAACAACACCGTTATGTGTATAAACATGGAAATATCTACACCGCTATCTCTATAAGCATGGAAATATCTACAACGCTATCTGTATAAACATGGAAATATCTACATCGCTATCTGTATAAACAGTGAAATAACTCCAACGCTATCTGTGTAAACATGGAAATATCTACACAGCTATCTCTATATACATGGAAATATCTACATCGCTCTCTGTATAAACAAGGAAATATCTACACCGCCATCTTTAGAAACATGGAAATATCTACACCGCCATCTGTATAAACATGGAAATACCTACACCGCTACCTGAATAAATATGGAAATGTCTACACCGCTAACTCTATAAACATGGAAATACCTACACCACTTGCACTATAAACATGGAAATACCTTCACCGCAATCTCTGTAAATATGGAAATATCTACACCGCCATCTATGTAAACATGAAAATATCTACAATGCCATATTCAGAAACATGGCTGTATCTACACCGCCATCTGTATAAACATGGAAATATCTACACCGCTATCTGTATAAAGATGGAAATATTTAAACTGCTATCTCTATAAACATGGAAATATCTACACCGCTATCTCCATCAACATGGAAATATACACACTGCCATGTCTTTAAACATGGAGGTATCTACAACGCCATCTTCATAAACAAGAAAATATCTACACTGCCATCTCTATAAACATGGAAATATCTACACTGCCATTTGTAGAAAGATGGAAATATCTACACCGCCATCTGTATAAACGTGGAAATATCTACACCGCTATCTGTATAAACATGGAAATATCTACACCGCAATCTGTATAAACATGGAAATATCTACACCGCTATCTGTATAAATATGAAATATCTAAACTGCTATCTCTATAAAAGTGGAAATATCTACACTGCTATCTGTATAAACATGGAAATATCCTCACTGGTATCGCTATGAACATGGATATATCTACACCGTTATCTCTATAAACATGGAAATATCTACACCGCCATCTCTATATACATGGAAACATCTACACCGCCATCTGTATAAACATGGAAATATCTACACCGCTATCTGAATAAACATGGAAATATCTACACCGCAATCTGTATAAACATGGAAATATCTACACAGCTATCTGTATAAACATGGAAATATCTAGACCGATAACTGTGTAAACATGGAAATATCTACACAGCTATCTCTATAAACATGGAAATATCTACACAGCCATCTGTATAAACATAGAAATATCTACACAGCCATCTGTATATACATGGAAATATCTACACCGCTATCTGTATAAACATGGAAATATCTACACCGCTATTTGTATAAACAAGGAAATATGTACACCGCCATCTGTTTAAACATGGAAATATATACACAGACATCTGTTTATACATGGAAATATCTACACCGCTCTCTGTATAAACATGCTAATAACTACACCGCTATCTGTATAAATGTGGAAATATTTGCACCGCTATCCCTATAAACATGGTAATATCAACACCATGATCTGTATAAACATGGAAATATCTAAACCATGATCTGTATAAACATGGAAACATCTACACCGCGATCTGTATAAACATGGATATATCTACACCGCTATCTGTATAAACATGGTAATATCTACACCACCATCTATATAAACATGGAAATATCTACACCGCCATCTGTATAAACATGAAAATATCTACAATGCCGTCTGTAGAAGGATGGAAATATCTACACCGCAATCTGTGTAAACATGGAAATATCTACAACGATATCTGTAAAAACATGGAAATATCTACACCGCTATCTGTATAAACATGGAAATATCTACACCGCGATCTGTATAAACATGGAAATATCTACAGCGCCATCTCTATAAACATTGAAATATATACACTGCCATCTGTAAAAACACGGAAATATCTACACAGTCATCTGAATAAACATGGAAATATCTACACCACCATCTGTATAAACATGGAAATACCTACAATACCATCTGTATACACATGGAAATATCTACACAGACATCTGTATAAATATGGAAATATCTACCCCGCCATCTGTGTAAACATGGAAATATCTACACTGCCATCTGTAGAAAGATGGAAATATCTACACCGCTATCTCTATAAATATGGAAATATCTACACCGCCATCTCTATAAACATGAAAGTATCTGCACTGCCATCTCCATAAAGATGGAAGTATCTACTCCGCAATGTGTATAAACACGGAAATATCTACACCACCCTCTGTGTAAACATGGAAATATCTACACCGCTATCTGTATAAACATGGAAATATCTACACCGCCATCTGCATGTCCATGGAAATATCTACGCCGCCATCTGTATAAACATGGAAATATCTACACGGCCATCTGTGTATAGATGGAAATATCAACACCGCCATCTGTACAAACATGGAAATATCTACACCGCTATCACAATAAACATGGAAATATCTGCACTGCCATCTGTAAAAACATGGAAATACCTATACAGTCATCTGCATAAATATGGAAATATCTACAATGACATCTGTATACATATGGAAATATCTACACAGCCATCTGTATAAATATGTAAATATCTACACTGCTATCTCTATAAACATAGAAATATCTACACCGCCATCTCTATTAACATGAAAATATCTACACTGCCATCTCCATAAACATGGAACTAACTACTCCGCCATCTGTATAAACATGGAAACATCTACACCGCCATTTTTGTGAATAAAGAAATATCTACAATGCCATCTGAATGAAGATATAAATATCTGCACCGCGAGCTGTATAAACATGGATATATCTACATCGCTTTCTGTATAAACGTGGAAATACCAACACCGCTATCGGTATAAACATGGAAATAGCTACAACGCCACTTATATAAACATGAAAATATCTACAGTGCTATGTCTATAAACATGGAAATACCTACATCGCTAACTCTATAAACATGGAAATATCTACACCGCTATCTGTATAAACATGGAAATATATACACCGCTATCTGTATAAACATGGAAATATCTACACCGCAATCTGTATAAACATTTAAATATCTACACCGCGATCTGTATAAACATGGAAATATCTACACGGCCATCTGTGTATAGATGGAAATATCAACACCGCCATCTGTACAAACATGGAAATATCTACACCGCTATCTCAATAAACATGGAAATATCTGCACTGCCATCTGTAAAAACATGGAAATACCTATACAGTCATCTGCATAAACATGGAAATATCTACAATGACTTCTGTATACACATGGAAATATCTACACAGCCATCTGTATAAACATGAAGATATCTACACTGCTATCTCTATAAACATGGAAATAACTACACCGCCATCTCTATAAACATGAAAATATCTACACTGCCATCTCCATAAACATGGAACTAACTACTACGCCATCTGTATAAACATGGAAACATCTACACCGCCATCTGTGTGAAAAAGGAAATATCTACAATGCCATCTGTATAAAGATATAAATATCTGCACCGCGAGCTGTATAAACATGGAAATATCTACATCGCTATCTGTATAAACGTGGAAATACCAACACCGCTATCGGTATAAAAATGGAAATATCTACAACGCCATCTATATAAACATGGAAATATCTATACCACTATGTCTATAAACATGGAAATACCTACACCGCTATCTCTATAAACATGGAAATATCTACACCGCTATCTGCATAAACATGGAACTATCTACACCGCTATCTGTATAAACATGGAAATATCTACACAGCGATCTGTATAACCATGGTAATATCTACACCACCATCTATAAAAACATGGAAATATCTACACAGCCATCTGTATCAACATGGAAATATCTACAATGCCATCTGCAGAAAGATAGAAATATCTACACCGCAATCTGTGTAAACATGGAAATATCTACAACGATATCTGTAAAAACATGGAAATATCTACACCGCTATCTGTACAAACATGGAAATATCTACACCGCGATCTGTATAAACATGGAAATATCTACACCGCGATGTGTATAAACATGGAAATATCTACACCGCTAACTGTATAAACATGGAAATATCTACACCGTGATCTGTGTAAACATGGAAATATCTACAACGCCATCTCTATAAACATTGAAATATCTACACTGCATTTGTAAAACATGGAAATATCTACACAGCCATCCGAATAAACATGGAAATATCTACACCGCCATCTGTATAAACATGGAAATACCTACTATGTCATCTGTATAAACATGGGAATATCTACACAGCCATCTGTATAAACATGGAAATATCTACACAGCCATCTGTATATACATGGAAATATCTACACCGCTATTTGAATAAACAAGGAAATATCTACACCGCCATCTGTTTAAACATGGAAATATATACACAGACATCTGTTTATACAGGGAAATATCTACACCGCTATCTGTATAAACATGCTAATAAATACACCGCTATCTGTATAAATGTGGAAATATTTGCTCCGCTATCCCTATAAACATGGTAATATCAACACCGCGATCTGTATAAACATTGAAATGTCTACACTGCCATCTGTAAAAACATGGAAATATCTACAGAGTCATCTGAATAAACATGGAAATATCTACATCACCATCTGTATAAACATGGAAATAGCTACAATACCATCTGTATACACATGGAAATATCTACACAGTCATCTGTATAAATATGGAAATATCTACACGGCCATCTGTATAAACATGGAAATATGTACCCTGCCATCTGTAGAAAGATGGAAAAATATACACCGCTACCTCTATAAATATGGAAATATCTACACCGCCATCTCTATAAACATGAAAATATCTACACTGCCATCTCCATAAAGATGGAAGTATCTACTCTGCCATGTGTATAAACACGGAAATATCTACACCACCATCTGTGTAAACATGGAAATATCTACACCGCTATCTGTATAAACATGGAAATATCTACACCGCCATCTGCATGTCCATGGAAATAGCTACGCCGCCATCTGTATAAACATGGAAATATCTACACGGCCATCTGTGTATAGATGGAAATATCAACACCGCCATCTGTACAAACTTGGAAATATCTACATCGCTATTTCTATAAACATGGAAATATCTGCACTGCCATCTGTAAAAACATATAAATACCTATACATTCATCCGTAGAAACATGGAAATATCTACAATGCAATCTGTATACACATGGAAATATCTACACCGCCATCTCTATAAACATGAAAATATCTACACTGCCATCTCCATAAACATGGAACTAACTTCTTCGCCATCTGTATAAACATGGAAACATCTACACCGCCATCTGTGTGAATAAGGAAATATCTACAAAGCCATCTGTATAAAGATATAAATATCTGCACCGTGAGCTGTATAAACATGGAAATATCTACATCGCTGTCTGTATAAACGTGGAAATACCAACACCGCTATCGGTATAAACATGGAAATATCTACAACGCCATCTATATAAACATGGAAATATCTACACCGCTATGTCTATAAACATGGAAATACCTACACCGCTATCTCCATAAACATGGAAATACCTACATCGCTATCTGTATAAACAAGGAAATATCTACATCGCAATCTGTATAAACATGGAAATATCTACATCGCGATCTGTATAAACATGGAAATATCTTCACCACGATCTGTATAAACATGGAAATATCTACACCGCTATCCGTATAAACATGGTAATATCTACACAACCATCTATATAAACATGGAAATATCTACACCGTCATCTGTATAAACATGGAAATATCTACAATGCCATCTGTAGAAAGACGGAAATATCTACCCCGCAATCTGTGTAAACATGGAAATATCTACACCGATATCTGCAAAAACATGGAAATATCTACACCGCTATCTCTATAAACATGGAAATATCTACACCGATATCTGTAAAAACATGGAAATATCTACACCGCTATCTCTATAAACATGGAAATATCTACACCACGATCTGTATAAACATGGAAATACCTACACCGCAATCTGTATAAACATGGAAATATCTACACCGCTATCTGTATAAATTGGAAATATCTACACAGCTATCTCTATAAACCTGGAAATATCTACACCGCCATCTGTATAAACATGGAAATACCTACAAAGTCATCTCTATAAACATGGAAATATCTACACAGCCATCTGTATAAACATGGAAATATCTACACAGCCATCTGTATATACATGGAAATATCTACACCGCTATCTGTATAAACTTGGAAATACCTACACTGCTATTTGTATAAACAAGGAAATATCCACACCGTGATCTGTATAAACATGGAAATATCTACACCGCCATCTCTGTAAACATGGAAAAATCAACACCGCTCTCTCTATGAACATGGAAATATCTACACCGCCATCTTTATAAACATGGAAATATCTACACCACGATCAGTATAAACATGGAAATATCTACACCGCTATCTGTATAAAGATGGAAATATCTCCAATGCTATCTCTATAAACATCGAAATATCTACACCGCCATCTGTATAAACATGGAAATACCTACAAAGTCATCTGTATAAACATGGAAATATCTACATCGCCATCTGTATAAACATGGAAATATCTACACAGCCATGTGTACATACATGGAAATATCTACACCGCTATCTGTATATACATGGAAATATCTACACCGCTATCTGTATAAACAAGGAAATATATACACCGCCATCTTTAGAAACATGGAAATATCTACACCGCCATCTGTAGAAACCTGGAAATACCTACACCGCTACCTGTATAAATATGGAAATGTCAACACCGCTATCTCTATAAACATGGAAATACCTACACCACTTGCACTATAAACATGGAAATATCTGCAACGCAATCTCTGTAAACGTGGAAATATCTACCCCGCCATCAATGTAAACATGAAAATAACTACACCACCGTCTGTATAAACATGGAAATACCTACAAAGTCATCTGTATAAACACGGAAATATCTACACAGCCATCTGTATAAACATGGAAATATCTACACAGCAATCTGTATATACATGGAAATATCTACACCGCTATCTGTATAAACATGGAAATAACTACACCGCTATTTGCATAAACAAGGAAATATCTACACCGCCATCTGTTTAAACATGGAAATATATACACTGGCATCTGTTTATACATGGAAATATCTACACCGCTATCTGTATAAACATGCTAATAAATACACCGCTATCTGTATAAATATGGAAATATTTGCTCCGCTATCCCTATAAACATGGTAATATCAACACCATGATCTGTATAAACATGGAATTGTCTACACCGTGATCTGTATAAACATGGAAATATCTACACCATGATCTGTGTAAACATGGGAATATCTACACCGACATCTCTATAAACATGGAAATATCTACACACCTATCTGTATAAACATGCAAACAGTCACACAGCTATCTCTATAAATAAGGAAAAATCAACACCACTATCTCTATGAACATGGAAATATCTACACCGCCATCTCTATAAACATGGAAATATCTACACCGCGATCAGTATAAACATGGAAATATCTACACCGCTATCTGTATAAACATGGAAATATCTCCACTGCTATCTCTATAAACATCGAAACATCTACACAGCCATCTGTATAAACATGGAAATACTAACAAAGTTATCTGTATAAACATGGAAATATCTACACCACCATCTGTACAAACATAGAAATATCTACACAGCCATTTGTATATACATGGAAATATCTACACCACTTTCTATATAAACATGGAAATAACAACACCGCTATCTGTATAAACATGGAAATATCTCCACTGCTATCTCTATAAACATCGAAATATCTACACCGCCATCTGTATAAACATGGAAATACTTAAAAAGTTATCTGTATAAACATGGAAATATCTACACCGCCATCTATATAAACATGGAAATATCTACACAGCCATGTGTACATACATGGAAATAACTACACGGCTCTCTATATAAACTTGGAAATAAGTTCAGCGCTATGTGTATTTACATGGAAATATCTACATTACCATCTACATATCCATAGAAATATCTGCGCCACCATCTGTATAAACATAGAAATACCGCCACAGTCATCTGTGTAGACATGGAAATATCTACACCACCATCTGTATAAACATGGAAATATCTACAATGCCATCTGTATACACATGGAAATCCCTACACGGCAATCTGTGTATAGATGGAAAAATCAACACCGCCATCTGTACAAACATGGAAATATCTACACTGCCATCTCTATAAACATGAAAATATCGACACTGCAGTCTGTATAAACATGGAAATATCTACACCGGTATCTTTATAAACATGGAAATATCTACACCACGATCTGTATAAACATGGAATTATATAAACCGCTATCTGTATAAACATGGAAATATCTGCACCGCTATCTCTATAAACATGGAAATATCTACAAAGACATCTGTATAAACATGGAAATACCTACACAGTCATGTGTAGGAACATTTAAATATCTACACTGCCACCTGTATAAACATAGAAATATCTACACATCCCTCAGTATAAATATGGAAATATCTGCATAGGCATCTGTATAAATATGGAAATATCTGCACCGCTATCTGTATAAGCATGGAAATACCTACAACGCTGTCTCTATAAACATGGAAATATGTACACCGCTAAGTGTATAAACATGGAAATATCTCCACGGCTCTCTGTATTAACATGGAAATATCTCCACCGTTATCTGTATAAACATGGAAATATCTACAGCGCCAACTCTACAAACATTGAAATATCTACACTGCCATCTGTAAAAACATGCAAATATCTACACAGTCATCTGAATAAACATGGAAATATCTACACCACCATCTGTATAAACATGGAAATACCTACAATACCATCTGTATGCACATGGAAATATCTACACAGACATCTGTATAAATATGCAAATATCTACAAAGCTATCTCTATAAACATGGAAATGTCTACACCGCCATCTGTATAAACATGGAAATACCTAGAAAGTCATCTGTATAAATATGGAAATATCTACACAGCCATCTCTATAAACATGGAAACATCTACACAGTCATATGTACATACATGGAAATAACTACACCGCTATCTGTATAAACATGGAAATAACTACACCACTATTTGTATAAACAAGGAAATATCTACACCGTTATCTGTGTAAACACGGAAATATCTACACCGCCATCTCTATAAACATGGAAATATCCACAACCCTATCTGTATAAACATGGAAATATCCACACCGCTATCTCTATAAACATGGAAATATCTACACCACCATCTGTATAAACATGGAAATATCTTCACCGCTATCTGTATAAACATGGAAATATCTACACCGCTATCTGTTTAAAGAAGGAAATATCTACACTGCGATCTGTATAAACATGGAAATATCTACACTGTCATCTGTATAAACATGGAAATATCTAAACTGCCATCTGTGGAAAGATGGAAATATCTACACCACGATCTGTATAAATATGAAAATATCTATACCGCTATCTGTGTAAAGATGGAAATATCTACACCGCAGTCTGTGCAAAGATGGAAATATCTACACTGCTATCTCTGTAAACATGGAAATATCTATGCTACTATCTGTATAAAGATGGAAATATCTACATCGCTATCTGTATAAACATGGATATATGTACAGCGTTATCTGTATAAACATGGAAATATCTACACCGCTGTCTGTATAAATCTGGAAATATCTACACAGCTATCTCTCTATAAATCGGAATACCTACACCGCTTTCTCTATAAACATGAAAATATCTACACTGCTATGTCTATATACTTGCAAATATCTACACCTCCATCTCTATAAATATGCAAATATCTACACCGCCATCTTCAGAAACATGGATGTATCTACACCGCCATCTGTATAAACATGGAAATATCTACACCAGTATCTGTATAAACTTGGAAATATCTTCACTGCCATCTGTATAAACATGGAAATATCTACACCGCCATCTGTATAAAGATGGAAATATCTACACCGCAATCGGTATAAATATGGAAATAACTACACCGCTATCTCTATGGACAAGGAAATATGTACACCGCTATCTATATAAACATGGAAATATCGACACTGCCATCTGTATAAAGATGGAAATATCTACACCGCGAGCTGTATAAACATGGAAATATCTACACCTCTATCTGTATAAACATGGAAATACCAACACCGCTATCTGTATAAACATGGAAATATCTACACCGCTATCTCTATAAACATGAAAATACTTACACCACCATCTCTATAAACATGGAAATATTTACACCGCTCTCTCTATAAACTTAGAAATAACTAGACCACCATCTCTATAAACATGGAAATATCTACACCGCTATCTGCATAAACATGGGATTATCTACACAGACATCTGTATAAACATGGAAATATCTACACCACAATCTGTATAAACATGGAAATATCTGCACCGCTATCTGCATAGATATGAAATATCAAAACAGCTATCTCTATAAAAATGGAAATAGCTACATTGCTATCTGTATAAACATGGAAATATCCTCACTGCTATCTCTATGAACATGGATATATCTACACCGCTATCTCTATGAACATGGAAATATCTACACCGCCATCTCTATAAACATGGAAATTTCTACACCACCATCTGTATAAACATGGAAATATCTACACCGCTATCTGCATAAACATGGAAATATCTACACCGCTATCTGTAAAAACATGGAAATATCTACACAGTCATCTGTATAAACATGGAAATATCTAAACTGCCATCTGTGGAAAGATGGAAATATCTACACCACGATCTGTATAAATATGAAAATATCTACACCGCTATCTGTGTAAAGATGGAAATATCTACACCGCAATCTGTTTAAACATGGAAATATATTCACAGACATCTGTTTATACATGGAAATATCTACACCGCTATCTGTATAAACATGCTAATAACTACACTGCTATCTGCATAAATGTGGAAATATTTGCACCGCTATCCCTATAAACTTGGTAATATCAACACCGCGATCTGTATAAACATGGAAATATCAACACCATGATCTGTATAAACATGGAAATATCTACATCGCGATCTGTATAAACATGGAAATATCTACACCGTGATCTGTATAAACATGGAAATATCTACACCGCCATCTCTATAAACATGAAAATATCTACACCCCTAACTGTATAAACATGGAAATATCCACACCGCTATCTCTATTATCATGGAAAAATCAACACCGCTATCTCTATGATCATAGAAATATCTACACCGCCATCTTTATAAACATGGAAATATCTACACCGCGATCAGTATAAACGTGGAAATATCTACACCACTATCTCTATAAACATGGAAATATCTCCACTGCTATCTCTATAAACATCAAAATACCTACACCGCCATCTGTATAAACATGGAAATACTTACAAAGTTATCGGTATAAACATGGAAATATCTACACCGCCATCTGTATAAACATGGAAATATCTACACAGCCATGTGTATATACATGGAAATATCTACACCGCTATCTATATAAACATGGAAATAACTACACCGCTATCTGTATAAACATGGAAATATCTACTACGCCATCTTCATATCCATGGAAATATCTGCGCCGCCATCTGTATAAACATGGAAATATCTACACGGTCATCTGTGTATGGATGGAAATATCAACACCGCCATCTGTACAAACATGGAAATATCTACACCGCTATCTGTATAAACATGGAAATATCTACACCGCGGTCTGTGTAAACATGAAAATATCTAAATCGCTTTCTGTATAAACGTGGAAATATCTACACCGCTATCTCTATGAACATTGAAGTATCTACACCGTGATCTGTATAAACATGGAAATATTTACACTGCTATCTGTATAATCATGGAAATATCTACACCGTTATCTGTATAAATATGGAAATACCTACACCGCTATCTCTATAAACATGGAAATATCTACACCGCCATCTGTATAAACATGGAAATATCTACACTGCTATCTCTATAAACATGGAAATATCTACAATGCCATCTGTAAAAACATGGAAATACCTATACTGTCATCTGTATAAACATGGAAATATCTACACCACCAACAATAAAAACATGGAAATATCTACAATGCCATCCATATACACATGGAAATACCTACACGGCAATCTGTGTAAAGATGGAAACATCAACACCGCCATCTGTACAAACATGGAAATATCTACACCGCTATCTGTATAAACATGGAAATATCTACACTGCGGTCTGTATAAACATGGAAATTTCTACACCGGTATCTGTATAAACATGGAAATATCTACACCACGATCTGTATAAACATGGAAATATTTACACCGCTATCTGTATAAACATGGAAATATCTACACCGATATCTCTATAAACATGGAAATATCTACACCACGATCTGTATAAACATGGAAATATTTACAACGCTATCTGTATAAACATGGAAATATCTACGAAGCCATCTGTATAAACATGGAAACAGCATCACAGTCATGTGTAGGAACATGGAAATATCTACACCGCAATCTGTAAAAACATGGAAATATCTACACCGCAATCTGTATAAACATGGAATTATCTACACCGCTATCTGTATAAACATGGAAATATCTACACAGCTATCTCTATAAACATGGAAATATCTACACCTCAATCTGTATAAAAATGGAAATAACTACAAAGTCATCTGTATAAACATGGAAATAGCTACACAGCCATGTGTATCAACTTGGAAATATCTACACAGCCGTCTGTATATACATGGAAATATCTACACAGCCCTGTGTATATACATGGAAATATCTACACCGCTATCTATATAAACATGGAAATAACTACACCGCTATCTGTATAAAAATGGAAATAAATACACCGCTATTTGTATAAACAAGGAAATATCTACACCGCAATCTGTTTAAACATGGAAATATATACACAGACATCTGTTTATACATTGAAATATCTACACCGCTATCTGTATAATCATGCTAATAGCTACACCGCTATCTGCATAAATGTGGAAATATTTGCACCGCTATCCCTATATACATGGTAATATCAACACCGCGATCTGTATAAACGGAAATATCTACACCATGATCTGTATAAACATGGAAATATCTACATCGCGATCTGTATAAACATGGAAATATCTCCACCGTGATCTGTATAAACATGGAAATATCTACACCGCCATCTCTATAAACATGAAAATATCTACACCCCTATCTGTATAAACATGGAAATATCCACACCGCTATCTCTATTATCATGGAAAAATCAACACCGCTATCTCTATGAACATGGAAATATCTACACCGCCATCTCTATAAACATGGAAATATCTACACCGCGATCAGTATAAACGTGCAAATATCTACACCGCTATCTCTATAAACATGGAAATATCTCCACTGCTATCTCTATAAACATCAAAATACCTACACCGCCATCTGTATAAACATGGAAATACTTACAAAGTTATCGGTATAAACATGGAAATATCTACACCGTTATGTGTATAAATATGGAAATACCTACACCGCTATCTCTATAAACATGGAAATATCTACACCGCCATCTGTATAAACATGGAAATATCTACACTGCTATCTCTATAAACATGGAAATATCTACAATGCCATCTGTAAAAACATGGAAATACCTATACAGTCATCTGTATAAATATGGAAATATCTACACCACCATCGGTAAAAACATGGAAATAACTACAATGCCATCCGTATACACATGGAAATACCTACACGGCAATCTGTGTATAGATGGAAACACCAACACCGCCATCTGTACAAACATGGAAATATCTACACCGCTATCTGTATAAACATGGAAATATCTGCACTGCGGTCTGTATAAACATGGACATTTCTACACCGGTATCTTTATAAACATGGAAATATCTACACCATGATCTGTATAAACATGGAAATATCTACAACGTGATCTGTATAAACATGGAAATGTCTACAACGCCATCTCTATAAACATGGGAATATCTACACCGCGATCAGTATAAACATGGAAATATCTACACCGCTATCTGTATAAACATGGAAATATCTCCACGGCTATCTCTATAAACATCGAAATATGAACACCGCCATCGGTATAAACATGGAAATATCTACACAGCCATGAGTATATACAGGCAAATATCTACACCGCTATCTATATAAACATGGAAATAACTACACCGCTCTCTGTATAAACATGGAAATATCTACAACGCCATCTACATACCCATGGAAATATCTGCGCCACCATCTGTATAAACATGGAAATATCTACACGGTGTGTGTAGAGATGGAAATATCAACACCGCCATCTGTACAAACATGGAAATATCTGCACCGCTATCTGTATAAACATGGAAATATGTAAAACGCGGTCTGTATAAAAATGGAAATACCTAAACCGCTATCTGTATAAACATGGAAATATCTTCACCGCTATCTCTATAAACATGGAAATAACTACACCGTGATCTGTATAAACATGGAAATATCTACACCGCTATCTGTATAAACATGGAAATATCTACACCGCTATCTGTATAAACATGGAAATATCTACACTACTATCTGTATAAACATGGAAATATCTAGACCGCCATCTGTATAAAGATGGAAATATCTACACCGCAATCGGTGTAAATATGGAAATAACTACACCGCTATCTCTATAGACAAGGAAATATGTACACCGCTATCTGTATAAACATGGAAATATCGACACTGCCATCTGTATAAAGATGGAAATATCTACACCGCGAGCTGTATAAACAAGGAAATATCTACACGTCTATCTGTATAAACATGGAAATACCAACACCGCTATCTGTATAAACATGGAGATATCTACACCGCTATCTCTATAAACATGAAAATACTTACACCACCATCTCTATAAACATGGAAATATTTACACCGCTATCTCTATAAACTTAGAAATAACTAGACCACCATCTCTATAAACATGGAAATATCTACACCGCTATCTGCATAAACATGGAATTATCTACACAGACATCTGTATAAACATGGAAATATCTACTCCACAATGTGTATAAACATGGAAATATCTGCACCGCTCTCTGCATAGATATGAAATATCAAAACAGCTATCTCTATAAAAATGGAAATAGCTACATTGCTATCTGTATAAACATGGAAATATCCTCACTGCTATCTCTATGTACATGGATATATCTACACCGCTATCTCTATGAACATGGAAATATCTACACCGCCATCTCTATAAACATGGAAATATCTACACCACCATCTGTATAAACATGGAAATACCTACACCGCTATCTGCATAAACATGGAAATATCTACACCGCTATCTGTAAAAACATGGAAATATCTACACTGCGATCTGTATAAACATGGAAATGTATACAACGCGATCTGTATAAACATGGAAATATCTTCACCACGATCTGTATAAACATGGAAATATCTACACCGCTACCTGTATAAACATGGTAATATCTACACCACCATCTATATAAACATGGAAATATCTACACCGCCATCTGTATAAACATGGAAATATCTACAATGCCATCTGTAGAAAATGGAAATATCTACACCGCTATCTGCATAAACATGGAAATATCTACACCGCGATCTGCATAAAGATGGAAATATCTACGCCGCGATCTGTATAAACATGGAAATATCTACACCGCCATCTGTATAAACATGGAAATATCTACAAAGCTATCTCTATAAACATGGAAATATCCACACCGCTATCTGTATAAACATGGAAATATCTACACTGTCATCTGTATAAACATGGAAATATCTAAACTGCCATCTGTGGAAAGATGGAAATATCTGCACCACGATCTGTATAAATGTGAAAATATCTACACCGCTATCTGTGTAAAGATGGAAATATCTACACCGCAATCTGTGCAAAGATGGAAATATCTACACCGCTATCTCTGTAAACATGGAAATATCTATGCTACTATCTGTATAAACATGGAAATATCTACATCGCTATCTGTATAAACATGGATATATGTACACCGTTATCTGTATAAACATGGAAATATCTCCACCGCTTTATGTAAAAATATGGAAATATCTACACGGCTATCTCTATAAAAATGGAAATACCTACACCGCTTTCTCTATAAACATGAAAATATCTACAATGCTATGTCTAAATACATGAAAGTATCTACACCTCCATCTCTATAAACACGAAAATATCTACACCGCCATCTTCAGAAACATGGATGTATCTACACCGCCATCTGTATAAACATGGAAATATCTACACCAGTATCTGTATAAACTTGGAAATATCTTCACTAGCATCTGTATAAATATGGAAATATCTACACCGCCATCTGTATAAAGATGGAAATATATACACCGCAATCTGTATAAATATGGAAATAACTACACGGCTATCTCTATAGACAAGGAAATATATACACCGCTATCTGTATAAACATGGAAATATCGACACTGCCATCTGTATAAAGACGGAAATATCTACACCGCGAGCTGTATAAACATGGAAATATCTAAACCTCTATCTGTATAAACATGGAAATACCAACACCGCAATCTGTATAAACATGGAAATATCTACACCGCTATCTCTATAAACATGGAAATACTTACACCACCATCTCTATAAACATGGAAATATTTACACCGCTATCTCTATAAACATAGAAATAACTACACCGCCATCTCTATAAACATGGAAATATCTACACCGCCATCTGCATAAACTTGGAAATATCTACACAGACATCTGTATAAACATGGAAATATCTACACCGCCATCTCTGTAAACATGAAAATATCTACACCGCTATCTGTTTAAACAAGGAAATATCTACACTGCGAACTGTATAAACATGGAAATGTCTACACCGCGATCTGTGTAAACATGGAAATATCTTCACCACGATCTGTATAAACATGGAAATATCTACACCGCTACCTGTATAAACATGGTAATATCTACACCACCATCTATATAAACATGGAAATATCTACACCGCCATCTGTATAAAGATGGAAATATCTACAATGCCATCTGTAGAAAGATGGAAATATCTACACCGCAATCTGTGTAAACATGGAAATAACTACACCGCTATCTGTATATACATGGAAATATCTACACCGCTATCTGTATAAACATGGAAATAGCTACAAAGCCATATGTATAAACATGGAAATACCTACACAGTCATTTGTAGGAAAATGGAAATATCTACACTGCCATCTCTATAAACATAGAAATATTTACACAGCCCTCTGTATAAATATGGAAATATCTGCATAGGCATCTGTATAAACATGAAAATATCTGCACCGCTATCTGTATAAACCTGGAAATACCTACACCGTTGTCTCTATAAACATGGAAAAATGTACACCGCTATATGTATAAACATGGAAATATCTCCACTGCTGTCTGTATAAAAATGAAAATAACTCCACCGTTATCTGTAAACATGGAAATATCTACACCGCGATGTGTATAAACATGGAAATATCTACACCGTGATCTCTATAAACATGGAAATATCTTCACCACGATCTGTATAAACATGGAAACATCTACACCACTATCTTTATAAACATGGTAATATCTACAACACCATCTATATAAACATGGAAATATCTACACCGCCATCTGTATAAACATGGAAATATCTACAATGCCATCTGTATAAACATAGAAATATCTACACCGCAACCTGTATAAACATGGAAATATCTACACCGCTATCTGTGTAAACATGGAAATATCTACACAGCTATCTCCATAAACATGGAAATACCTTCACCGCTATCTGTATAAACATGGAAATACCTACGAAGTCATCTGTATAAACATTTAAATATCCACACAGCCATCTGTATAAACATGGAAATATCTACACAGCCATCTGTGTATACAGGGAAATGTCTACACCGCTATCTGTATAAACATGGAAATAACTACACCGCTATTTGTATAAACAAGGAAATATCTACACCGTGATCTGTATAAACATGGAAATATCTACACTGCCATCTCTATAATCATAGAAATGTCTACACCCCTATCTGTATAAACATGGAAATATCCACACCGCTATATCTATAAACATGGAAAAATCAACACCGCTATCTCTATGAACATGGAAATATCTACACCGCCATCTCTATAAACATGGAAATATCTACACCATGATCAGTATAATCATGGAAATATCTACACCGCTATCTGTATAAACATGGAAGTATCTCCACTGCTATCTCTATAAACATCGAAATATCTACACCGCCATCTGTATAAACATGGAAATACTAGCAGAGTTATCTGTATAAACAAGGAAATATCTACACCACTATCTGTATAAACATGGAAATATCTACACCGCCATCTGTGTATAGATGGAAATATCAACACCGCCATCAGTACAAACATGGAAATATCTGCACCGCTATCTGTATAAACATGGAAATATCTACACCGCTATCTCTATAAACATGGAAATATCTACACCGTGATCTGTATAAACATGGAAATATTTACACCGCTATCTGTATAAACATGGAAACTTCTACACCGTTATCTGTATAAATATGGAAATACCTACAATGCTATCTCTATAAAATTGGAAATATCTACATCGCCATCTGTATAAACATGGAAATACCTATACAGTCATCTGTGTAAACCTGGAAATATCTACACCACCATCTGTATAAACATGGAAATAATTTCAATGCCATCTGTATACACATGGATATACCTACACGGCAATCTGTGTATAGATGGAAACAACACCGCCATCTGTACAAACATGGAAATGTCTACACTGCTATCTCTATAAACATGGAAATATCTACACTGCGGTCTGTATAAACATGGAAATAACTACACCGGTATCTGTTTAAACATGGAAATATCTACAGCGCCATCTCTATAAACATTGAAATATCTACACTGCCATTTGTGAAAACATGGAAATATCTACACATTCATCTGAATAAACATGGAAATATCTACACCACCATCTGTATAAACATGGAAATACCTACAATACCATCTGTATACACATGGAAATATCTACACAGACATCCGTATAAATATGGAAATATCTACACCGCCATCTGTATACACATGGAAATATCTACACTGCCATCTGTAGAAAGATGGAAATACCTACACCGCTATCTCTATAAATATGGAAATATCTACACTTCCATCTCTACAAACATGAAATTATATGCACTGCCATCTCCATAAAGATGGAAGTATCTACTCCGCCATGTGTATAAACACGGAAATATCTACACCAACATCTGTGAAAACATGGAAATATCTACACCGCTATCTGCATAAACATTGAAATATCTACACTGCCATCTGCATGTCCATGGAAATATCTACGCCGCCATCTGTATAAACATGTAAATATCTACACAGCCATCTGTGTATAGATGGAAATATCAACACCGCCATCTGTATAAACATGGAAATATCTACAGCGCCATCAGCGTGAATAAGGAAATATCTACAATGCCATCTGTATAAAGTTATAAATATCTGCACCGCGAGCTGTATAAACATGGAAATATCTACATCGCTATCTGTATAAACGTGGAAATACCAATACCGCTATCGGTATAAACATGGAAATATCTACAACGCCATCTATATAAACATGGAAATACCTACAACGCTATCTCTATAAAAATGGAAATATCTACACCGCTATCTGTATAAACATGGAAATACCTACACCGCTATCTCCATCAACATGGAAATATACACACCGCCATCTGTATAAACATGGAAATATCTACAATTCCATCTGTAGAAAGATGGAAATATCTACACCGCAATCTGTGTAAACATGGAAATATATACACCGATATCTGTAAAAACATGGAAATATCTACACCACTATCTGTATAAACATGGAAATATCTACACCGCGATCTGTATGAACATGGAAATACCTACAAAGTCATCTGTATAAACATGGAAATATCTACACAGCCTTCTGTATAAACATGTAAATATGTACACAGCCATCTGTATATACATAGAAATATCTACACCGATATCTGTAAAAACATGGAAATAACTACACCGCTATCTGTATAAACATGGGAATATCTACACCGCCTTCTACATATCCATGGAAATATCTGCGCCACCATCTGTATAAACATGGAAATATCTACACAGTCATCTGTGTATAGATGGAAATATCAACACCGCCATCTGTACAAACATGGAAATATCTGCACCGCTATCTGTATGAAAATGGAACTATCTACACCGCGGTCTCTATAAACATGGAAATATCTACACCGCTATCTGTATAAACATGGAAATATCTACACCGCTATCTCTATAAACATGGAAATATCTACACCTTGATCTGTATAAACATGGAAATATTTACACCGCTATCTGTATAAACATGGAAATTTCTACACCGTTATCTGTATAAATATGGAAATATCTTCACCGCTATCTCTATAAACTTGGAAATAACTACACTGCTATCTGTATAAACATGGAAATATCTACACCGCCATCTACATATCCGTGGAAATATCTGCAACGCCATCTGTATAAACATGAAAATATCTACACGGTCATCTGTGTATAGATGGAAATATCAACACCGCTATCTACATAAACTTGGAAATTACTACACCGCTATCTGTATAAACATGGAAATATCTACACCGCCATCTACATATCCATGGAAATATCTGCGCCGCCATCTGTATAAACATGGAAATATCTACAAGGTTTTCGGTAAAAACATGGAAATATCTTCACAGTGATCTGTATAAACATGGAAATACGTACAGCACTCTCTGAATAAAGACGGAAATATCTACACCGCTATCTGTAAAAACATGGAAATATCTACACCACTATCTGTATAAATATGGAAATATTTACACCGCTATCTCAATAAACATGGAAATATCTACACTGCTATCTCTATAAACATGGAAATATCTACACCGCCATCTGTATTAACATGGAAATATCTACACAGTTATCTGTATAAACCTGGAAATATCTATACTGTCATCTACATAAACATGGAAATATCTGCAGAGAACTCTGTATAAACATGGAAATATCTACACAGCTATCTCTATGAACATGGAAATATCTACACAGCTATCTCTATGAACATGGAAATATCTACTTCGCAATCTGTATAAACATGGAAATAGCTACAAAGTCATCTGTATAAACATGGAAATATCTACAAAGCCATCTGTATAAACATGGAAATATCTACACAGCCATCTATACATACATGGAAATATCTACACCGCTATCTGTATAAACATGGAAATAACTACACCGCTATTTGTATAAAGAAGGAAATATCTACACCGTGATCTGTGTAAACATGGAAATATTTACACCACTAGCTGTATAAACATGGAAATATCTGCACCGTTATCTATATAAATATGGAAATATCTACACCGCTATCTCTATAAACATGGAAATATCTACACCGCCATCTGTATAAACATGGAAATACCTATGCAGTCATCTGTGTAACCATGGAAATATCTACACCACCATCTGTATAAACATGGAAATATCTACAATGCCATCTGTATACACATGGAAATACCTACACGGCAATCTGTGTATAGATGGAAACATCAACACCGCCTTCTGTACAAACTTAGAAATATATACACTGCTATCTCTATAAACATGGAAATATATACACTGCGGTCTGTATAAACATGGAAATATCTACACCGGTATCTGTATATACATGGAAATATATACACCACGATCTGTATAAACATGGAAATATATACACCGCTATCTGTATAAACATGGAAATATCTGCACCGCTATCTCTATAGACATGGAAATAGCTACAAAGCCATCTGTATGAACATGGAAATACCTACAGAGTCATGTGTAGGAACATGGAAATATCTACACTGCCATGTGTAGAAACATAGAAATATCTACACAGCCCTCTGTATAAATATGGAGATATCTGCATAGGCATATGTATAAACATGGAAATATCTACACCGCAATCTGTATAAACATGGAATTATCTACACAGCTATCTGTATAAATATGAAATATCTAAACCGCTATCTCTATAAAAATGGAAATATCTACACTGCTCTCAGTATAAACATGGAAATATCCTCACTGCTATCTCTATGAACATGGAAATATCTACACCGCTATCTCTATAAACATGGTAATATCTACACGGCCATCTCTATAAACTTGGAAATATCTACACCGCCATCTGTATAAACATGGAAATATCTACAGCGCTATCTGTATAAACATGGAAATCTCTACACCGCTATCTGTATAAACATGGAAATATCTAAACTGCGATCTGTATAAACATGGAAATATCTACACCGCGATCTGTATAAACATGGGAATATCTACACCGCGATCTGTATAAACATGGAGATACCTACAAAGTCATCTGTATAAACATGGAAATATCTACACAGCCTTCTATATAAACATGGAAATATGTACACAGCCATCTGTATATACATACAAATATCTACACCGATATCTGTATAAACATGGAAATAACTACACCGCTATCTGTATAAACATGGAAATATCTACACCGCCATCTACATATCCATGGAAATATCTGCGTCGCCATCTGTATAAACATGGAAATATCTACACAGTCAACTGTGTATAGAAGGAAATATCAACACCGCCATCTGTACAAACATGGAAATATCTGCACCGCTATCTGTATAAAAATGGAACTATCTACACCGCGATCTGTATAAACATGGAAATATCTACACCGCCATCTACATATCCATGGAAATATCTGCACCGCCATCTGAATAAACATGGATATATCTACACGGCCATCTGTGAATAGATGGAAATATCAACACCGCCATCTGTACAAACATGGAAACATCTACACCGCTATCTCTATAAACATGGAAATATCTGCACTGCCATCTGTAAAAACATGGAAATAACTATACAGTCATCTGTATAAACATGGAAATATCTACAATGCCATCTGTAAACACATGGAAATATCTACACAGCCATCTGTATAAACATGTAAATATCTACACTGCTATCTCTATAAACATGGAAATATCTACAGCGCCATCTCTATAAACATGAATATATCTACACTGCCATCTCCATAAACATGGAACTAACTACTCTGCTATCTGTATAAACATGGAAACATCTACACCGCCATCTGTGTGAATAAGGAAATACCTACAATGCCATCTGTAAAAAGATATAAATATCTGCACCGCGAGCTGTATAAACATGGAAATATCTACATCGTTATCTGTATAAACGTGGAAATATCAACATCGCTATCAGTATAAACATGGAAATATCTACAACACCATCTATCTAAACATGGAAATATCTACACCGCTATGTCTATAAACATGGAAATACCTACACCGCTATCTCTATAAACATGGAAATATCTACACCGCTATCTGTATAAACATGGAAATATCTACACCGCTATCTGTATAAACATCGAAATATCTACACCGCGATCTGTATAAACATGGAAATATCTACACCGCGATCTGTATAAACATGGAAATATCTTCACCTCTATCTGTATAAACATGGTAATATCTTCACCACGATCTGTATAAACATGGAAATATCTACACCGATATCTGTAAATACATGGAAATATCTACCCCGCCATCTGTATAAACATGGAAATATCTACACCGCGATCTGTATAAACATGGAAATATCTACAGCGCCATCTCTATAAACATTGAAATACCTACACTGCCATCTGTAAAAACATGGAAATATCTACACAGTCATCTGAATAAACATGGAAATATCTACACCACCATCTGTATAAACACGGAAATACCTACAATACCATCTGTATACACATGGAAATATCTACACAGACATCTGTATAAATATGGAAATATCTACACCGCCATCTGTATAAACATGGAAATATCTACACTGCCATCTGTAGAAAGATGGATATATGTACACCGCTATCTCTATAAATAAGGAAATATCTACACCGAAATCTCTATAAACATGAAAATATCTACACTGCCATCTCCATAAAGATGGAAGTATCTACTCCGCCATGTGTATAAACACGGAAATATCTACACCACCATCTGTGTAAACATGGAAATATCTACACCGCTGTCTGTATAAACATGGAAATATCTACACCGCCATCTGCATGTCCATGGAAATATCTACGCCGCCATCTGTATAAACATGGAAATATCTACACGGCCATCTGTGTATAGATGGAAATATGAACACCGCCATCTGTTCAAACATGGAAATATCTACACCGCTATCTCTATAAACATGGAAATATCTTCACCACGATCAGTATAAATATGGAAATATCTACACCGCTAACTGTATAAACATGGAAATATCTCCACTGCTATCTCTATAAACATCGAAATATCTACACCGCCATCTGTATAAACATGGAAATACTTACAAAGTTATCTGTATAAACATGGAAATATCTACACCGCCATCTGTATAAACATGGAAATATCTACACAGCCATGTGTATATACATGGAAATATCTACACCGCTTTCTATATAAACATGGAAATAACTACACCGCTATCTGTGTAAACATGGAAATATCTACACCGCCATCTACATATCCATGGAAATATCTGCGCCACCATCTGTATAAACATGGAAATATCTACACGGTCATCTGTGTATATATGGAAATATCAACACCGCCATCTGTGCAAACATGGAAATCTCAGCACTGCTCTATGTATAAACATCGAAATATCTACACCGCGGTCTGTATAAACATGGAAATATCTACACCGCTATCTGTATAAACATGGAAATATCTTCACCGCTATTTCTATAAACATGGAAATATCTACACCGTGATCTGTATAAACATGGAAACATCTACACCGCTATCTGTATAAACACGGAAATTTCTACACCGTTATCTGTATAAATATGGAAATATCTACACCGCTATCTCTATAAACATGGAAATATCTACACCGCCATCTGTATAAACATGGAAATACCTATACAGTCATCTGTGTATACATGGAAATATCTACACCACCATATGTATTAACATGAAAATATCTACAATGCCATCTGTATACACATGGAAATACCTACACAGCAATCTGTGTATAGATGGAAAAATCAACAACGCCATCTGTACAAACATGGAAATATCTACACTGCTATCTCTATAAACATGGAAATATCTACACTGCGGTCTGTATAAACATGGAAATATCTACACCGGTATCTGTATAAACATGGAAATATCTACATCACGATCTCTATAAATATGGAAATATATACACCGCTATCTGTATAAACATGGAAATATCTGCACCGCTATCTCTATAGACATGGAAATATCTACAAAGCCATCCGTATAAACATGGAAATACCTACACAGTCATGTGTAGGAACATGGAATTATCTACACTGCCATCTGTATAAACATAGAGATATCTATACAGCCCTCTGTATAAATATGGAGATAACTGCATTGGCATCTGTATAAACATGGAAATATCTGCACCGCTATCTGTATAAACATGGAAATACCTACACTGCTGTCTCTATAAACATGGAAATATGTACACCGCTATGTGTATAAACATGGAAATATCTCCACTGCTGTCTGTATAAACATGGAAATATCTCCACCGTTATCTGTATAAACATGGAAATATCTACAGCGCCATCTCTATAAACATTGAAATATCTACACTGCCATCTGTAAAAACATGGAAATATCTACACAGTCATCTGAATAAACATGGAAATATCTACACCACCATCTGTATAAACATGGAAATACCTACAATACCATCTGTATACACATGGAAATATCTACACAGACATCTGTATAAATATGCAAATATCTACACGGCCATCTGTATAAACATGGAAATAACTACACTGCCATCTGTAGAAAAATGGAAATATCTACAACGCTATCTCTATAAATATGGAAATATCTGCACCGCCATCTCTATAAACATGAAAATATCTACACTGCCATCCCCATAAAGATGGAAGAATCTAGTCCGCCATGTGTATAAACACGGAAATATCTACACCACCATCTGTGAAAACATGGAAATACCTACACTGCTATCTGTAAAAACATGGAAATATCTACACCGCCATCTGCATGTCCATGGAAATATCTACGCCGCCATCTGTATAAACATGGAAATATCTACACGGCCATCTGTGTATAGATGGATATATCAACACTGCCATCTGTACAAACATGGAAATATCTACACCGCTATCTCTGTAAACATGGAAATATCCGCACTGCCATCTGTAAAAACGTAGATATACCTATAGAGTCATCTGTATACACATGGAAATATCTAGAATGCCATCTGTATACACAAGGAAATATCTACACAGCCATCTGTATAAACATGTAAATATCTACACTGCTATCTCTATAAACTTGGAAATATCTACACCGCCATCTCTATAAACACGAAAATATCTACACTGCCATCTCCATAAACATGGAACTAACTACTCCGCCATCTGTATAAACATGGAAACATCTACACCGCCATTTGTGTGAATAAGGAAATATGTACAATGCGATCTCTATAAAGATATAAATATCTGCACCGCGAGCTGTATAAACATGGAAATATCTACATCGCTATCTGTATAAACGTGGAAATACCAACACCGCAATCGGTATAAACATGGAAAAACTACAACGCCATCTATATAAACATGGAAATATCTACACCGTTATGTCTATAAACATGGAAATACCTACACCGCTATCTCCCTAAACATGGAAATATCTACACCGCTATCTGTATAAACATGGAAATATCTACACCGCCATCGACATATCCATAGAAATATCTGTGCCGCCATCTGTATAAACATGGAAATATCTAGACGGTCATCTGTGTATTGATGGAAATATCACCACCGCCATCTGTACAAACATGGAAATACCTACACCCCTATCTGTATATACATGGAAATATCCACACCGCTATCTCTATAAACATGGAAATATCTACACCGCAATCTCTACGAACATGGAAATATCTACACCGCCATCAATATAAACTTGGAAATATCTACACTGCGATCAGTATAAACATGGAAATATCTACACCGCTATCTGTATAAACATGGAAATATCTCCACTGCTATCTCTATAAACATCGAAATATCTACACCGCCATCTGTATAAACATGGAAATACTTACAAATTTATCTGCATAAACATGGAAATATCTACACCGCCATCTGTATAAACATGGAAATATCTACACAGCCATGTGTATATACATGGAAATATCTACACCCCTATCTAAATAAACATGGAAATAACTACACTGCTATCTGTATAAACATGGAAACATCTACACCGCCATCTACATATCCATGGAAATATCTGCGCCGTCATCTGTATAAACATGGAAATATCTACATCGCTATCTGTATAAACGTGGAAATACCAACACTGCTATCGGTATAAACATGGAAATATCTACAACGCCATCTATATAAACATGCAAATATCTACACCGCTATGTCTATAAACATGGAAATAACTACACAGCTATCACTATAAACATGGAAATGTCTACACCGCAATCGGTATAAACATGTAAATATCTACACTGCTATCTGTATAAACATGGAAATATCTACACCGCGATCTGTATAAACATGGAAATATCTACACCTCTATCTTTATAAACATGGTAACATCTACACCACCATCTATATAAACATGGAAATATCTACAATGCCATCTGTAGAAAGATGGAAATATCTACACCGCAATCTGTGTAAACATGGAAATATCTACAAAGATATCTTTAAAAACATGGAAATATCTACACCGCTAACTGTGTAAACATGGAAATATCTACGCAGCTATCTCTATAAACATGGAAATATCTACACCGCCATCTGTATAAACATGGAAATACCTACAAAGTCATCTGTATAAACATGGAAATATCTACACAGCGATCTGTATAAACATGAAAATATCTACACAGCCATCTGTATATACATGGAAATATCTACACCGCTATCTGTATAAACATGGAAATAACTGCACCGCTATTTGTATAAACAAGGAAATAACTACACCGTGATCTGTGTAAACATGGAAATATCTACACCCCTATCTGTATATACATGGAAATATCTACACCGCTATCTCTATAAACATGGAAAAATCAACACCACAATCTCTATGAACATGGAAATATCTACACCGCCATCTGTATAAACATGGAAATACCTACAAAGTCATCTGTATAAACATGGAAATATCTACACAGCGATCTGTATAAACATGAAAATATCTACACAGCCATCTGTATATACATGGAAATATCTACACCGCTATCTGTATGAACATGGAAATAACTGCACCGCTATTTGTATAAACAAGGAAATAACTACACCGTGATCTGTGTAAACATGGAAATATCTACACCCCTATCTGTATATACATGGAAATATCTACACCGCTATCTCTATAAACATGGAAAAATCAACACCACAATCTCTATGAACATGGAAATATCTACACCGCCATCTCTATAAACATGGAAATATCTGCACTGCTATCTCTATAAATATCGGAATATCTACACCGCCATCTGTATAAACAAGAAAAAATTACAAATTTATCTGTATGAACATGGAAATATCTACAATGCTATCTCTATAAACATGGAAAAATCTACACAGCCATCTCTATAAACTTGAAAATATCTACACTGCCATCTCCATAAACATGGAACTAACTACTCCGCCATCTGTATAAACATGGAAACATCTACACCGCCATCTGTGTGAATAAGGAAATATCTACAATGCCATCTGTATAAAGATATAAATATCTGTACCGCGAGCTGTATAACCATGGAAATAACTACATCGCTATCTGTATAAACGTGGAAATACCAACACCGCTATCGGTATAAACTTGGAAATATCAACAACGCCATCTATATAAACATGGAAAAATCTACACCGCTATGTCAATAAACATGGAAATACCTACACCGCTATCTTTATAAACATGGAAATATCTACACCGCTATCTGTATAAACATGGAAATATCTACACCGCGATCTGTATAAACATGGAAATATCTACACCGCGATCTGTATAAACATGGAAATACCAACACCGTTATCTGTATAAACATGGAAATATCTACACCGCTATCTCTATAAACATGAAAATACTTACACCACCATCTCTATAAACATGGAGATATTTACACCGTTATCTCTATAAACATGGAAAGAACTACACCGACATCTCTATACACATGGAAATATCTACACCGCCATCTGAATAAACATGGAATTATCTACACAGACATCTGTGTAAACATGGAAATATCTACATCGCGATCTGTATAAACATGGAAATATCTACACCGCGATCTGTATAAACATGGAAATATCTACACCGCTATCAGTATAAACATGGAAATATCTACACAGCTATCTCTATAAAAATGGAAATATCTACACCGCCATCTGTATAAACATGGAAATACCTACAAAGTCATCTGTATAAACATGGAAACATCTACACAGCCATCTGTATAAACATGGAAATATCTACACAGCCATCTGTATATACATGGAAAATCAACACCGCTATCTGTATAAACATGGAAATAACTTCACCGCTATTTGTATAAACAAGGAAATATCTACACCGTGATCTGTATAAAAATGGAAATATCTACACTGCTATTTGTATAAACAAGGAAATATCTACACCGCCATCTGTACAAACATGCAAATATCTACACCGCTATTTGTATAAACAAGGAAATATCTACACCGCCATCTGTATAAACATGGAAATATCTCCACTGCTAAATCTATAAACATCGATATATCTACACCGCCATTTGTATAAACATGGAAATACTTACAAATTTATCTGTATAAACATGGAAATATCTACACCGCCATCTGTATAAACATGGAAATATCTACACAGCCATGTGTATATACATGGAAATATCTACACCCCTATCTATATAAACATGGAAATAACTACACCGCTATCTGTATAAACATGGAAACATCTACACCGCCATCTACATATCCATTTAAATATCTGCGCCGCCATCTGTATAAACATGGAAATATCTACACGGTCATCTGTGTATAGATGGAAATATCAACACCGCCATCTGTACAAACATCGAAATATCTGCACCGCTATGTCTATAAAAATGGAAAAAACTACACCGCTATCACTATAATCATGGAAATGTCTACACCGCTATCTGTATAAACATGGAAATATCTACACCGCTATCTGTATGAACATGGAAATATCTACACCGCGATCTGTATAAACATGGAAATATCTACACCGCGATCTGTATATACATGAAAATATCTTCACCACGATCTGTATAAACATGGAAATATCTCCACCGCCATCTCTATAACATGGAAATATCTACACCACGATCAGTATAAACAAGGAAATATCTACACCGCTATCTGTATAAAAATGGAAATATCTCCACTGCTATCTCTATAAACATGGAAATATCTACACCGCTATCTGTATAAACATGGAAATATCTACACCGATCTCTCTACAAACATGTAAATATCTACACCGTGATCTGTATAAACATTGAAATATCTACACTGCCATCTGTAAAAACATGGAAATATCTACACAGTCATCTGAATAAACATGGAAATATCTACACCGCAATCTGTATAAACATGGAAATATCTACACCGCTATCTGTATAAATATGAAATATCTAAACCGCTATCTCTATAAAAATGGAAATAACTACACTGCTATCAGTATAAACATGGAAATATCCTCACTGGTATCTCTATGAACATGGATATATCTACACCGCTATCTCTATAAACATGGAAATATGTACACCACCATCTCTAAAAACATGGAAATATCTACACCGCCATCTGTATAAACATGGAAATATCTACACCGCAATCTGTATAAACATGGAAATATCATCAATGTGATCTGTATAAACATGGAAATATCTACACCGGATCTGTATAAACATGGAAATATCTACACCGGGATCTGTATAAACATGGAAATATCTACACCGCTATCTGTATAAACATGGAAATATCTACACATCTATCTCCATAAACATGGAAATATCTACACCCCCATCTGTATAAACATGGAAATACCTACAAAGTCATCTGTATAAACATGGAAATATATACACAGCCATCTGTATAAACATGGAAATATCTACACAGCCATCTGTATATACATGGAAATATCTACACCGCTATCTGTATAAACATGGAAATAACTACACCGCTATTTGTATAAACAAGGAAATATCTACACCGCCATCTGTTTAAACATGGAAATATATACACAGACATCTGTTTATACATGGAAATACCTACACCGCTATCTGTATAAACATGATAATAACTACACCTCTATCTGTATAAATTTGGAAATATTTGCACCGCTATCCCTATAACCATGGTAATATCAACACCGCGATCTGTATAAACATGCAAATATCTACACCATGGTCTATATAAACATGGAAATATCTACACCGCCATTTCTATAAACAAGGAAGTATCTACAACCCTATCTGTATAAACATGGAAATATCCACACCGCTATCTCTATAAACATGGAAAAATCAACACCGCTATCTCTATGAACATCGAAAAATCTACACCGCCATCTCTATAACATGGAAATATCTACACCACGGTCAGTATAAACATGGAAATATCTACACCGCTATCTGTATAAAAATGGAAATATCTCCACTGCTATCTCTATAAACATCGAAATATCTACACCGCCATCTGTATAAACATGGAAATACTTACAAAGTTATCTGTATAAACATGGAAATATCTACACCGCCATCTGTATAAACATGGAAATATCTACACAGCCATTTGTATATATGTGGAAATATCTACACCGCTATCTATATAAACATGGAAATAACTACACCGCTATCTGTATAAACATGGAAATATCTACACTGCCATCTACATATCCATGGAAATATTAGCGCCATCATCTGTATAAACATGGAACTATCTACACGGTCATCTGTGTATAGCTGGAAATATCAACAACGCCATCTGTCATACATGGAAATATCTACACTGCTATCTCTATAAACAGGGAAATATCTACAATGCGGTCTGTATAAACATGGAAATATCTACACCGGTATCTGTATAAACATGGAAATATCTACACCAGGATCTGTATAAAGATGGAAATATATACACCGCTATCTGTATAAACATGGAAATATCTGCACCGCTATCTCTATAAACATGGAAATATCTACAACGCCATCTGTATAAACATGGAAATATCTACACCGCAATCTGTATAAACATGGAAATATCTTCAATGTGATGTGTATAAACATGGAAATATCTACACCGGATCTGTATTAACATGGAAATATCTACACCGGGATCTGTATAAACATGGAAATATCTACACCGCTATCTGTATAAACATGGAAATATCTACACCGCGGTCTGTATAAACATGGAAATATCTACACCGCTATCTGTATAAACATGGAAATATCTACACCGCTCTCTCTATAAACATGGAAATATCTACACCACGGTCTCTATAAACATGGAAATATCTACACCGCCATCTGTATAAACATGGAAATATCTACACCCCTATCTGTATAAACATGGATATATCCACAGCGATTAGTCTATAAACATGGAAATATCTACACCGCCATCTACATATCCATGGAAATATTTGCGCCGCCATCTGTATAAACATGGAACTATCTACAAGGTCATCTGTGTATAGATGGAAATATCAACAACGCCATCTGTACAAACATGGAAATATCTACACTGCTATCTCTATAAACAGGGAAATATCTACACTGTGGTCTGTATAAACATGGAAATACCTACACCGCTGTCTCTATAAACATGGAAATATGTACACCGCTATGTGTATAAACATGGAAATATCTCCACTGCTGTCTGTATAAACATGGAAATATCTCCACCGTAATCTGTATAAACATGGAAATATCTACAGCGCCATGTCTATAAACATTGAAATATCTACACTGCCATCTGTAAAAACATGGAAATATCTACACAGTCATCTGAATAAACATGGAAATATCTACACCGCAGTCTGTATAAACATGGAAATATCTACACTACTATCTGTATAAATATGAAATATCTAAACCGCTATCTCTATAAAAATGGAAATAACTACACTGCTATCTGTATAAACATGGAAATATCCTCACTGCTATCTCTATGAACATGGATATATCTACACCGCTATCTCTATAAACATGGAAATATGTACACCTCCATCTCTATAAACATGGAAATATCTACACCGCGATCTGTATAAACATGGAAATATCTACACCATGATCTGTATAAACATGGAAATATGTACACCGCGATCTGTATAAACATGCAAATATCTACACCATGATGTATATAAACATGGAAATATCTACACCGCCATTTCTATAAACATGGAAGTATCTACACCCCTATCTGTATAAACATGGAAATATCCACACCGCTATCTCTATAAACATGGAAAAATCAACACCGCTATCTCTATGAACATGGAAACATCTACACCGCCATCTCTATAACATGGAAATATCTACACCACGATCAGTATAAACAAGGAAATATCTACACCGCTATCTGTATAAAAATGGAAATATCTCCACTGCTATCTCTATAAACATGGAAATATCTACACCGATCTCTCTATAAACATGTAAATATCTACACCGTGATCTGTATAAACATGGAAATATTTACACCGCTATCTGTATAAACATGGAAACTTCTACACCGTTATCTGTATAAATATGGAAATATCTACACCGCTATCTCTATAAACTTGGAAATATCTACACTGCCATCTGTATAAACATGGAAATACCTATACAGTCATCTGTGTAAACATGGAAATATCTACACCACCATCTGTATAAACATGGAAATATCTACAATGCCATCTGTATACACATGGAAATACCCACACGGCAATCTGTGTATAGATGGAAACATCAACACCGCCATATGTACAAACATGGAAATATCTACTCTGCTATCTCTATAAACATGGAAATATGTACACTGCGGTCTGTATAAACATGGAAATATCTACACTGGTATCTGTATAAACATGGAAATATCTACACCACGATCTGTATAAACATGGAAATATATACACCGCTATCTGTATAAACATGGAAATATCTGCACCGCTATCTCTATAAACATGGAAATAGCTACAAAGCCATCTGTATAAACATGGAAATACCTACACAGACATGTGTAGGAACATGGAAATATCTGCACTGCCATCTCTATAAACATAGAAATATCTACACAGCCCTCTCTATAAATATGGAAATATCTGCATAGGCATCTGTATAAACATGGAAATATCTGCACCGCTATCTGTATAAACATGGAAATACCTACACCGCTGTCTCTATAAACATGGAAATATGTACACTGCTATGTGTATAAACATGGAAATATCTCCACCGTTATCTGTATAAACATGGAAATATCTACAGCGCCATGTCTATAAACATTGAAATATCTACACTGCCATCTGTAAAAACATGGAAATATCTACACAGTCATCTGAATAAACATGGAAATATCTACACCGCAATCTGTATAAACATGGAAATATCCACCGCTATCTGTATAAATATGAAATATCTAAACCGCTATCTCTATAAAAATGGAAATAACTACACTGCTATCAGTATAAACATGGAAATATCCTCACTGGTATCTCTATGAACATGGATATATCTACACCGCTATCTCTATAAACATGGAAATATGTACACCACCATCTCTATAAACATGGAAATATCTACACCGCCATCTGTATAAACATGGAAATATCTATACCGCAATGTGTATAAACATGGAAATATCATCAATGTGATCTGTATAAACATGGAAATACCTACACCGCTGTCTCTATAAACATGGAAATATGTACACTGCTATGTGTATAAACATGGAAATATCTCCACCGTTATCTGTATAAACATGGAAATATCTACAGCGCCATGTCTATAAACATTGAAATATCTACACTGCCATCTGTAAAAACATGGAAATATCTACACAGTCATCTGAATAAACATGGAAATATCTACACCGCAATCTGTATAAACATGGAAATATCCACCGCTATCTGTATAAATATGAAATATCTAAACCGCTATCTCTATAAAAATGGAAATAACTACACTGCTATCAGTATAAACATGGAAATATCCTCACTGGTATCTCTATGAACATGGATATATCTACACCGCTATCTCTATAAACATGGAATTATCTACACCACCATGTCTATAAACATGGAAATATCTACACCGCCATCTGTATAAACATGGAAATATCTATACCGCAATCTGTATAAACATGGAAATATCATCAATGTGATCTGTATAAACATGGAAATATCTACACTGGATCTGTATAAACATGGAAATATCTACACCGGGATCTGTATAAACATGGAAATATCTACACCGCTATCTGTATAAACATGGAAATATCTACACATCTATCTCCATAAACATGGAAATATCTACACCGCCATCTGTATAAACATGGAAATACCTACAAAGTCATCTGTATAAACATGGAAATATATACACAGCCATCTGTATAAACATGGAAATATCTACACATCCATCTGTATATACATGGAAATATCTACACCGCTATCTGTATAAGCATGGAAATAACTACACCGCTATTTGTTTAAACAAGGAAATATCTACACCGCCATCTGTTTAAACATGGAAATATATACACAGACATCTGTTTATACATGGAAATACCTACACCGCTATCTGTATAAACATGATAATAACTACACCGCTATCTGTATAAATGTGGAAATATTTGCACCGCTATCGCTACAACCATGGTAATATCAACACCGCGATCTGTATAAACATGCAAATATCTACACCATGGTCTATATAAACATGGAAATATCTACACCGCCATTTCTATAAACAAGGAAGTATCTACACCCCTATCTGTATAAACATGGAAATATCCACACCGCTATCTCTATAAACATGGAAAAATCAACACCGCTATCTCTATGAACATGGAAAAATCTACACCGCCATCTCTATAACATGGAAATATCTACACCACGGTCAGTATAAACATGGAAATATCTACACCGCTATCTGTATAAAAATGGAAATATCTCCACTGCTATCTCTATAAACATCGAAATATCTACACCGCCATCTGTATAAACATGGAAATACTTACAAAGTTATCTGTATAAACATGGAAATATCTACACCGCCATCTGTATAAACATGGAAATATCTACACAGCCATTTGTATATACGTGGAAATATCTACACCGCTATCTATATAAACATGGAAATAACTACACCGCTATCTGTATAAACATGGAAATATCAACACTGCCATCTACATATCCATGGAAATATTTGCGCCATCATCTGTATAAACATGGAACTATCTACACGGTCATCTGTGTATAGATGGAAATATCAACAACGCCATCTGTCATACATGGAAATATCTACACTGCTATCTCTATAAACAGGGAAATATCTACAATGCGGTCTGTATAAACATGGAAATATCTACACCGGTATCTGTATAAACATGGAAATAGCTACACCAGGATATGTATAAAGATGGAAATATATACACCGCTATCTGTATAAACACGGAAATATCTGCACCGCTATCTCTATAAACATGGAAATATCTACACCGCCATCTGTATAAACATGGAAATATCTACACCGCAATCTGTATAAACATGGAAATATCTTCAATGTGATGTGTATAAACATGGAAATATCTACACCGGATCTGAATAAACATGGAAATATCTACACCGGGATCTGTATAAACATGGAAATATCTACACCGCTATCTGTATAAACATGGAAATATCTACACCGCGGTCTGTATAAACATGGAAATATCTACACCGCTATCTGTATAAACATGGAAATATCTACACCGCTCTCTCTATAAACATGGAAATATCTACACCGCGGTCTGTATAAACATGGAAATATCTACGCCGCTATCTGTATAAACATGGAAATATCTACACCGCTCTCTCTATAAACATGGAAATATCTACACCGTGATCTGTATAAACATGGAAATATTTACACCGCTATCTGTATAAACATGGAAACTTCTACACCGTTATCTGTATAAATATGGAAATATCTACACCGCTATCTCTATAAACTTGGAAATATCTACACCGCCATCTGTATAAACATGGAAATACCTATACAGTCATCTGTGTAAACATGGAAATATCTACACCACCATCTGTATAAACATGGAAATAACTACAATGCCATCTGTATACACATGGAAATACCTACACGGCAATCTGCGTATAGATGGAAACATCAACACCGCCATCTGTACAAACATGGAAATATCTACTCTTCTATCTCTATAAACATGGAAATATCTACACTGCGGTCTGTATAAACATGGAAATATCTACGCCGGTATCTTTATAAACATGGAAATATCTACACCACGATCTGTATAAACATGGAAATATCTACACCGGTATCTTTATAAACATGGAAATATCTACACCGCTATCTCTATAAACATGGAAATATCTACAAAGCCATCTGTATAAACATGGAAATACCTACACAGACATATGTAGGAACATGGAAATATCTGCACTGCCATCTGTATAAACATAGAAATATCTACACAGCCCTCTGTATAAATATGGAAATATCTGCATAGGAATCTGTATAAACATGGAAATATCTGTACCGTTATCTGTATAAACATGGAAATACCTACAACGCTGTCTGCATAAACATGGAAATATGTACACCGCTATGTGTATGAACATGGAATTATCTCCACTGCTGTCTGTATAAACATGGAAATATCTCCACCGTTATCTGTATAAACATGGAAATATCTACAGCGCCATGTCTATAAACTTTGAAATATCTACACTGCCATCTGTAAAAACATGGAAATATCTACACAGTCATCTGAATAAACATGGAAATATCTACACCGCAATCTGTATAAACATGGAAATATCTACACCGCTATCTGTACAAATATGAAATATCTAAACCGCTATCTCTATAAAAATGGAAATAACTACACTGCTATCCGTATAAACATGGAAATATCCTCACTCTTCTCTATGTGAACATGGATATATATACACCGCTATCTCTATAAACATGGAAATATGTACACCACCATCTCTATAAACATGGAAATATCTACACCGCCATCTGTATAAACATGGAAATATCTACACCGCAATCTGTATAAACATGGAAATATCTTCAATGTGATCTGTATAAACATGGAAATATCTACACCGGATCTGTATAAACATGGAAATATCTACACCGGGATCTGTATAAACATGGAAATATCTACACCGCTATCTGTATAAGCATGGAAATATCTACACAGCTATCTCTATAAACATGGAAATATCTACACCACCATCTGTATAAACATGGAAATACCTACAAAGTCATCTGTATAAACATGGAAATATATACACAGCCATCTGTATAAACATGGAAATATCTACACAGCCATCTGTATATACATGGAAATATCTACACCGCTATCTGTATAAACATGGAAATAACTACACCGCCATTTGTATAAACAAGGAAATATCTACACCGCCATCTGTTTAAACATGGAAATATATACACAGACATCTGTTGATACATGGAAATACCTACACCGTTATCTGTGTAAACATGATAATAACTACACCGCTATCTGTATAAATGTGGAAATATTTGCACCGATCTCCCTATAAACATGGTAATATGAACACCGCGATCTGTATAAACATGGAAATATCTACACCATGATCTGTATAAACATGGAAATATCTACACCGGGATCTGTATAAACATGGAAATATCTACACCGCTATCTGTATAAACATGGAAATATCTACACATCTATCTCCATAAACATGGAAATATCTACACCGCCATCTGTATAAACATGGAAATACCTACAAAGTCATCTGTATAAACATGGAAATATATACACAGCCATCTGTATAAACATGGAAATATCTACACATCCATCTGTATATACATGGAAATATCTACACCGCTATCTGTATAAACATGGAAATAACTACACCGCTATTTGTTTAAACAAGGAAATATCTACACCGCCATCTGTTTAAACATGGAAATATATACACAGACATCTGTTTATACATGGAAATACCTACACCGCTATCTGTATAAACATGATAATAACTACACCGCTATCTGTATAAATGTGGAAATATTTGCACCGCTATCGCTACAACCATGGTAATATCAACACCGCGATCTGTATAAACATGCAAATATCTACACCATGGTCTATATAAACATGGAAATATCTACACCGCCATTTCTATAAACAAGGAAGTATCTACACCCCTATCTGTATAAACATGGAAATATCCACACCGCTATCTCTATAAACATGGAAAAATCAACACCGCTATCTCTATGAACATGGAAAAATCTACACCGCCATCTCTATAACATGGAAATATCTACACCACGGTCAGTATAAACATGGAAATATCTACACCGCTATCTGTATAAAAATGGAAATATCTCCACTGCTATCTCTATAAACATCGAAATATCTACACCGCCATCTGTATAAACATGGAAATACTTACAAAGTTATCTGTATAAACATGGAAATATCTACACCGCCATCTGTATAAACATGGAAATATCTACACAGCCATTTGTATATACGTGGAAATATCTACACCGCTATCTATATAAACATGGAAATAACTACACCGCTATCTGTATAAACATGGAAATATCAACACTGCCATCTACATATCCATGGAAATATTTGCGCCATCATCTGTATAAACATGGAACTATCTACACGGTCATCTGTGTATAGATGGAAATATCAACAACGCCATCTGTCATACATGGAAATATCTACACTGCTATCTCTATAAACAGGGAAATATCTACAATGCGGTCTGTATAAACATGGAAATATCTACACCGGTATCTGTATAAACATGGAAATAGCTACACCAGGATATGTATAAAGATGGAAATATATACACCGCTATCTGTATAAACACGGAAATATCTGCACCGCTATCTCTATAAACATGGAAATATCTACACCGCCATCTGTATAAACATGGAAATATCTACACCGCAATCTGTATAAACATGGAAATATCTTCAATGTGATGTGTATAAACATGGAAATATCTACACCGGATCTGAATAAACATGGAAATATCTACACCGGGATCTGTATAAACATGGAAATATCTACACCGCTATCTGTATAAACATGGAAATATCTACACCGCGGTCTGTATAAACATGGAAATATCTACACCGCTATCTGTATAAACATGGAAATATCTACACCGCTCTCTCTATAAACATGGAAATATCTACACCGCGGTCTGTATAAACATGGAAATATCTACGCCGCTATCTGTATAAACATGGAAATATCTACACCGCTCTCTCTATAAACATGGAAATATCTACACCGTGATCTGTATAAACATGGAAATATTTACACCGCTATCTGTATAAACATGGAAACTTCTACACCGTTATCTGTATAAATATGGAAATATCTACACCGCTATCTCTATAAACTTGGAAATATCTACACCGCCATCTGTATAAACATGGAAATACCTATACAGTCATCTGTGTAAACATGGAAATATCTACACCACCATCTGTATAAACATGGAAATAACTACAATGCCATCTGTATACACATGGAAATACCTACACGGCAATCTGCGTATAGATGGAAACATCAACACCGCCATCTGTACAAACATGGAAATATCTACTCTTCTATCTCTATAAACATGGAAATATCTACACTGCGGTCTGTATAAACATGGAAATATCTACGCCGGTATCTTTATAAACATGGAAATATCTACACCACGATCTGTATAAACATGGAAATATCTACACCGGTATCTTTATAAACATGGAAATATCTACACCGCTATCTCTATAAACATGGAAATATCTACAAAGCCATCTGTATAAACATGGAAATACCTACACAGACATATGTAGGAACATGGAAATATCTGCACTGCCATCTGTATAAACATAGAAATATCTACACAGCCCTCTGTATAAATATGGAAATATCTGCATAGGAATCTGTATAAACATGGAAATATCTGTACCGTTATCTGTATAAACATGGAAATACCTACAACGCTGTCTGCATAAACATGGAAATATGTACACCGCTATGTGTATGAACATGGAATTATCTCCACTGCTGTCTGTATAAACATGGAAATATCTCCACCGTTATCTGTATAAACATGGAAATATCTACAGCGCCATGTCTATAAACTTTGAAATATCTACACTGCCATCTGTAAAAACATGGAAATATCTACACAGTCATCTGAATAAACATGGAAATATCTACACCGCAATCTGTATAAACATGGAAATATCTACACCGCTATCTGTACAAATATGAAATATCTAAACCGCTATCTCTATAAAAATGGAAATAACTACACTGCTATCCGTATAAACATGGAAATATCCTCACTCTTCTCTATGTGAACATGGATATATATACACCGCTATCTCTATAAACATGGAAATATGTACACCACCATCTCTATAAACATGGAAATATCTACACCGCCATCTGTATAAACATGGAAATATCTACACCGCAATCTGTATAAACATGGAAATATCTTCAATGTGATCTGTATAAACATGGAAATATCTACACCGGATCTGTATAAACATGGAAATATCTACACCGGGATCTGTATAAACATGGAAATATCTACACCGCTATCTGTATAAGCATGGAAATATCTACACAGCTATCTCTATAAACATGGAAATATCTACACCACCATCTGTATAAACATGGAAATACCTACAAAGTCATCTGTATAAACATGGAAATATATACACAGCCATCTGTATAAACATGGAAATATCTACACAGCCATCTGTATATACATGGAAATATCTACACCGCTATCTGTATAAACATGGAAATAACTACACCGCCATTTGTATAAACAAGGAAATATCTACACCGCCATCTGTTTAAACATGGAAATATATACACAGACATCTGTTGATACATGGAAATACCTACACCGTTATCTGTGTAAACATGATAATAACTACACCGCTATCTGTATAAATGTGGAAATATTTGCACCGCTCTCCCTATAAACATGGTAATATGAACACCGCGATCTGTATAAACATGGAAATATCTACACCATGATCTGTATAAACATGGAAATATCTACACCGCGATCTGTATAAACATGCAAATATCTACACCATGATCTATATAAACATGGAAATATCTACACCGCCATTTCTATAAACAAGGAAGTATCTACACCCCTATCTGTATAAACATGGAAATATCCCACCGCTATCTCTATAAACATGGAAAAATCAACACCGCTATCTCTATGAACATGGAAATATCTACACCGCCATCTCTATAACATGGAAATATCTACACCACGATCAGTATAAACATGGAAATATCTACACCGCTATCTCTATAAAAATGGAAATATCTCCACTGCTATCTCTATAAACATCGAAATATCTACACTGCCATCTGTATAAACATGGAAATACTTACAAAGTTATCTGTATAAACATGGAGTTATCTACACCGCCATCTGTATAAAAATGGAAATATCTACACAGCCATGTGTATATACATGGAAATATCTACACCGCTATCTATATAAACATGGAAATAACTACACCGCTATCTGTATAAACATGGAAATATCTACACCGCCATCTACATATCCATGGAAATATTTACGCCGCCATCTGCATAAACATGGAACTATGTACACGGTCATCTCTGTATAGATGGATATATCAACACCGCCATCTCTACAAACATGGAAATATATACACTGCTATCTCTATAAACATGGAAATATCTACACTGCGGTCTGTATAAACATGGAAATATCTACACCGGTATCTTTATAAACATGGAAATATCTACACCACGATCTGTGTAAACATGGAAATATATACACCGCTATCTGTATAAACATGGAAATATCTGAACCGCTATCTCTATACACATGGAAATATCTACAAAGCCATCTGTATAAACATGGAAATACCTACACAGACATGTGTAGGAACATGGAATTATCTGCACTGCCATCTGTATAAACATAGAAATATCTACACATCCCTCTGTATAAATATGGAAATATCTGCATAGGCATCTGTATAAACATGGAAATATCTGCACCGCTATCTGTATAAACATGGAAATACCTACAACGCTGTCTCTATAAACATGGAAATATGTACACCGCTATGTGTATAAACATGGAAATATCTCCACTGCTGTCTGTATAAACATGGAAATACCTCCACCGTTATCTGTATAAACATGGAAATATCTACAGCGCCATCTCCATAAACATTGAAATATCTACACTGCCATCTGTAAAAACATGGAAATATCTACACAGTCATCTGAATAAACATGGAAATATCTACACCGCAATCTGTATAAACATGGAAATATCTACACCGCTATCTGTATAAATATGAAATATCTAAACCGCTATCTCTATAAAAATGGAAATAACTACACTGCTATCAGTATAAACATGGAAATATCCTCACTGCTCTCTCTATGAACATGGATATATCTACACCGCTATCTCTATAAACATGGAAATATGTACACCACCATCTCTATAAACATGGAAATATCTACACCGCCATCTGTATAAACATGGAAATATCGACACCGCTATCTGTATAAACATGGAAATATCTTCAATGCGATCTGCATAAACATGGAAATATCTACACCGCGATATGTATAAACATGGAAATATCTACACCGGGATCTGTATAAACATGGAAATATCTACACCGCTATCTGTTTTAACATGGAAATATCTTCACAGCTATCTCTATAAACATGGTAATATCTACACCGTCATGTGTATAAACATGGAAATACCTACAAAGTCATCTGTATAAACATGGAAATAACTACACAGCCATCTGTATAAACATGGAAATATCTGGAGAACCATCTCTATATACATGGAAATATCTACACCGCTATCTGTATAAACATGGAAATAACTACACTGATATTTCTATAAACAAGGAAATATCTACACCGCCATCTGTTTAAACATGGAAATATATACACAGACATCTGTTTATACATGGAAATACCTACACCGCTCTCTGTATAAACATGATAATAACTACACCGCTATCTGTATAAATGTGGAAATATTTGCACTGCTATCCGTATAAACATGGAAATAACAACACCGCGATCGGTATAAACATGGAAATATCTACACAGACATCTGTATAAATATGGAAATATCTACACCGCCATCTGTATAAACATGGAAATATCTACACTGCCATCGGTAGAAAGATGGAAATATCTACACCGCTATCTCTATAAATATGGAAATATCTACACCGCCATCTCTATAAACATGAAAATATCTACACTGCCATCTCCATAAAGATGGAAGTATCTAATCCGCCATGTGTATAAACACGGAAACATCTACACCACCGTCTGTGAGAACATGGAAATATCTACACTGCCATCTGCATGTCCATGGAAATATCTACACCGCTATCTGTATAAACATGGAAATATCTACACGGCCATCTGTGTATAGATGGAAATATCAACACCGCCATCTGTACAAACATGGAAATATCTACACCGCTATCTCTATAAACATGGAAATATCTGCACTGCCATCTGTAAAAACATGGAAATACCTATACAGTCATCTGTATAAACATGGAAATATCTACAATGTCATCAGTATACACATGGAAATATCTACACAGCCATCTTTATAAACATGTACATATCTACACTGCTATCTCTATAAACATGGAAATATCTACACCGCCATCTCTATAAACATGGAAATATCTACACTGCCATCTCCATAAACATGGAACTAACTAATCCGCCATCTGTAAAAACATGGAAACATCTAGAGCACCATCAGTGTGAATAAGGAAATATCTACAATGCCATCTGTATAAAGATATAAATATCTGCACCTCGAGCTGTATAAACATGGAAATATCTACATCGCTATCTGTATAAATGTGTAAATAACAACACCGCTATTGGTAAAAACATGGAAATATCTACAACGCCATCTATATAAACATGGAAATATCTACACCGCTATGTCTATAAACATGGAAATACCTACACCGCTATCTCTATAAACATGGAAATATCCACACCGCTGTCTGTATAAACATGGAAATATCTACACCGCTATCTCTATATACATGGAAATATCGAAACTGCGATCTGTATAAACATGGAAATATCTACACCGCCATCTCTATAAACATGAAAATATCTACACTGCCATCTCCATTAACATGGAACTAACTGCTCCGCCATCTGTATAAACATGGAAACATCTACACCGCCATCAGTGTGAATAAGGAAATATCTACAATGCCATCTGTATAAAGATATAAATATCTGCACCTCGAACTGTATAAACATGGAAATATCTACATCGCTATCTGTATAAACGTGGAAATAACATCACCGCTATGGGTAAAAACGTGGAAATACCTACAACGCCATCTATATAAACATGGAAATATCTACACCGCTATGTTTATAAACATGGAAATACCTACACCGCTATCTCTTTAAACATGGAAATATCCACACCGCTGTCTGTATAAACATGGAAATATCTACACCGCTATCTGTATACATGGAAATATGGAAACCGCGATCTGTATAAACATGGAAATATCTACACCCCGATCTGTATAAACATGGAAATATCTTCACCACGATCTGTATACACATGGAAATATCTACACCGCTATCTGTATAAACATGGTAATATCTACACCACCATCTATATAAACATGGAAATATCTACACTGCCATCTGTATAAACATGGAAATATCTACAATGCCATCTGTAGAGAGATGGAAATATCTACACCGCAATCTGTGTAAACCTGGAAATATCTACACCAATATCTTTAAAACATGGAAATATCTACACCGCTATCTGTATAAACATGGAAATATCTGCACCGCGATCTGTATAAACATGGAAATATCTACAGCGCCATCTCTATAAACATTGAAATATCTACACTGCCATCTGTAAAAATATGGAAATATCTACACAGTCATCTGAATAAACATGGAAATATCTACACCACCATCTGTATAAATATGGAAATACCTACAATACCGTCTGTATACACATGGAAGTATCTACACAGACATCTGTATAAATATGGAAATATCTACACAGCCATGTGTATAAACATGGAAATATCTACAACGCCATCTGTATAAACATGGAAATATGTACACCGCTATGTCTATAAACATGGAAATACCTACACCACTATCTCTATAAACATGGAAATATCTACACCGCTATCTGTATAAACATGGAAATATGTACACCGCTATCTGTATAAACATGGAAATATCTACACCGCGATCTGTATAAACATGGAAATATCTACACCGCAATCTGTATAAACATGGAAATATCTTCACCGCGATCTGTATAAACATGGAAATATCTACACCGCTATCTGTATAAACATGGTAATATCTACACCACCATCTATATAAACATGGAAATATCTACACCGCCATCTGTATAAACATGGAAATCTCTACAATGCCATCTGTAGAACGATGGAAATATCTACACCGCAATCTGTGTAAAAATGGAAATATCTACAACGATATCTTTAAAAACATGGAAATATCTACACCACTATCTGTATAAACATGGAAATATCTACACCGTGATCTGTATAAACATGGAAATGTCTACAGCGCCCTCTCTATAAACAATGAAATATCTACACCGCCCTCTGTAAAAACATGGAAATATCTACACAGTCATCTGAATAAACATGGAAATATCTACACCACCATCTGTATAAACATGGAAATACCTACCATACCATCTGTATACACTTGGAAATATCTACACAGACATCTGTATAAATATGGAAATATCTACACCTCCATCTGTATAAACATGAAAGTATCTACACTGCCATCTGTAGAAAGATGGAAATAGCTACACCGCTATCTCTATAAATATGGAAATATCTACACCGCCATCTCTATAAACATGAAAATATCTACACTGCCATCTCCATAAAGATGGAAGTATCTAATCCGCCATGTGTATAAACACGGAAACATCTACACCACCATCTGTGAGAACATGGAAATATCTACACTGCCATCTGCATGTCCATGGAAACATCTACACCGCTATCTGTATAAACATGGAAATATCTACACGGCCATCTGTGTATAGATGGAAATATCAACACCGCCATCTGTACAAACATGGAAATATCTACACCGCTATCTCTATAAACATGGAAATATCTGCACTGCCATCTGTAAAAACATGGAAATACCTATACAGTCATCTGTATAAACATGGAAATATCTACAATGTCATCAGTATACACATGGAAGTATCTACACAGCCATCTTTATAAACATGTACATATCTACACTGCTATCTCTATAAACATGGAAATATCTACACCGCCATCTCTATAAACATGGAAATATGTACACTGCCATCTCCATAAACATGGAACTAACTAATCCGCCATCTGTAAAAACATGGAAACATCTAGAGCACCATCAGTGTGAATAAGGAAATATCTACAATGCCATCTGTATAAAGATATAAATATCTGCACCTCGAGCTGTATAAACATGGAAATATCTACATCGCTATCTGTATAAATGTGTAAATAACAACACCGCTATTGGTAAAAACATGGAAATATCTACAACGCCATCTATATAAACATGGAAATATCTACACCGCTATGTCTATAAACATGGAAATACCTACACCGCTATCTCTATAAACATGGAAATATCCACACCGCTGTCTGTATAAACATGGAAATATCTACACCGCTATCTCTATATACATGGAAATATCGAAACTGCGATCTGTATAAACATGGAAATATCTACACCGCCATCTCTATAAACATGAAAATATCTACACTGCCATCTCCATTAACATGGAACTAACTGCTCCGCCATCTGTATAAACATGGAAACATCTACACCGCCATCAGTGTGAATAAGGAAATATCTACAATGCCATCTGTATAAAGATATAAATATCTGCACCTCGAACTGTATAAACATGGAAATATCTACATCGCTATCTGTATAAACGTGGAAATAACATCACCGCTATGGGTAAAAACGTGGAAATACCTACAACGCCATCTATATAAACATGGAAATATCTACACCGCTATGTTTATAAACATGGAAATACCTACACCGCTATCTCTTTAAACATGGAAATATCCACACCGCTGTCTGTATAAACATGGAAATATCTACACCGCTATCTGTATACATGGAAATATGGAAACCGCGATCTGTATAAACATGGAAATATCTACACCCCGATCTGTATAAACATGGAAATATCTTCACCACGATCTGTATACACATGGAAATATCTACACCGCTATCTGTATAAACATGGTAATATCTACACCACCATCTATATAAACATGGAAATATCTACACTGCCATCTGTATAAACATGGAAATATCTACAATGCCATCTGTAGAGAGATGGAAATATCTACACCGCAATCTGTGTAAACCTGGAAATATCTACACCAATATCTTTAAAACATGGAAATATCTACACCGCTATCTGTATAAACATGGAAATATCTGCACCGCGATCTGTATAAACATGGAAATATCTACAGCGCCATCTCTATAAACATTGAAATATCTACACTGCCATCTGTAAAAATATGGAAATATCTACACAGTCATCTGAATAAACATGGAAATATCTACACCACCATCTGTATAAATATGGAAATACCTACAATACCGTCTGTATACACATGGAAGTATCTACACAGACATCTGTATAAATATGGAAATATCTACACAGCCATGTGTATAAACATGGAAATATCTACAACGCCATCTGTATAAACATGGAAATATGTACACCGCTATGTCTATAAACATGGAAATACCTACACCACTATCTCTATAAACATGGAAATATCTACACCGCTATCTGTATAAACATGGAAATATGTACACCGCTATCTGTATAAACATGGAAATATCTACACCGCGATCTGTATAAACATGGAAATATCTACACCGCAATCTGTATAAACATGGAAATATCTTCACCGCGATCTGTATAAACATGGAAATATCTACACCGCTATCTGTATAAACATGGTAATATCTACACCACCATCTATATAAACATGGAAATATCTACACCGCCATCTGTATAAACATGGAAATCTCTACAATGCCATCTGTAGAACGATGGAAATATCTACACCGCAATCTGTGTAAAAATGGAAATATCTACAACGATATCTTTAAAAACATGGAAATATCTACACCACTATCTGTATAAACATGGAAATATCTACACCGTGATCTGTATAAACATGGAAATGTCTACAGCGCCCTCTCTATAAACAATGAAATATCTACACCGCCCTCTGTAAAAACATGGAAATATCTACACAGTCATCTGAATAAACATGGAAATATCTACACCACCATCTGTATAAACATGGAAATACCTACCATACCATCTGTATACACTTGGAAATATCTACACAGACATCTGTATAAATATGGAAATATCTACACCTCCATCTGTATAAACATGAAAGTATCTACACTGCCATCTGTAGAAAGATGGAAATAGCTACACCGCTATCTCTATAAATATGGAAATATCTACACCGCCATCTCTATAAACATGAAAATATCTACACTGCCATCTCCATAAAGATGGAAGTATCTAATCCGCCATGTGTATAAACACGGAAACATCTACACCACCATCTGTGAGAACATGGAAATATCTACACTGCCATCTGCATGTCCATGGAAACATCTACACCGCTATCTGTATAAACATGGAAATATCTACACGGCCATCTGTGTATAGATGGAAATATCAACACCGCCATCTGTACAAACATGGAAATATCTACACCGCTATCTCTATAAACATGGAAATATCTGCACTGCCATCTGTAAAAACATGGAAATACCTATACAGTCATCTGTATAAACATGGAAATATCTACAATGTCATCAGTATACACATGGAAGTATCTACACAGCCATCTTTATAAACATGTACATATCTACACTGCTATCTCTATAAACATGGAAATATCTACACCGCCATCTCTATAAACATGGAAATATGTACACTGCCATCTCCATAAACATGGAACTAACTAATCCGCCATCTGTAAAAACATGGAAACATCTAGAGCGCCATCAGTGTGAATAAGGAAATATCTACAATGCCATCTGTATAAAGATATAAATATCTGCACCTCGAGCTGTATAAACATGGAAATATCTACATCGCTATCTGTATAAACGTGTAAATAACAACAACGCTATTGGTAAAAACATGGAAATATCTACAACGCCATCTATATAAACATGGAAATATCTACACCGCTATGTCTATAAACATGGAAATACCTACACCGCTATCTCTATAAACATGGAAATATCCACACCGCTGTCTGTATAAACATGGAAATATCTACACCGCTATCTGTATATACATGGAAATATCGAAACTGCGATCTGTATAAACATGGAAATATCTACACCGCCATCTCTATAAACATGAAAATATCTACACTGCCATCTCCATAAACATGGAACTAACTGCTCCGCCATCTGTATAAACATGGAAACATCTACACCGCCATCAGTGTGAATAAGGAAATATCTACAAGGCCATCTGTATAAAGATATAAATATCTGCACCTCGAACTGTATAAACATGGAAATATCTACATCGCTATCTGTATAAACGTGGAAATAACATCACCGCTATGGGTAAAAACGTGGAAATACCTACAACGCCATCTATATAAAAATGGAAATGTCTACACCGCTATGTTTATAAACTTGGAAATACCTACACTGCTATCTCTATAAACATGGAAATATCCACACCGCTGTCTGTATAAACATGGAAATATCTACACCGCTATCTGTATACATGGAAATATCGAAACCGCGATCTGTATAAACATGGAAATATCTACACCCCGATCTGTATAAACATGGAAATATCTTCACCTCGATCTGTATACACATGGAAATATCTACACCGCTATCTGTATAAACATGGTAATATCTACACCACCATCTATATAAACATGGAAATATCTACACTGCCATCTGTATAAACATGGAAATATCTACAATGCCATCTGTAGAAAGATGGAAATATCTACACCGCAATCTGTGTAAACCTGGAAATATCTACACCAATATCTTTAAAACATGGAAATATCTACACCGCTATCTGTATAAACATGGAAATATCTTCACCGCGATCTGTATAAACATGGAAATATCTACAGCGCCATCTCTATAAACATTGAAATATCTACACTGCCATCTGTAAAAATATGGAAATATCTACACAGTCATCTGAATAAACATGGAAATATCTACACCACCATCTGTATAAACATGGAAATACCTACCATACCATCTGTATATACATGGGAATATCTACACAGACATCTGTATAAATATGGAAATATCTACACCGCCATCTGTATAAACATGGAAATATCTACACTGCCATGTGTAGAAAGATGGAAATATCTACACCGCTATCTCTATAAATGTGGAATTATCTACACCGCCATCCCTATAAACATGAAAATATCTACACTGCCATCTCCATAAAGATGGAAGTATCTACTCCGCCATGTGTATAAACACGGAAATATCTACACCGCCATCTGTGAACACATGGAAATATCTACACCGCTATCTGTATAAACCTGGAAATATCTACACTGCCATTTGCATGTCCATGGAAATATCTACACCGCCATCTGTATAAACATGATAATAACTACATCGCTATCTGTATAAACGTGGAAATATCTACACGGCCATCTCTGTATAGATGGAAATATCAACACCACCATCTGTACAAACATGCAAATATCTACACCGCTATCTCTATAAACATGGAAATATCAGCACTGCCATCTGTAAAAACATGGAAATACCTATACAGTCATCTGTATAAACATGGAAATATCTACAATGCCATCTCTATACACATGGAAATATCTACAATGCCATCTGTAGAAAGATGGAAATATCAACACCGCCATCTCTATAAACATGAAAATATCTACACTGCCATCTCCATAAACATGGAAGTATCTACTCCGCCATGTGTATAAACACGGAAATACCTACACAACCATCTGTGAAAACATGGAAATATCTACACCGATATCAGTATAAACATGGAAATATCTACACCGCCATCTGCATGTCCATGGAAATATCTACACAGCCATCTGTATAAACATGTAAATATCTACACTGCTATCTCTATAAACATGGAAATATCTACACCACCATCTCTATAAACATGAAAATATCTACACTGCCATCTCCATAAACATGGAACCAACTACTCCGCCATCTGTATAAACATGGAAACATCTACACCGCCATCAGTGTGAATAAGGAAATATCTACAATGCCATCTGTATAAAGATATAAATATCTGCACCTCGAGCTGTATAAACATTGAAATATCTACATCGCTATCTGTATAAACGTGGAAATAACAACACCGCTATGGGTAAAAACATGGAAATATCTACAACGCCATCTATATAAACAAGGAAATACCTACACCACTATGTCTATCAACATGGAAATACCTACACCGCTATCTCAATAAACATGGAAATATCCACACCGCTGTCTGTATAAACATGAAAATATCTACACCGCTATCTGTATATACATGGAAATATCGAAACCGCGATCTGTATAAACATGGAAATATCTACACCGCCATCTCTATAAACATGAACATATCTACACTGCCATCTCCATAAACATGGAATTAACTACTCCGCCATCTGTATAAACATGGAAATATCTACACCGCCATCTGTATAAACATGGAAATATCTACACAGCCATGTGTACATACATGGAAATATCTACACCGCTATCTATATAAACTTGGAAATTACTTCACCGCTATCTGTATAAACATGGAAATATCTACAGCGCCATCTACATATCCATGGAAATATCTGCGCCGCTATCTGTATAAACATGGAAATATCTACACAGTCATCTGTGTATAGATGGAAATATCAACACCGCCATCTGTACAAACATGGAAATATCTGCACCGCTATCTGTATAAACATGGAAATGTCTACACTGCGGTCTGCATAAACATGGAAATATCTACACCGTTATCTGTATAAACATGGAAATATCTACACCGCTATCTCTATAACCATGGAAATATCTACACCGTGATCTGTATAAACATGGAAATATTTACACCGCTATCTGTATAAACATGGAAAGTTCTACAACCTTATCTGTATAAATATGCAAATACCTACACCGCTATCTCTATAAACATGGAAATATGTACACCGCCATCTGTATCAACATGGAAATATCTACAATGCCATCTGTATACAGATGGAAATACCTACATGGCAATCTGTGTATAGATGGAAACATCAACAACGCCATCTGTACAAACATGGAAATATCTACACTGCTATCTCTATAAACATGGAAATATCTACACTTCGGTCTGTATAAACATGGAAATATCTACACCGGTATCTGTATAAACATGGAAATATCTACACCACGATCTGTTTAAACATGGAAATATATACACCGCTATCTGTATAAACATGGAAATATCTGCACCGCTATCTCTATAAACATGGAATTATCTACAAACCATCTGTATAAACATGGAAATAACTACACAGTCATGTGTAGGAACATTAAAATATCTACACTGCCATCTGTATAAACATAGAAATATCTACAAAGGCTCTGTATAAACATGGAAATATCTGCATAGGCATCTGTATAAACATGGGAATCTCTGCACCGCTATCTGTATAAACATGGAAATACCTACACCGCTGTCTCTATAAACATGGAAATATGTACACCACAATGTGTATAAACATGGATATATTTCCACTGTTCTCTGTAAAAACATGGAAATAGCTCCACCGTTATCTGTATCAACATGGAAATATCTACCCTGCCTTCTCTATAAACATTGAAATATCTACACTGCCATCTGTAAAAACATGGAAATATCTACACAGCCATCTGTATAAACATGTAAATATCTACACTGCGATCTCTATAAACATGGAAATATCTACACCGCCATCTCTATAAACATGAAAATATCTACACTGCCATCTCCATAAACATGGAACTAACTACTCCGCCATCTGTATAAACATGGAAACATCTACACCGCCATCAGTGTGAATAAGGAAATATCTACAATGCCATCAGTATAAAGATATAAATATCTGCACCGCGAGCAGTATAAACATGGAAATATCTACATCGCTATCTGTATAAACGTGGAAATACCAACAGCGCAATCGGTATAAACATGGAAATGTCTACACCGCTATGTCTATAAACATGGAAATACCTACACCGCTATCTCTATAAACATGGAAATATCTACACCGTTATCTGTATAAAGAAGGAAATATCTACAGCGCGATCTGTATAAACATGGAAATATCTACACCGCGATCTGTATAAACATGGAAATATCTACACCCCGATCTGTATAAACATGGAAATATCTTCACCACGATCTGTATAAACATGGAAATATCTACACCGCTATCTGTATAAACATGGTAATATCTACACCACCATCAATATAAACATGGAAATATCTACACCGCCATATGTATAAACATGGAAATATCTACAATGCCATCTGTAGAAAGATGGAAATATCTACACCGCAATCTGTGTAAACATGGAAATATCTACACCAATATCTGTAAAACATGGAAATATCTACACCGCTATCTGTATAAACATGGAAATATCTTCATCGCTATCTGTAAAACGTGGAAATAACAACACCGCTATCGGTATAAACATGGAAATATCTACAACGCCATCTATATAAACATGGAAATATCTACACCGCTATGTCTATAAATATGGAAATACCTACACTGCTATCTCTATATACATGGAAATATCCACACCGCTGTCTTTATAAACATGGAAATATCGAAACCGCGATCTGTATAAACATGGAAATATCTACACCCCGATCTGTATAAACATGGAAATATCTTCACCACGATCTGTATAAACATGGAAATATCTACACCGCTGTCTGTATGAACATGGTAATATCTACACCATCATCTATATAAACATGGAAATATCTACACCGCCATCTGTATAAACATGGAAATATCTACACCGATATTTGTAAAACATGGAAATAACTACACCGCTATCTGTATAAACATGGAAATATCTACACTGCCATCTGCATGACCATGGAAATATCTATGCCGCCATCTGTATAAACATGGAAATAGCTTCACCACGATCTGTATAAACATGGAAATATCTACACCGCTATCTGTATAAACATGGAAATATCTACCCAGTCATCTGAATAAACATGGAAATATCTACACCACCATCTGTATAAACATGGAAATACCTACCATACCATCTGTATACACATGGAAATATCTACACCGCTATCTCTATAAATATGGAAATATCTACACTACCATCTCCATAAAGATGGAAGTATCTATTCTGCCATGTGTATAAACACGGAAATATCTACACCACCGTCTGTGAAAACATGGAAATATCTACACCGCTATCTGGATAAACATGGAAATATCTACACTGCCATCTGCATGTCCATGGAAATATCTACGCCGCCATCTGTATAAACATGGAAATATCTACACGGCCATCTGTGTATAGATGGAAATATCAACACCACCATCTGTACAAACATGGAAATAACTTCACCACGATCTGTATAAACATGGAAATATCTACACCGATATCTGAATAAACATGGTAATATCTACACCATCATCTATATAAACATGGAAATATCTACACTGCCATCTGTATAAACATGGAAATATCTACAATGCCAACTGTAGAAAGATGGAAATATCTACACCGCAATCTGTGGAAACATGGAAATATCTACACCGATATCTGTAAAAACATGGAAATATCTACACCGCTATCTGTATAAACATGGAAATATCTACACCGCGATCTGTATAAACATGGAAATATCTACAGCGCCATCTCTATAAACATTGAAATATCTACACTGCCATCTGTAAAAACATTGAAATATCGACACAGTCATCTGAATAAACATGGAAATATCTACACCACCATCTGTATAAACATGGAAATACCTACCATACCATCTGTATACACATGGAAATATCTACACAGACATCTGTATAAATATGGAAATATCTACACCGCCATCTGTATAAACATGGAAATATCTACACTGCCATCTGTAGAAAGATGGAAATATCTACACCGCTATCCCTATAAATATGGAAATATCTACACCGCTATCTGTATAAACATGGTAATATCTACACCAGCATCTATATAAACATGGAAATATCTACACCGCCATCTGTATAAACATGGAAATCTCTACAATGCCATCTGTAGAACGATGGAAATATCTACACCGCAATCTGTGTAAACATAGAAATATCTACACCGATATCTGTAAAAACATGGAAATATCTACACCGCTATCTGTATAAACATGGAAATAACTACACCGCAATCTGTGTAAACATGGAAATATCTACACCGATATCTGTAAAAACATGGAAATATCTACACCGCTATCTGTATAAACATGGAAATATCTACACCGCGATCTGTATAAACATGGAAATATCTACAGCGCCATCTCTATAAACATTGAAATATCTACACTGCCATCTGTAAAAACATGCAAATATCTACACAGTCATCTGAATAAACATGGAAATATCTACACCACCATCTGTATAAACATGGAAATACCTACCATACCATCTGTATAAACATGGAAATATCTACACAGACATCTGTATAAATGTGGACATACCTATGCCGCCATCTGTATAAACATGAAAATATCTACACTGCCATCTGTAGAAACATGGAAATATCTACACCGCTATCTCTATACATATGGAAATATCTACACCGCCATCTCTATAAACATGAAAATATCTACACTGCCATCTCCATAAAGATGGAAGTATCTACTCCGCCATGTGTATAAACACGGAAATATCTACACCACCATCTGTGAAAACATCGAAATGTCTACACCGCTATCTGCACAAACATGGAAATATCTACACTGCCATCTGCATGTCCATGGAAATATCTACACCGCCATCTGTATAAACATGGAAATATCTACACGGCCATCTGTGTATAGATGGAAATATCAACACCACCATCGGTACAAACATGGAAATATCTACACCGCTATCTCTATAAACATGGAAATATCTACACTGCCATCTGCATGTCCTTGGAAATATCTACACCGCCATCTGTATAAACATGGAAATATCAACACCACCATCTGTACAAACATGGAAATATCTACACCGCTATGTCTATAAACATGGAAATACCTACACCGCTATCTCTATATACATGGAAATATCCACACCGCTGTCTGTATAAACAAAGAAATATCGACACCGCTATCTGTATAAACATGGAAATATCGAAACCGCGATCTATATAAACATGGAAATATCTACACCCTGATCTGTATAAACATGGAAATATCTTCACCACAATCTGTATAAACATGGAAATATCTACACCGCTATCTGTATGAACATGGTAATATCTACACCACCATCTATATGAACATGGAAATATCGACACCGCCATCTGTATAAACATGGAAATATCTACAATGCCATGTGTATACACATGGAAATATCTACGCAGACATCTGTATAAACATGTAAATATCTACACTGCGATCTCTATAAACATGCAAATATCTATACCGCCATCTCTATAAACATGAAAATATCTACACTGCCATCTCCATAAACATGGAACTAACTACTCCGCCATCTGTATAAACATGGAAACATCTACACTGCCATCAGTGTGAATAAGGAAATATCTACAATGCCAACTGTATAAAGATATAAATATCTGCACCGCGAGCTGTATAAACATGGAAATATCTACATCGCTATCTGTAAAACGTGGAAATACCAACACCGCTATCGGTATAAACATGGAAATATCTACAACGCCATCTATGTAAACATGGAAATATCTACACCGCTATGTCTATAAATATGGAAATACCTACACCGCTATCTCTATATACATGGAAATATCCACACCGCTGTCTGTATAAACATGGAAATATCGAAACCGCGATCTGTATAAACATGGAAATATCTACACCCCGATCTGTATAAACATGGAAATATCTTCACCACGATCTGTATAAAGATGGAAATATCTACACCGCTGTCTGTATGAACATGGTAATATCTACACCACCATCTATATAAACATGGAAATATCTACACCGCCATCTGTATAAACATGGAAATATCTACAATGCCATCTGTAGAAAGACGGAAATATCTACACCGCAATCTGTGTAAACATGGAAATATCTACACCAATATCTGTAAAACATGGAAATAACTACACCGCTATCTGTATAAATATGGAAATATCTACACCGCTATCTTTATAAACATGGAAATAGCTTCACCACGATCTGTATAAACATGGAAATATCTACACCGCTATCTGTATAAGCATGCAAATATCTACACAGTCATCTGAATAGACATGGAAATAGCTACACCACCATCTGTATAAACATGGAAATACCTACCATACCATCTGTATACACATGGAAATATCTACACAGACATCTGTATAAATATGGACATACCTACACCGCCATCTGTATAAACATGAAAATATCTACACTGACATCTGTAGAAAGATGGAAATATCTACACCGCCATCTCTATAAATATGGAAATATCTACACCGCCATCTCTATAAACATGAAAATATCTACACTGCCATCTCCATAAAGATGGAAGTATCTACTCCGCCAGGTGTATAAACACGGAAATATCTACACCACCATCTGTGAAAACATGGAAATGTCTACACCGCTATCTGCATAAACATGGAAATATCTACACTGCCATCTGCATGTCCATGGAAATATCTACACCGCCATCTGTATAAACATGGAAATATCTACACGGCCATCTGTGTATAGATGGAAATATCAACACCACCATCGGTACAAACATGGAAATATCTTCACCGCTATCTCTATAAACATGGAAATACCTACACTGCCATCTGCATGTCCTTGGAAATATCTACACCGCCATCTGTATAAACATGGAAATATCAACACCACCATCTTTACAAACATGGAAATATCTACACCGCTATGTCTATAAACATGGAAATACCTACACCGCTATCTCTATATACATGGAAATATCCACACCGCTGTCTGTATAAACGTAGAAATATCTACACTGCTCTCTGTATAAACATGGAAATATCGATACCGCGATCTATATAAACATGGAAATATCTACACCCCGATCTGTATAAACATGGAAATATCTTCACCACGATCTGTATAAACATGGAAATATCTACACCACCATCTGTATAAACATGGAAATATTTACAATGCCATCTGTAAAAACATGGAAATATCTACACGGACATCTGTATAAACATGGAAATATCTACACCGCCATCTGTATAAACATGGAAATATCTTCACTGCCATCTGTAGAAAGATGGAAATATCTACACCGCTATCTCTATAAATATGGAAATGTCTATACCGCCATCTCTATAAACATGAAATTATCTACACTGCCATCTCCATAAAGATGGAAGTATCTACTCCGCCATGTGTATAAACAGGGAAATATCTACACCACCATCTGTGTAAACATGGAAATACCTAACCGCTATCTGTATAAACATGGAAATATCTACACCACGATCTGCATGTCCATGGAAATATCTACGCCGCCATCTGTATATACATGGAAATATCTACACGGCCATCTGTGTATACATGGAAATATCAACACCGCCATCTGCACAAACATGGAAATATCTACAACGCTATATCTATAAATATGGAAATATCTGCACTGCCATCTGTAAAAACATGGAAATAACTAAACAGTCATCTGTATAAACATGGAAATATCTACAATGCCATCTGTATACACATGGAAATATCTACACAGCCATCTGTATAAACAGGTAAATATCTACACTGCTATCTCTATAAACATGGAAATACATACAACGCCATCTCTATAAACATGAAAATATCTACACTGCCATCTCCATAAACATGGAACTAACTACTCTACCATCTGTTTAAACATGGAAACATCTACACCGCCATATGTGTGAATAAGGAAATATCTACAATGCCATCTGTATAAAGATATAAATATCTGCACCGCGAGCTGTATAAACATGGTAATATCTACATCGCTACCTGTATAAATGTGGAAATACCAACACCGCTATCGGTATAAACATGGAAATATCTACAATGCCATCTATATAAACATGGAAATATATACACCGCTATGTCTATAAACATGGAAATACCTACACCGCTAACTCTATAAACATGGAAATATCTACACCGCTATCTGTATAAACATGGAAATATCTACAATGCCATCTGTAGAAAGATGGAAATATCTACACCGCAATCTGTGTAAACATGGAAATATCTACACCGATATCTGTAAAAACATGGAAATATCTACACCGCTATCTGTATAAACTTGGAAATATCTACACAGCTATCTCTATAAACATGGAAATAACTACACCGCCATCTGTATAAACATGGAAATACCTACAAAGTCATCAGTATAAACATGGAAATATCTACAAAGCCATCTGTATAAACATGGAAATATCTACACAGCCATCTGTATATACATGGAAATATCTACACCACTATCTGTATAAACATGGAAATAACTACACCGCTATTTGTATAAACAAAGAAATATCTACACCGTGATCTGCATAAACATGGAAATATTTACACCGCTATCTGTATAAACTTGGAAATTTCTACACCACTATCTGTATAAAAATGTAAATAACTACACCGCTATTTGTATAAACAAGGAAATATCTACACCGTGATCTGTATAAACATGGAAATATTTACACCGCTATCTGTATAAACATGGAAATTTCTACACCGTTATCTGTATAAATATGGAAATATCTACACCGCTATCTCTATAAACATGGAAATATCTACACCGCCATCTGTATAAACATGGAAATACCTATAAAGACATCTGTGTAAACATGGAAATATCTACACCACCATCTGTATAAACATGGAAATATCTACAATGCCATCTGTATACACATGGAAATACCTACACGGCAATCTGTGTATAGATGGAAACATCAACACCGCCATCAGTACAAACTTGTAAATATCTACACTGCTATCTCTATAAACATGGAAATATCTACACCAATATCTGTAAAACATGGAAATAACTACACCGCTATCTGTATAAATATGGAAATATCTACACCGCTATCTTTATAAACATGGAAATAGCTTCACCACGATCTGTATAAACATGGAAATATCTACACCGCTATCTGTATAAGCATGCAAATATCTACACAGTCATCTGAATAGACATGGAAATAGCTACACCACCATCTGTATAAACATGGAAATACCTACCATACCATCTGTATACACATGGAAATATCTACACAGACATCTGTATAAATATGGACATACCTACACCGCCATCTGTATAAACATGAAAATATCTACACTGACATCTGTAGAAAGATGGAAATATCTACACCGCCATCTCTATAAATATGGAAATATCTACACCGCCATCTCTATAAACATGAAAATATCTACACTGCCATCTCCATAAAGATGGAAGTATCTACTCCGCCAGGTGTATAAACACGGAAATATCTACACCACCATCTGTGAAAACATGGAAATGTCTACACCGCTATCTGCATAAACATGGAAATATCTACACTGCCATCTGCATGTCCATGGAAATATCTACACCGCCATCTGTATAAACATGGAAATATCTACACGGCCATCTGTGTATAGATGGAAATATCAACACCACCATCGGTACAAACATGGAAATATCTTCACCGCTATCTCTATAAACATGGAAATACCTACACTGCCATCTGCATGTCCTTGGAAATATCTACACCGCCATCTGTATAAACATGGAAATATCAACACCACCATCTTTACAAACATGGAAATATCTACACCGCTATGTCTATAAACATGGAAATACCTACACCGCTATCTCTATATACATGGAAATATCCACACCGCTGTCTGTATAAACGTAGAAATATCTACACTGCTCTCTGTATAAACATGGAAATATCGATACCGCGATCTATATAAACATGGAAATATCTACACCCCGATCTGTATAAACATGGAAATATCTTCACCACGATCTGTATAAACATGGAAATATCTACACCACCATCTGTATAAACATGGAAATATTTACAATGCCATCTGTAAAAACATGGAAATATCTACACGGACATCTGTATAAACATGGAAATATCTACACCGCCATCTGTATAAACATGGAAATATCTTCACTGCCATCTGTAGAAAGATGGAAATATCTACACCGCTATCTCTATAAATATGGAAATGTCTATACCGCCATCTCTATAAACATGAAATTATCTACACTGCCATCTCCATAAAGATGGAAGTATCTACTCCGCCATGTGTATAAACAGGGAAATATCTACACCACCATCTGTGTAAACATGGAAATACCTAACCGCTATCTGTATAAACATGGAAATATCTACACCACGATCTGCATGTCCATGGAAATATCTACGCCGCCATCTGTATATACATGGAAATATCTACACGGCCATCTGTGTATACATGGAAATATCAACACCGCCATCTGCACAAACATGGAAATATCTACAACGCTATATCTATAAATATGGAAATATCTGCACTGCCATCTGTAAAAACATGGAAATAACTAAACAGTCATCTGTATAAACATGGAAATATCTACAATGCCATCTGTATACACATGGAAATATCTACACAGCCATCTGTATAAACAGGTAAATATCTACACTGCTATCTCTATAAACATGGAAATACATACAACGCCATCTCTATAAACATGAAAATATCTACACTGCCATCTCCATAAACATGGAACTAACTACTCTACCATCTGTTTAAACATGGAAACATCTACACCGCCATATGTGTGAATAAGGAAATATCTACAATGCCATCTGTATAAAGATATAAATATCTGCACCGCGAGCTGTATAAACATGGTAATATCTACATCGCTACCTGTATAAATGTGGAAATACCAACACCGCTATCGGTATAAACATGGAAATATCTACAATGCCATCTATATAAACATGGAAATATATACACCGCTATGTCTATAAACATGGAAATACCTACACCGCTAACTCTATAAACATGGAAATATCTACACCGCTATCTGTATAAACATGGAAATATCTACAATGCCATCTGTAGAAAGATGGAAATATCTACACCGCAATCTGTGTAAACATGGAAATATCTACACCGATATCTGTAAAAACATGGAAATATCTACACCGCTATCTGTATAAACTTGGAAATATCTACACAGCTATCTCTATAAACATGGAAATAACTACACCGCCATCTGTATAAACATGGAAATACCTACAAAGTCATCAGTATAAACATGGAAATATCTACAAAGCCATCTGTATAAACATGGAAATATCTACACAGCCATCTGTATATACATGGAAATATCTACACCACTATCTGTATAAACATGGAAATAACTACACCGCTATTTGTATAAACAAAGAAATATCTACACCGTGATCTGCATAAACATGGAAATATTTACACCGCTATCTGTATAAACTTGGAAATTTCTACACCACTATCTGTATAAAAATGTAAATAACTACACCGCTATTTGTATAAACAAGGAAATATCTACACCGTGATCTGTATAAACATGGAAATATTTACACCGCTATCTGTATAAACATGGAAATATCTACACCGCCATCTGTATAAACATGGAAATACCTATAAAGACATCTGTGTAAACATGGAAATATCTACACCACCATCTGTATAAACATGGAAATATCTACAATGCCATCTGTATACACATGGAAATACCTACACGGCAATCTGTGTATAGATGGAAACATCAACACCGCCATCAGTACAAACTTGTAAATATCTACACTGCTATCTCTATAAACATGGAAATATCTACACTGCGGTCTCTATAAACATGGAAATATCTACACAGGTATCTGTATAAACATGGAAATATCTACACCACGATCTGTATAAACATGGAAATATATACACCGCTATCTGTATAAACATGGAAATATCTGCACCGCTATCTCTATAGACATGGAAATACCTACAAAGCCATCTGTATAAACATGGAAATACCTACACAGTCATGTGTAGGAACATGGAAATATCTACACTTCCATCTGTATAAACATAGAAATATCTACACAGCCCTCTGTATAAATATGGAGATATCTGCATAGGTATCAGTATAAACATGGAAATATCTGCACCGCTATCTGTATAAACATGGAAATACCTACACCGCTGTCTCTATAAACATGGAAATATCTCCACCGTTATCTTTATAAACATGGAAATGTCTACAGCGCCATCTCTATAAACATTGAAATATCTTAACTGCCATCTGTAAAAACATGGAAATATCTACACAGTCATCTGAATAAACATGGAAATATCTACACCACCATTTGTATAAACATGGAAATACCTACAATACCATCTGTATACACATGGAAATATCTACACAGACATCTGTATAAATATGGAAATATCTACACCGCAATCTGTATAAACATGGAAATATCTACACTGCCATCTGTAGAAAGATGGAAATATCTACACCACTATCGCTATAAATATGAAAATATCTACACCACCATCTCTATAGACATGAAAATATCTACACTGCAATCTCCATAAAGATAGAAGTATCTACTCCGCCATGCGTATAAACACGGGAAAACCTACACCACCATCTGTGAAAACATAGAAATATCTGCACCGCTATCTCTATTAACATGGAAATATCTACACCGCCATCTGCATGTCCATGGAAATATCTACGCCGCAATCTGTATAAACATGGAAATATCTACACGGCCATCTGTGTATAGATGGAAATATCAACACCGCCATCTGTACAAACATGGAAATATCTACACCGCTATCTCTATAAACATGGAAATATCTGCACTGCCATCTGTAAAAACATGGAAATAACTATACAGTCATCTGTATAAACATGGAAATATCTACAATGCCATCTGTATACACATGGAAATATCTACACAGCCTTCTGTATAAACATGTAAAGATCTACACTGCTATCTCTATAAACATGGAAATATCTACACCGCCATCTCTATAAACATGAAAATATCTACACTGCCATCTCCATGAACATGGAACTAACTACTCCGCCATCTGTATAAACATGGAAACATCTACACCGCCATCTGTGTGAATAAGGAAATATCTACAATGCCATCTGTATAAGGATATAATTATCTGCACCGCGAGCGGTATAAACATGGAAATATCTACATCGTTATCTGTATAAACGTGGAAATACCAACACCGCTATCGGTATAAACATGGAAATCGCTACAACGCCATCTATATAAACATGGAAATATCTACAACGCTATGTCTATAAACATGGAAATACCTACACCGCTATCTCTATAAACATGGAAATATCTACACCGCGATCGGTATAAACATGGAAATAACTTTACCACGATCTGTATGAACATGGAAATATCTACACCGCTATCTGTATAAACATGGTAATATCTACAACACCATCTATATAAACATGGTAATATCTACACCACCATCTATATAAACATGGAAATATCTACACTGCCATCTGTATAAACATGGAAATATCTACAATGCCATCTGTAGAAAGATGGAAATATCTACACCGCAATCTGTGTAAACATGTAAATATCTACACCGATATCTGTAAAAACATGGAAATATCTACACCGCTATCTGTATAAACATGGAAATATCTACACCGCTATCTGTATAAACATGGAAATATCTACAGCGCCATCTCTATAAACATTGAAATATCTACACTGCCATCTGTAAAAACATGGAAATATCTACACAGTCATCTGAATACACATGGAAATATCTACACAGACATCTGTGTAAATATGGAAATAACTACACCGCCATCTGTATAAACATGGAAATATCTACACTGCCATCTGTAGAAAGATGGAAATATCTACACCGCTATCTCTATAAATATGGAAATGTCTACACCGCCATCTCTATAAACATGAAAATATCTACACTGACATCTCCATAAAGATGGAAGTATCTACTCCGCCATGTGTATAAACACGGAAATATCTACACCACCATCTGTGTAAACATGGAAATACCTACACCGCTATCTGTATAAACATGGAAATACCTATACAGTCATCTGTATAAACATGGAAATATCTACAATGCCATCTGTATACACGTGGAAATATCTACACAGCCATCTGTGTAAACAGGTAAATATCTACACTGCTATCTCTATAAACATGGAAATATATACACCGCCATCTCTATAAACATGAAAATATCTACACTGCCATCTCCATAAACATGGAACTAACTACTCCGCCATCTGTTTAAACATGGAAACATCTACACCGCCATCTGTGTGAATAAGGAATTATCTACAATGCCATCTGTATAAAGATATAAATATCTGCACCGCGAGCTGTATAAACATGGTAATATCTACATCGCTACCTGTATAAACGTGGAAATACCAACACAGCTATCGGTAAAAACATGGAAATATCTACAACGCCATCTATATAAACATGGAAATATCTACACCGCTATGTCTATAAACATGGAAATACCTACACCGCTATCTCTATAAACATGGAAATATCTACACCGCTATCTGTATAAACATGGAAATATCTACACCGCTATCTGTATAAACATGGAAATATCAACATCGCGATCTGTATAAACGTGGAAATATCTACACTGCGATCTGTATAAACATGGAAATATCTTCACCGCGATCTGTATAAACATGGAAATATCTACACCGCTATCTGTATAAACATGGTAATATCTACACCACCATCTATATAAACATGGAAATATCTACACCGCCATCTGTATAAAAATGGAAATATCCACAATGCCATCTGTAGAAAGATGGAAATATCTACACCACAATCTGTGTAAACATGGAAATATCTACACCGATATCTGTAAAAACATGCAAATATCTACACCGCTATCTGTATAAACATGGAAATATCTACACAGCTATCTCTATAAACATGGAAATACCTACACCGCCATCTGTATAAACATGGAAATATCTACACAGCTATCTCTATAAACATGGAAATACCTACACCGCCATCTGTATAAACATGGAAATACCTACAAAGTCATCAGTATAAACATGGAAATATCTGCAAAGCCATCTGTATAAACATGGAAATATCTACACAGCCATCTGTATATACATGGAAATATCTACACCACTATCTGTATAAACATGGAAATAACTACACCGCTTTTTGTATAAACAAGGAAATATCTACACCGTGATCTGTATAAACATGGAAATATTTACACCGCTATCTGTATAAACATGGAAATTTCTACACCGTTATCTGTATAAATATGGAAATATCTACACCGCTATCTCTATAAACATGGTAATATCTAAACCGCCATCTGTATAAACATGGAAAAACCTATACAGACAACTGTGTAAACATGGAAATATCTACACCACCATCTGTATAAAGATGGAAATATCTACAATGCCATCTGTATACACATGGAAATAACTACACGGCAATCTGTGTATAGATGGAAACATCAACACCGCCATCTGTACAAACTTGGAAATATCTACACTGTTATCTCGATAAACATGGAAATATCTACACTGCGGTCTGTATAAACATGGAAATATCTACACCGGTATCTGTATAAACATGGAAATATCTACACCACGATCTGTATAAACATGGAAATATATACACCGCTATCTGTATAAACTTGGATATATCTGCACCGCTATATCTATAGACATGGAAATATCTACAAAGCCATCTGTATAAACATGGAAATATCTACACGGTCATGTGTAGGAACATGGAAATATCTACACTGCCATCTGTATAAACATAGAAATATCTACACAGCCCTCTGTATAATTATGGAGATATCTGCATAAGCATCTGTATAAACATGGAAATATCTGCACCGCTATCTGTATAAACATGGAAATACCTACACCGCTGTGTCTATAAACATGGAAATATGTACACCGCTATGTGTATAAACATGGAAATACCTCCACTGCAGTCTGTATAAACATGGAAATATCTAAACCGTTATCTGTAGAAACATGGAAATGTCTACAGCGCCATCTCTATAAACATAGAAATATCTACACTGCCATCTGTAAAAACATGGAAATATCTACACAGTCATCTGAATAAACATGGAAATATCTACACTACCATCTGTATAAACATGGAAATACCTACAATACCATCTGTATACACATGGAAATATCTACACTGACATCTGTATAAATACGGAAATATCTACACCGCCATCTGTATAAACATGGAAATATCTACACTGCCATCTGTAGAAAGATGGAAATATCTACACCGCTATCTCTATAAATATGGAAATATCTACACCGCCATCTCTATTAACATGAAAATATCTACACTGCCATCTCCATAAAGATGGAAGTATCTACTCCGCCATGTGTATAAACACGGAAATATCCACACCAACATCTGTGAAAACATGGAAATATCTACACCGCTATCTGTATAAACATGGAAATATCTACACCGCCATGTGCATGTCCATGGAAATATCTACGCCGCCATCTGTATAAACATGGAAATATCTACATGGCCATCTGTGTATAGATGGAAATATCAACACCGCCATCTGTACAAACATGGAAATATCTGCACCGCTATCTCTATAAACATGGAAATATCTGCACTGCCATCTGTAAAAACATGGAAATAACTATATCGTCATCTGTATAAACATGGAAATATCTACAATGCCATCTGTATACACTTGGAAATATCTACACAGCCATCTGTATAAACAAGTGAATATCTACACTGCTATCTCAACAAACATGGAAATATCTACACCGCTATCTCTATAAACATGAAAATATCTACACTGCCATCTCCATAAACATGGAACTAACTACTCCGCCATCTGTATAAACATGGAAACATCTACACCGCCATCTGTGTGAATAAGGAAATATCTACAATGCCATCTATATAAAGATATAAATATCTGCACCGCGAGCTGTATAAACATGGAAATATCTACATCGCTATCTGTAAAAACGTGGAAATACCGACACCGCTATCGGTATAAACATCGAAATATCTACAACGCCATCTATATAAACATGGAAATATCTACACCGCTATGTCTATAAACATGGAAATATCTACACCGCTATCTCTATAAACATGGAAATATCTACACCGCTATCTGTATGAACATGGAAATATTTACACCGCTATCTGTATAAACAGGGAAATATCTACACCGCGATCTGTATAAACATGGAAATATCTTCACCACGATCTGTATAAACATGGAAATATCTACACCGCTATCTGTATAAACATGGTAATATCTACACCACCATCTATATAAACATGGTAATATCTACACCACCATCTATATAAACATGGAAATATCTACACTGCCATCTGTAGAAAGATGGAAATATCTACACCACTATCGCTATAAATATGAAAATATCTACACCACCATCTCTATAGACATGAAAATATCTACACTGCCATCTCCATAAAGATAGAAGTATCTACTCCGCCATGTGTATAAACACGGGAAAACCTACAGCACCATCTGTGAAAACATAGAAATATCTGCACCGCTATCTCTATAAACATGGAAATATCTACACCGCCATCTGCATGTCCATGGAAATATCTACGCCGCAATCTGTATAAACATGGAAATATCTACACGGCCATCTGTGTATAGATGGAAATATCAACACCGCCATCTGTACAAACATGGAAATATCTACACCGCTATCTCTATAAACATGGAAATATCTGCACTGCCATCTGTAAAAACATGGAAATAACTATACAGTCATCTGTATAAACATGGAAATATCTACAATGCCATCTGTATACACATGGAAATATCTACACAGCCATCTGTATAAACATGTAAAGATCTACACTGCTATCTCTATAAACGGAAATATCTACACCGCCATCTCTATAAACATGAAAATATCTACACTGCCATCTCCATGAACATGGAACTAACTACTCCGCCATCTGTATAAACATGGAAACATCTACACCGCCATCTGTGTGAATAAGGAAATATCTACAATGCCATCTGTATAAGGATATAATTATCTGCACCGCGATCGGTATAAACATGGAAATATCTACATCGTTATCTGTATAAACGTGGAAATACCAACACCGCTATCGGTATAAACATGGAAATCGCTACAACGCCATCTATATAAACATGGAAATATCTACAACGCTATGTCTATAAACATGGAAATACCTACACCGCTATCTCTATAAACATGGAAATATCTACACCGCGATCGGTATAAACATGGAAATAACTTTACCACGATCTGTATGAACATGGAAATATCTACACCGCTATCTGTATAAACATGGTAATATCTACAACACCATCTATATAAACATGGTAATATCTACACCACCATCTATATAAACATGGAAATATCTACACTGCCATCTGTATAAACATGGAAATATCTGCAATGCCATCTGTAGAAAGATGGAAATATCTACACCGCAATCTGTGTAAACATGTAAATATCTACACCGATATCTGTAAAAACATGGAAATATCTACACCGCTATCTGTATAAACATGGAAATATCTACACCGCTATCTGTATAAACATGGAAATATCTACAGCGCCATCTCTATAAACATTGAAATATCTACACTGCCATCTGTAAAAACATGGAAATATCTACACAGTCATCTGAATACACATGGAAATATCTACACAGACATCTGTGTAAATATGGAAATAACTACACCGCCATCTGTATAAACATGGAAATATCTACACTGCCATCTGTAGAAAGATGGAAATATCTACACCGCTATCTCTATAAATATGGAAATGTCTACACCGCCATCTCTATAAACATGAAAATATCTACACTGACATCTCCATAAAGATGGAAGTATCTACTCCGCCATGTGTATAAACACGGAAATATCTACACCACCATCTGTGTAAACATGGAAATACCTACACCGCTATCTGTATAAACATGGAAATACCTATACAGTCATCTGTATAAACATGGAAATATCTACAATGCCATCTGTATACACGTGGAAATATCTACACAGCCATCTGTGTAAACAGGTAAATATCTACACTGCTATCTCTATAAACATGGAAATATATACAGCGCCATCTCTATAAACATGAAAATATCTACACTGCCATCTCCATAAACATGGAACTAACTACTCCGCCATCTGTTTAAACATGGAAACATCTACACCGCCATCTGTGTGAATAAGGAATTATCTACAATGCCATCTGTATAAAGATATAAATATCTGCACCGCGAGCTGTTTAAACATGGTAATATCTACATCGCTACCTGTATAAACGTGGAAATACCAACACAGCTATCGGTAAAAACATGGAAATATCTACAACGCCATCTATATAAACATGGAAATATCTACACCGCTATGTCTATAAACATGGAAATACCTACACCGCTATCTCTATAAACATGGAAATATCTACACCGCTATCTGTATAAACATGGAAATATCTACACCGCTATCTGTATAAACATGGAAATATCAACATCGCGATCTGTATAAACATGGAAATATCTACACCGCGATCTGTATAAACATGGAAATACCTTCACCGCGATCTGTATAAACATGGAAATATCTACACCGCTATCTGTATAAACATGGTAATATCTACACCACCATCTATATAAACATGGAAATATCTACACCGCCATCTGTATGAACATGGAAATATCTACAATGCCATCTGTAGAAAGATGGAAATATCTACACCACAATCTGTGTAAACATGGAAATATCTACACCGATATCTGTAAAAACATGCAAATATCTACACCGCTATCTGTATAAACATGGAAATATCTACACAGCTATCTCTATAAACATGGAAATACCTACACCGCCATCTGTATAAACATGGAAATACCTACAAAGTCATCAGTATAAACATGGAAATGTCTGCAAAGCCATCTGTATAAACATGGAAATATCTACACAGCCATCTGTATATACATGGAAATATCTACACCACTATCTGTATAAACATGGAAATAACTACACCGCTTTTTGTATAAACAAGGAAATATCTACACCGTGATCTGTATAAACATGGAAATATTTACACCGCTATCTGTATAAACATGGAAATTTCTACACCGTTATCTGTATAAATATGGAAATATCTACACCGCTATCTCTATAAACATGGTAATATCTACACCGCCATCTGTATAAACATGGAAAAACCTATACAGACAACTGTGTAAACATGGAAATATCTACACCACCATCTGTATAAAGATGGAAATATCTACAATGCCATCTGTATACACATGGAAATAACTACACGGCAATCTGTGTATAGATGGAAACATCAACACCGCCATCTGTACAAACTTGGAAATATCTACACTTTTATCTCGATAAACATGGAAATATCTACACTACGGTCTGTATAAATATGGAAATATCTACACCGGTATCTGTATAAACATGGAAATATCTACACCACGATCTGTATAAACATGGAAATATGTACACCGCTATCTGTATAAACATGGATATATCTGCACCGCTATATCTATAGACATGGAAATATCTACAAAGCCATCTGTATAAACATGGAAATATCTACACGGTCATGTGTAGGAACATGGAAATATCTACACTGCCATCTGTATAAACATAGAAATATCTACACAGCCCTCTGTATAATTATGGAGATATCTGCATAAGCATCGGTACAAACATGGAAATATCTGCACCGCTATCTGTATAAACATGGAAATACCTACACCGCTGTCTCTATAAACATGGAAATATGTACACCGCTATGTGTATAAACATGGAAATACCTCCACTGCAGTCTGTATAAACATGGAAATATCTGCACCGCGATCTGTATAAACATGGAAATATCTTCACCACGATCTGTATAAACATGGAAATATCTACACCGCTATCTGTATAAACATGGTAATATCTACACCACCATCTATATAAACATGGTATTATCTACACCACCATCTATATAAACATGGAAGTATCTACACTGCCATCTGTAGAAAGATGGAAATATCTACACCACTATCGCTATAAATATGAAAATATCTACACCACCATCTCTATAGACATGAAAATATCTACACTGCCATCTCCATAAAGATAGAAGTATCTACTCCGCCATGTGTATAAACACGGGAAAACCTACACCACCATCTGTGAAAACATAGAATTATCTGCACCGCTATCTCTATAAACATGGAAATATCTACACCGCCATCTGCATGTCCATGGAAATATCTACGCCGCAATCTCTATAAACATGGAAATATCTACACGGCCATCTGTGTATAGATGGAAATATCAACACCGCCATCTGTACAAACATGGAAATATCTACACCGCTATCTCTATAAACATGGAAATATCTGCACTGCCATCTGTAAAAACATGGAAATAACTATACAGTCATCTGTATAAACATGGAAATATCTACAATGCCATCTGTATACACATGGAAATATCTACACAGCCATCTGTATAAACATGTAAAGATCTACACTGCTATCTCTATAAACATGGAAATATCTACACCGCCATCTCTATAAACATGAAAATATCTACACTGCCATCTCCATGAACATGGAACTAACTACTCCGCCATCTGTATAAACATGGAAACATCTACACCGCCATCTGTGTGAATAAGGAAATATCTACAATGCCATCTGTATAAGGATATAATTATCTGCACCGCGAGCGGTATAAACATGGAAATATCTACATCGTTATCTGTATAAACGTGGAAATACCAACACCGCTATCGGTATAAACATGGAAATCGCTACAACGCCATCTATATAAACATGGAAATATCTACAACGCTATGTCTATAAACATGGAAATACCTACACCGCTATCTCTATAAACATGGAAATATGTACACCGCGATCGGTATAAACATGGAAATAACTTTACCACGATCTGTATGAACATGGAAATATCTACACCGCTATCTGTATAAACATGGTAATATCTACAACACCATCTATATAAACATGGTAATATCTACACCACCATCTATATAAACATGGAAATATCTACACTGCCATCTGTATAAACATGGAAATATCTGCAATGCCATCTGTAGAAAGATGGAAATATCTACACCGCAATCTGTGTAAACATGTAAATATCTACACCGATATCTGTAAAAACATGGAAATATCTACACCGCTATCTGTATAAACATGGAAATATCTACACCGCTATCTGTATAAACATGGAAATATCTACAGCGCCATCTCTATAAACATTGAAATATCTACACTGCCATCTGTAAAAACATGGAAATATCTACACAGTCATCTGAATACACATGGAAATATCTACACAGACATCTGTGTAAATATGGAAATAACTACACCGCCATCTGTATAAACATGGAAATATCTACACTGCCATCTGTAGAAAGATGGAAATATCTACACCGCTATCTCTATAAATATGGAAATATCTACACCGCCATCTCTATTAACATGAAAATATCTACACTGCCATCTCCATAAAGATGGAAGTATCTACTCCGCCATGTGTATAAACACGGAAATATCCACACCAACATCTGTGAAAACATGGAAATATCTACACCGCTATCTGTATAAACATGGAAATATCTACACCGCCATGTGCATGTCCATGGAAATATCTACGCCGCCATCTGTATAAACATGGAAATATCTACATGGCCATCTGTGTATAGATGGAAATATCAACACCGCCATCTGTACAAACATGGAAATATCTGCACCGCTATCTCTATAAACATGGAAATATCTGCACTGCCATCTGTAAAAACATGGAAATAACTATACCGTCATCTGTATAAACATGGAAATATCTACAATGCCATCTGTATACACTTGGAAATATCTACACAGCCATCTGTGTAAACAAGTGAATATCTACACTGCTATCACAACAAACATGGAAATATCTACACCGCTATCTCTATAAACATGAAAATATCTACACTGCCATCTCCATAAACATGGAACTAACTACTCCGCCATCTGTATAAACATGGAAACATCTACACCGCCATCTGTGTGAATAAGGAAATATCTACAATGCCATCTATATAAAGATATAAATATCTGCACCGCGAGCTGTATAAACATGGAAATATCTACATCGCTATCTGTAAAAACGTGGAAATACCGACACCGCTATCGGTATAAACATCGAAATATCTACAACGCCATCTATATAAACATGGAAATATCTACACCGCTATGTCTATAAACATGGAAATATCTACACCGCTATCTCTATAAACATGGAAATATCTACACCGCTATCTGTATGAACATGGAAATATTTACACCGCTATCTGTATAAACATGGAAATATCTACACCGCGATCTGTATAAACATGGAAATATCTTCACCACGATCTGTATAAACATGGAAATATCTACACCGCTATCTGTATAAACATGGTAATATCTACACCACCATCTATATAAACATGGTAATATCTACACCACCATCTATATAAACATGGAAATATCTACACTGCCATCTGTAGAAAGATGGAAATATCTACACCACTATCGCTATAAATATGAAAATATCTACACCACCATCTCTATAGACATGAAAATATCTACACTGCCATCTCCATAAAGATAGAAGTATCTACTCCGCCATGTGTATAAACACGGGAAAACCTACACCACCATCTGTGAAAACATAGAAATATCTGCACCGCTATCTCTATAAACATGGACATATCTACACCGCCATCTGCATGTCCATGGAAATATCTACGCCGCAATCTGTATAAACATGGAAATATCTACACGGCCATCTGTGTATAGATGGAAATATCAACACCGCCATCTGTAGAAACATGGAAATATCTACACCGCTATCTCTATAAACATGGAAATATCTGCACTGCCATCTGTAAAAACATGGAAATAACTATACAGTCATCTGTATAAACATGGAAATATCTACAATGCCATCTGTATACACATGGAAATATCTACACAGCCATCTGTATAAACATGTAAAGATCTACACTGCTATCTCTATAAACATGGAAATATCTACACCGCCATCTCTATAAACATGAAAATATCTACACTGCCATCTCCATGAACATGGAACTAACTACTCCGCCATCTGTATAAACATGGAAACATCTACACCGCCATCTGTGTGAATAAGGAAATATCTACAATGCCATCTGTATAAGGATATAATTATCTGCACCGCGAGCGGTATAAACATGGAAATATCTACATCGTTATCTGTATAAACGTGGAAATACCAACACCGCTATCGGTATAAACATGGAAATCGCTACAACGCCATCTATATAAACATGGAAATATCTACAACGCTATGTCTATAAACATGGAAATACCTACACCGCTATCTCTATAAACATGGAAATATCTACACCGCGATCGGTATAAACATGGAAATAACTTTACCACGATCTGTATGAACATGGAAATATCTACACCGCTATCTGTATAAACATGGTAATATCTACAACACCATCTATATAAACATGGTAATATCTACACCACCATCTATATAAACATGGAAATATCTACACTGCCATCTGTATAAACATGGAAATATCTGCAATGCCATCTGTAGAAAGATGGAAATATCTACACCGCAATCTGTGTAAACATGTAAATATCTACACCGATATCTGTAAAAACATGGAAATATCTACACCGCTATCTGTATAAACATGGAAATATCTACACCGCTATCTGTATAAACATGGAAATATCTACAGCGCCATCTCTATAAACATTGAAATATCTACACTGCCATCTGTAAAAACATGGAAATATCTACACAGTCATCTGAATACACATGGAAATATCTACACATACATCTGTGTAAATATGGAAATAACTACACCGCCATCTGTATAAACATGGAAATAGCTACACTGCCATCTGTAGAAAGATGGAAATATCTACACCGCTATCTCTATAAATATGGAAATGTCTACACCGCCATCTCTATAAACATGAAAATATCTACACTGACATCTCCATAAAGATGGAAGTATCTACTCCGCCATGTGTATAAACACGGAAATATCTACACCACCATCTGTGTAAACATGGAAATACCTACACCGCTATCTGTATAAACATGGAAATACTTACAAAGTTATCTGTATAAACATGGAAATATCTACACCGCCATCTGTATAAACATGGAAATATCTACACAGCCATGTGTATATACATGGAAATATCTACACCGCTATCTATATAAACATGGAAATAACTACACCACTATCTGTATAAACATGGAAATATCTACACCGCCATCTACATATCCATGGAAATATCTGCACCGCCATCTGTATAAACATGGAAATATCTACACGTTCATCTGTGTATATATGGAAATATCAACACCGCTATCTGTGAAAACCTGGAAATATCTTCACCGCTATCTGTATAAACATGGAAATATCTACACCGCGGTCTGTATAAACATGGAAATATGTACACTGCTATCTGTATAAACATGGAAGTATCTACACCGCTATCTCTATAAACATGGAAATATCTACACTGTGATCTGTATAAACAAGGAAATATTTACACCTCTATCTGTATAAACATGGAAATATCTACACCACGATCTGTATAAACATGGAAATATCTACACCGCCATCTGTATAAACATGGAAATATCTACACTGCCATCTGTATAAACATGGAAATAGCTACAAAGCCATCTGTATAAACATGGAAATATCTACACAGCCATCTGTATATACATGGAAATATCTACACTGCTATATGTATAAACGTGGAAATAACAACACCGCTATCGGTATAAACATGGAAATATCTACAACGCCATCTACATTTCAATGGAAATATCTGCGCCGCCATCTGTATAAACATGGAAATATCTACGCGGTCATCTGTGTATAGATGGAAATATCAACACCACCATCTTTACAAACATGGAAATATCTGCACCGCTATCTGTATAAACATGGAAATATCTACACCACGGTCTGTATAAACATGGAAATATCTAAACCGTTATCTGTATAAACATGGAAATATCTACACCGCTATCTCTATAAACATGGAAATATCTAAACCGTGATCTGTATAAACATGGAAATATTTACACCGCTATCTGTATAAACATGGAAATTTCTACACCGTTATCTGTATAAATATGGAAATGTCTACACCGCTATCTGTATAAACATGGAAATATCTACACCGCCATCTGTATAAACATGGAAATATCTACAGCGCCATCTCTATAAACATTGAAATATCGAAACTGCCATCTGTAAAAACATGGAAATATCTACAAAGTCATCTGAATAAACATGGAAATATCTACACCACCATCTGTATAAACATGGAAATAACTACAATACCATCTGTATACACATGGAAATATCTACACAGTCATCTGTATAAATATGGAAATAACTACACCGCCATCTGTATAAACATGGAATTACCTACACTGCCATCTGTAGAAAGATGGAAATATCTACACCGCTATCTCTATACATCTGGAAATATCTACAACGCCATCTCTATAAACATGAAAATATCTACACTGCCATCTCCATAAAGATGGAAGTATCTACACCGCCATGTGTATAAACACGGAAATATCTACACCACCATCTGTGAAAACATGGAAATATCTACACCGCTATCTACATAAACATGGAAATAACTACACCGCTATCTGTATAAACATGGAAATATCTACACCGCCATCTACATATCCATGGAAATATCTGCACCGCCATCTGTATAAACATGGAAATATCTACACGGTCATCTGTGTATAGATGGAAATATCAACACCTCCATCTGTACAAACATGGAAATATCTTCACCGCTATCTGTATATATATGGAATTATCTACACCGCGGTCTGTATAAACATGGAAATATCTACACTGCTATCTGTATAAACATGGAAATATCTATACCGCTATCTCTATAAACATGGAAATATCTACACCGTGATCTGTATAAACATGGAAATATTTACACCGCTATCTGTATAAACATGGAAATATCTACACCACGATGTGTATAAACGTGGAAATATCTACACCGCCATCTGTATAAATATGGAAATATCTACACTGCTATCTGTAAACATGGAACTATCTACACAGCAATCTCTATAAACATGGAAATATCTACACCGCCATCTGTATAAACATGGAAATACCTACAAAGTTGTCTGTATAAACATGGAAATATCTACAAAGCCATCTGTATAAACATGGAAATATCTACACAGCCATCTGTATATACATGGAAATATCTTCACCGTTATCTGTATTAACGTGGAAATAACACCGCTATCAGTATAAACATGAAAATACCTACAACGCCATCTACATATCCATGGAAATATCTGCGCCGCCATCTGTATAAACATGGAAATATCTACGCGGTCATCTGTGTATAGATGGAAATATCAACACCGCCATCTTTGCAAACATGGAAATATCTGCACCGCTATCTGTATAAACATGGAAATATCTACACCGCGGTCTGTATGAACATGGAAATATCTACACAGCCATGTGTTTATACATGGAAATATCTACACCGCTATCTATATAAACATGGAAATAAGTACAATGCTATTTGTATAAACAAGTAAATAGCTACACCGTGATCTGTATAAACATGGAAATATCTTCACCGCCATCTCTATAAACATGGAAATATCTACACCCTTATTTGTATAAACATGGAAATATCCACACCGCTATCTCTATAAACATGGAAAAATCAACACCACTATCTCTATGAACATGGAAATATCTACACCGCCATCTCTATAAACATGGAAATACCTACACCACGATCAGTATAAACATGGAAATATCTACACCGCTATCTGTATAAACATGGAAATATCTCCACTTCTATCTCTATAAACATCGAAATATCTACACCGCCATCTGTATAAACATGGAGATACTTACAAATTTATCTGTATAAACATGGAAATATCTACACCGCCATCTGTATAAACATGTAAATATCTACACAGCCATGTGTATATACATGGAAATATCTACACCGCTATCTATATAAACATGGAAATAACTACCCCGCTATCTGTATAAACATGGAAATATCTACACTGCCATCTACATATCCATGGAAATATCTGCACCGCCATCTGCATAAACATGGAAATAGCTACACGGTCGTCTGTGTATAGATGGAAATATCAACACCTCCATCTGTACAAACATGGAAATATCTTCACCTCTATCTGTATAAACATGGAAATATCTACACCGCGGTCTGTATAAACATGGAAATATCTACACAGCTATCTGTATAAACATGGAAATATCTATAACGCTATCTCTATAAACATGGAAATATCTACACCGTGATCTGTATAAACATGGAAATATTTACACCGCTATCTGTATAAACATGGAAATATCTACACCACGATCTGTATAAACATGGAAATATCTACACCACCATCTGTATAAACATGGAAATATCTACACTGCTATCTCTGTAAACATGGAAATATCTACACCGCCATCTCTATAAACATGAAAATATCTACACTGCCATCTCCATAAACATGGAACTAACTACTACGCCATCTGTATAAACATGGAAACATCTACACCCCCATCAGTGTGAATAAGGAAATATCTACAATGCCATCTGTATAAAGATATAAATATCTGCACCGCGAGCTGCATAAACATGGAAATATCTACATCGCTATCTGTATAAACGTGGAAATACCAACACTGCTATCGGTATAAACATGGAAATATCTACAACACCATCTATATATACATGGAAATATCTACACCGCTATGTCTATAAACATGGAAATACGTACACCGCTATCTCTATAAACGTGGAAATATCTACACCGCTATCTGTATAAACATGGAAATGTCTACACCGCTATCTGTATAAACATGGAAATATCTACACCGCGATCTGTATGAACATGGAAATATCTACACCCCTATCTGTATAAACATGGAAATATCTTCACCACGATCTGTATAAACGTGGAAATATCTACATCGTTATCTGTGTAAACATGGTAACATCTACACCACCATCTATATAAACATGGAAATATCTACACCGCCATCTGTATAAACATGGAAATATCTACAATGCCATCTGTAGAAAGATGTAAATATCTACATCGCAATCTGTGTAAACATGGAAATATCTACACCGATATCTGTAAAAACATGGAAATATCTACACCGCTATCTGTATAAACATGGAAATATCTACACCGCGATCTGTATAAACATGGAAATATCTACACCGTGAACTGTATAAACATGGAAATATCTACACCGCTATCTGTATAAACATGGAAATATCTACACAGCTATCTCTATAAACATGGAAATATCTACACCGCCATCTGTATAAACATGGAAATAACTACAAATTCATCTGTATAAACATGGAAATATCTACAAAGCCGTCTGCATAAACATGGAAATATCTACACAGACATCTGTATATACAAGGATATATCTACACCGCCATCTGTATAAACATGGTAATAACTACAACGCTATTTGTATAAACAAGGAAATAGCTACACCGTGATCTGTATAAACATGGAAATAACTTCACCGCCGTCTCTATAAACATGGAAATATCTAGAAACCTATCTGTATAAACATGGAAATATCCACATCGCTATCTCTATAAACATGGAAAAATCAGCACCGCTATCTCTATGAACATGGAAATATCTACACCGCCATCTCTATAAACATGGAAATACCTACACCACGATCAGTATAAACATGGAAATATCTACACCGCTATCTGTATAAAGATGGAAATATCTCCACTTCTATCTCTATAAACATCGAAATATCTTCACCGCCATCTGTATAAACATGGAAATACTAACAAAGTTATCTGTATAAACATGGAAATATCTACACCGCCATCTGTATAAACATGGAAATATCTACACAGCCATGTGTATATACATGGAAATATCTACACCGCTATCTATATAAACATGGAAATAACTACACCACTATCTGTATAAACATGGAAATATCTACACCGCCATCTACATATCCATGGAAATATCTGCACCGCCATCTGTATAAACATGGAAATATCTACACGTTCATCTGTGTATAGATGGAAATATCAACACCGCTATCTGTGAAAACCTGGAAATATCTTCACCGCTATCTGTATAAACATGGAAATATCTACACCGCGGTCTGTATAAACATGGAAATATGTACACTGCTATCTGTATAAACATGGAAGTATCTACACCGCTATCTCTATAAACATGGAAATATCTACACCGTGATCTGTATAAACAAGGAAATATTTACACCTCTATCTGTATAAACATGGAAATATCTACACCACGATCTGTATAAACATGGAAATATCTACACCGCCATCTGTATAAACATGGAAATATCTACACCGCTATCTGTAAACATGGAAATATCTACACAGCTATCTCTATAAACATGGAAATATCTACACTGCCATCTGTATAAACATGGAAATAGCTACAAAGCCATCTGTATAAACATGGAAATATCTACACAGCCATCTGTATATACATGGAAATATCTACACTGCTATATGTATAAACGTGGAAATAACAACACCGCTATCGGTATAAACATGGAAATATCTACAACGCCATCTACATTTCAATGGAAATATCTGCGCCGCCATCTGTATAAACATGGAAATATCTACGCGGTCATCTGTGTATAGATGGAAATATCAACACCACCATCTTTACAAACATGGAAATATCTGCACCGCTATCTGTATAAACATGGAAATATCTACACCGCGGTCTGTATAAACATGGAAATATCTAAACCGTTATCTGTATAAACATGGAAATATCTACACCGCTATCTCTATAAACATGGAAATATCTAAACCGTGATCTGTATAAACATGGAAATATTTACACCACTATCTGTATAAACATGGAAATTTCTACACCGTTATCTGTATAAATATGGAAATGTCTACACCGCTATCTGTATAAACATGGAAATATCTACACCGCCATCTGTATAAACATGGAAATATCTACAGCGCCATCTCTATAAACATTGAAATATCGACACTGCCATCTGTAAAAACATGGAAATATCTACAAAGTCATCTGAATAAACATGGAAATATCTACACCACCATCTGTATAAACATGGTAATAACTACACCGCTATTTGTATAAACAAGGAAATAGCTACACCGTGATCTGTATAAACATGGAAATATCTTCACCGCCATCTCTATAAACATGGAAATATCTACAACCCTATCTATATAAACGTGGAAATATCCACACCGCGATCTCTATAAACCTGGAAAAATCAACACCGCTATCTCTATGAACATGGAAATATCTACACCGCCATCTCTATAAACATGGAAATATCTACACCACGATCAGTATAAACATGGAAATATCTACACCGCTATCTGTATAAACATGGAAATATCTCCACTGCTATCTCTATAAACATCGAAATATCTACACCGCCATCTGTATAAACATGGAAATACTTACAAAGTTATCTGTATAAACATGGAAATATCAACACCGCCATCTGTATAAACATGGAAATATCTACACAGCCATGTGTATATACATGGAAATATCTACACCGCTATCTATATAAACATGGAAATAACTACACCGCTATCTGTATAAACATGGAAATATCTACACCGCCATCTACATATCCATGGAAATATCTGCACCGCCATCTGTATAAACATGGAAATATCTACACGGTCATCTGTGTATAGATGGAAATATCAACACCTCCATCTGTACAAACATGGAAATATCTTCACCGCTATCTTTATAAACATGGAATTATCTACACCGCGGTCTGTATAAACATGGAAATATCTACACTGCTCTCTGTATAAACATGGAAATATCTATACCGCTATCTCTATAAACATGGAAATATCTACACCGTGATCTGTATGAACATGGAAATATTTACACCGCTTTCTGTATAAACATGGAAATATCTACACCACGATCTGTATAAACATGGAAATATCTACACCGCCATCTGTATAAACATGGAAATATCTACACCGCTATCTGTAAACATGGAAATATCTACACAGCTATCTCTAGAAACATGGAAATATCTACACCGCCATCTGTATAAACATGGAAATACCTACAAAGTCATTTGTATAAACATGGAAATATCTACATAGCCATCTGTATAAACATGGAAATATCTACACAGCCATCTGTATATACATGGAAATATCTACACCGCTATCTGTATTAACGTGGAAATAACAACACCGCTATCGGTATAAACATGGAAATATCTACAACGCCATCTACATATCCATGGAAATATCTGCGCCGCCATCTGTATAAACATGGAAATATCTCCGCGGTCATCTGTGTATAGATGGAAATATCAACACCGCCATCTTTGCAAACATGGAAATATCTGCACCGCTATCTGTATAAACATGGAAATATTTACACCGCGGTCTGTATAAACATGGAAATATCTAAACCGCTATCTGTATAAACATGGAAATATCTACACCGCTATCTCTATAATCATGGAAATATCTAAACCGTGTTCTGTATAAACATGGAAATATTTACAACGCTATCTGTATAAACATGGAAATTTCTACACCGTTATCTGTATAAATATGGAAATGTCTACACCGCTATCTCTATAAACATGGAAATATCTACACCGCCATCTGTATAAACATGGAAATATCTACAGCGCCATCTCTATAAACATTGAAATATCTACACTGTCGTCTGTAAAAACATGGAAATATCTACAAAGTCATCTGTATAAACATGGAAATAACTACAATACCATCTGTATACACATGGAAATATCTACACAGTCATCTGTATAAATATGGAAATAACTACACCGCCATCTGTATAAACATGGAATTATCTACACTGCCATCTGTAGAAAGATGGAAATATCTACACCGCTATCTCTATAAATATGGAAATATCTACACCGCCATCTCTATAAACATGAAAATATCTACACTGCCATCTCCATAAAGATGGAAGTATCTACTCCGCCATGTGTATAAACACGGAAATATCTACACCACCATCTGTGAAAACATGGAAATATCTACACCTCTATCTGTATAAGCATGGAAATATCTACAACGCGATCTGTATAAACATGGAAATATCTTCACCACGATCTGTATAAACATGGAAATATCTACACCGCTATCTGTATAAACATGGTAATACCTACACCACCATCTATTTAAACATGGAAATATCTACACCGCCATCTGTATAAACATGGAAATATCTACAATGCCATCTGTAGAAAGATGGAAATATCTACACCGCTATCTGTGTAAACATGGAAATATCTACACCGATATCTGTAAAAACATGGAAATATCTACACCGCTATCTGTATAAACATGGAAATATCTACACCGCGATCTGTATAAACATGGAAATATCTACACCGCGATCTGTATAAACATGGAAATATCTACACAGCTATTTCTATAAACATGGAAATATCTACACCGCCATCTGTATAAACATGGAAATATCTACACAGCCATCTGTATATACATGGAAATATCAACACCGCCATCTGTATAAACATGGTAATAACTACACCGCTATTTTTATAAACAAGGAAATAGCTACACCGTGATCTGTATAAACATGGAAATATCTTCACCGCCATCTCTATAAACATGGAAATATCTACACCCCTATCTGTATAAACATGGAAATATCCACTCCGCTATCTCTATAAACATGGAAAAATCAACACCGCTATCTCTATGAACATGGAAATATCTACACCGCCATCTCTATAAACATGGAAATATCTACACCGCTATCTGTATAAACATGGAAATATCTCCACTGCTATCTCTATAAACATCGAAATATCTACACCGCCATCTGTATAAACTTGGAAATACTTACAAAGTTATCTGTATAAACATGGAAATATCTACACCGCCATCTGTATAAACATGGAAATATCTACACAGCCATGTGTATATACATGGAAATATCTACACCGCTATCTATATAAACATGGAAATAACTACACCGCTATCTGTATAAACATGGAAATATCTACACTGCCATCTACATATCCATGGAAATATCTGCACCGCCATCTGTATAAACATGGAAATATCTACACGGTCATCTGTGTATAGATGGAAATATCAACACCTCCATCTGTACAAACATGGAAATATCTTCACCGCTATCTGTATAAACATGGAATTATCTACAACGCGGTCTGTATAAACATGGAAATATCTACACTGCTATCTGTATAAACATGGAAATATCTATACCGCTATCTCTATAAACATGGAAATATCTACACCGTGATCTGTATAAACATGGAAATATTTACACCGCTATCTGTATAAACATGGAAATATCTACACCACGATCTGTATAAACATGGAAATATCTACACCGCCATCTGTATAAACATGGAAATATCTACACCACTATCTGTAAACATGCAAATATCTACACAGCTATCTCTATAAACATGGAAATATCTACACCGCCATCTGTATAAACATGGAAATACCTACAAAGTCATCTGTATAAACATGGAAATATCTACACAGCTATTTCTATAAACATGGAAATATCTACACCGCCATCTGTATAAACATGGAAATAACTACAAAGTCATCTGTATAAACATGGAAATATCAACAAAGCCATCTGTATAAATATGGAAATATCTACACAGCCATCTGTATATACATGGAAATAACTACACCGCCATCTGTATAAACATGGTAATAACTACACCGCTATTTCTATAAACAAGGAAATAGCTACACCGTGATCTGTAGAAACATGGAAATGTCTTCACCGCCATCTCTATAAACATGGAAATATCTACACCCATATCTGTATAAACATGGAAATATCCACACCGCTATCTCTATAAACATGGAAAAATCAACACCGCTATCTCTATGAACATGGAAATATCTACACCGCCATCTCTATAAACATGGAAATATCTACACCACGATCAGTATAAACATGGAAATATCTACACCCCTATCTGTATAAACATGGAAATATCTCCACTGCTATCTCTATAAACATCGAAATATCTACACCGCCATCTGTATAAACATGGAAATACTTACAAAGTTATCTGTATAAACATGGAAATATCTACACAGCCATGTGTATATACATGGAAATATCTACACCGCTATCTATATAAACATGGAAATAACTACACCGCTATCTGTATAAACATGGAAATATCTACACCGCCATCTACATATCCATGGAACTATCTGCACCGCCATCTGTATAAACATGGAAATATCTACACGGTCATCTGTGTATAGATGGATATATCAACACCTCCATCTGTACAAACATGGAAATATCTTCACCGCTATCTTTATAAACATGGAAATATCTACACTGCGGTCTGTATAAACATGGAAATATCTACACTGCTATCTGTATAAACATGGAAATATCTGTACAGCTATCTCTATAAACATGGAAATATCTACACCGTGATCTGTATAAACATGGAAATATTTACACTGCTATCTGTATAAACATGGAAATATCTACACCACGATCTGTATAAACATGGAAATATCTACACCGCCATCTGTATAAACATGGAAATATCTACACCGCTATCTGTAAACATGGAAATATCTACACAGCTATCTCTAGAAACATGGAAATATCTACACCGCCATCTGTATAAACATGGAAATACCTACAAAGTCATCTGTATAAACCTGGAAATATCTACAAAGCCATCTGTATAAACATGGAAATATCTACACAGCCATCTGTATATACATGGAAATATCTACACCGCTATCTGTATTAACGTGGAAATAACAACACCGCTATCGGTATAAACATGGAAATATCTACAACGCCATCTACATATCCATGGAAATATCTGCGCCGTCATCTGTATAAACATGGAAATATCTCCGCGGTCATCTGTGTATAGATGGAAATATCAACACCGCCATCTTTGCAAACATGGAAATATCTGCACCGCTTTCTGTATAAACATGGAAATATCTACACCGCGGTCTGTATAAACATGGAAATATCTAAACCGCTATCTGTATAAACATGGAAATATCTACACCGCTATCTCTATAAACATGGAAATATCTAAACCGTGTTCTGTATAAACATGGAAATATTTACAACGCTATCTGTATAAACATGGAAATTTCTACACCGTTATCTGTATAAATTTGGAAATGTCTACACCGCTATCTCTATAAACATGGAAATATCTACACCGCCATCTGTATAAACATGGAAATATCTACAGCGCCATCTCTATAAACATTGAAATATCTACACTGCCATCTGTAAAAACATGGAAATATCTACAAAGTCATCTGAATAAACATGGAAATATCTACACCACCATCTGTATAAACATGGAAATAACTATAACACCATCTGTATACACATGGAAATATCTACACAGTCATCTGTATATATATGGAAATAACTACACCGCCATCTGTATAAACATGGAATTATCTACACTGCCATCTGTAGAAAGATGGAAATATCTACACCGCTATCTCTATAAATATGGAAATATCTACACCGCCATCTCTATAAACATGAAAATATCTACACTGCCATCTCCATAAAGATGGAAGTATCTACTCCGCCATGTGTATAAACACGGAAATATCTACACCACCATCTGTGAAAACATGGAAATATCTACACCTCTATCTGTATAAGCATGGAAATATCTACAACGCGATCTGTATAAACATGGAAATATCTTCACCACGATCTGTATAAACATGGAAATATCTACACCGCTATCTGTATAAACATGGTAATACCTACACCACCATCTATTTAAACATGGAAATATCTACACCGCCATCTGTATAAACATGGAAATATCTACAATGCCATCTGTAGAAAGATGGAAATATCTACACCGCTATCTGTGTAAACATGGAAATATCTACACCGATATCTGTAAAAACATGGAAATATCTACACCGCTATCTGTATAAACATGGAAATATCTACACCGCGATCTGTATAAACATGGAAATATCTACACCGCCATCTGTATAAACATGGAAATATCTACACAGCTATTTCTATAAACATGGAAATATCTACACCGCCATCTGTATAAACATGGAAATATCTACACAGCCATCTGTATATACATGGAAATATCAACACCGCCATCTGTATAAACATGGTAATAACTACACCGCTATTTTTATAAACAAGGAAATAGCTACACCGTGATCTGTATAAACATGGAAATATCTTCACCGCCATCTCTATAAACATGGAAATATCTACACCCCTATCTGTATAAACATGGAAATATCCACTCCGCTATCTCTATAAACATGGAAAAATCAACACCGCTATCTCTATGAACATGGAAATATCTACACCGCCATCTCTATAAACATGGAAATATCTACACCGCTATCTGTATAAACATGGAAATATCTCCACTGCTATCTCTATAAACATCGAAATATCTACACCGCCATCTGTATAAACTTGGAAATACTTACAAAGTTATCTGTATAAACATGGAAATATCTACACCGCCATCTGTATAAACATGGAAATATCTACACAGCCATGTGTATATACATGGAAATATCTACACCGCTATCTATATAAACATGGAAATAACTACACCGCTATCTGTATAAACATGGAAATATCTACACTGCCATCTACATATCCATGGAAATATCTGCACCGCCATCTGTATAAACATGGAAATATCTACACGGTCATCTGTGTATAGATGGAAATATCAACACCTCCATCTGTACAAACATGGAAATATCTTCACCGCTATCTGTATAAACATGGAATTATCTACACCGCGGTCTGTATAAACATGGAAATATCTACACTGCTATCTGTATAAACATGGAAATATCTATACCGCTATCTCTATAAACATGGAAATATCTACACCGTGATCTGTATAAACATGGAAATATTTACACCGCTATCTGTATAAACATGGAAATATCTACACCACGATCTGTATAAACATGGAAATATCTACACCGCCATCTGTATAAACATGGAAATATCTACACCACTATCTGTAAACATGCAAATATCTACACAGCTATCTCTATAAACATGGAAATATCTACACCGCCATCTGTATAAACATGGAAATACCTACAAAGTCATCTGTATAAACATGGAAATATCTACACAGCTATTTCTATAAACATGGAAATATCTACACCACCATCTTTATAAACATGGAAATAACTACAAAGTCATCTGTATAAACATGGAAATATCAACAAAGCCATCTGTATAAATATGGAAATATCTACACAGCCATCTGTATATACATGGAAATAACTACACCGCCATCTGTATAAACATGGTAATAACTACACCGCTATTTCTATAAACAAGGAAATAGCTACACCGTGATCTGTAGAAACATGGAAATGTCTTCACCGCCATCTCTATAAACATGGAAATATCTACACCCATATCTGTATAAACATGGAAATATCCACACCGCTATCTCTATAAACATGGAAAAATCAACACCGCTATCTCTATGAACATGGAAATATCTACACCGCCATCTCTATAAACATGGAAATATCTACACCACGATCAGTATAAACATGGAAATATCTACACCCCTATCTGTATAAACATGGAAATATCTCCACTGCTATCTCTATAAACATCGAAATATCTACACCGCCATCTGTATAAACATGGAAATACTTACAAAGTTATCTGTATAAACATGGAAATATCTACACAGCCATGTGTATATACATGGAAATATCTACACCGCTATCTATATAAACATGGAAATAACTACACCGCTATCTGTATAAACATGGAAATATCTACACCGCCATCTACATATCCATGGAACTATCTGCACCGCCATCTGTATAAACATGGAAATATCTACACGGTCATCTGTGTATAGATGGATATATCAACACCTCCATCTGTACAAACATGGAAATATCTTCACCGCTATCTTTATAAACATGGAAATATCTACACTGCGGTCTGTATAAACATGGAAATATCTACACTGCTATCTGTATAAACATGGAAATATCTGTACAGCTATCTCTATAAACATGGAAATATCTACACCGTGATCTGTATAAACATGGAAATATTTACACTGCTATCTGTATAAACATGGAAATATCTACACCACGATCTGTATAAACATGGAAATATCTACACCGCCATCTGTATAAACATGGAAATATCTACACCGCTATCTGTAAACATGGAAATATCTACACAGCTATCTCTAGAAACATGGAAATATCTACACCGCCATCTGTATAAACATGGAAATACCTACAAAGTCATCTGTATAAACCTGGAAATATCTACAAAGCCATCTGTATAAACATGGAAATATCTACACAGCCATCTGTATATACATGGAAATATCTACACCGCTATCTGTATTAACGTGGAAATAACAACACCGCTATCGGTATAAACATGGAAATATCTACAACGCCATCTACATATCCATGGAAATATCTGCGCCGTCATCTGTATAAACATGGAAATATCTCCGCGGTCATCTGTGTATAGATGGAAATATCAACACCGCCATCTTTGCAAACATGGAAATATCTGCACCGCTTTCTGTATAAACATGGAAATATCTACACCGCGGTCTGTATAAACATGGAAATATCTAAACCGCTATCTGTATAAACATGGAAATATCTACACCGCTATCTCTATAAACATGGAAATATCTAAACCGTGTTCTGTATAAACATGGAAATATTTACAACGCTATCTGTATAAACATGGAAATTTCTACACCGTTATCTGTATAAATTTGGAAATGTCTACACCGCTATCTCTATAAACATGGAAATATCTACACCGCCATCTGTATAAACATGGAAATATCTACAGCGCCATCTCTATAAACATTGAAATATCTACACTGCCATCTGTAAAAACATGGAAATATCTACAAAGTCATCTGAATAAACATGGAAATATCTACACCACCATCTGTATAAACATGGAAATAACTATAACACCATCTGTATACACATGGAAATATCTACACAGTCATCTGTATATATATGGAAATAACTACACCGCCATCTGTATAAACATGGAATTATCTACACTGCCATCTGTAGAAAGATGGAAATATCTACACCGCTATCTCTATAAATATGGAAATATCTACACCGCCATCTCTATAAACATGAAAATATCTACACTGCCATCTCCATAAAGATGGAAGTATCTACTCCGCCATGTGTATAAACACGGAAATATCTACACCACCATCTGTGAAAACATGGAAATATCTACACCTCTATCTGTATAAGCATGGAAATATCTACAACGCGATCTGTATAAACATGGAAATATCTTCACCACGATCTGTATAAACATGGAAATATCTACACCGCTATCTGTATAAACATGGTAATACCTACACCACCATCTATTTAAACATGGAAATATCTACACCGCCATCTGTATAAACATGGAAATATCTACAATGCCATCTGTAGAAAGATGGAAATATCTACACCGCTATCTGTGTAAACATGGAAATATCTACACCGATATCTGTAAAAACATGGAAATATCTACACCGCTATCTGTATAAACATGGAAATATCTACACCGCGATCTGTATAAACATGGAAATATCTACACCGCCATCTGTATAAACATGGAAATATCTACACAGCTATTTCTATAAACATGGAAATATCTACACCGCCATCTGTATAAACATGGAAATATCTACACAGCCATCTGTATATACATGGAAATATCAACACCGCCATCTGTATAAACATGGTAATAACTACACCGCTATTTTTATAAACAAGGAAATAGCTACACCGTGATCTGTATAAACATGGAAATATCTTCACCGCCATCTCTATAAACATGGAAATATCTACACCCCTATCTGTATAAACATGGAAATATCCACTCCGCTATCTCTATAAACATGGAAAAATCAACACCGCTATCTCTATGAACATGGAAATATCTACACCGCCATCTCTATAAACATGGAAATATCTACACCGCTATCTGTATAAACATGGAAATATCTCCACTGCTATCTCTATAAACATCGAAATATCTACACCGCCATCTGTATAAACTTGGAAATACTTACAAAGTTATCTGTATAAACATGGAAATATCTACACCGCCATCTGTATAAACATGGAAATATCTACACAGCCATGTGTATATACATGGAAATATCTACACCGCTATCTATATAAACATGGAAATAACTACACCGCTATCTGTATAAACATGGAAATATCTACACTGCCATCTACATATCCATGGAAATATCTGCACCGCCATCTGTATAAACATGGAAATATCTACACGGTCATCTGTGTATAGATGGAAATATCAACACCTCCATCTGTACAAACATGGAAATATCTTCACCGCTATCTGTATAAACATGGAATTATCTACACCGCGGTCTGTATAAACATGGAAATATCTACACTGCTATCTGTATAAACATGGAAATATCTATACCGCTATCTCTATAAACATGGAAATATCTACACCGTGATCTGTATAAACATGGAAATATTTACACCGCTATCTGTATAAACATGGAAATATCTACACCACGATCTGTATAAACATGGAAATATCTACACCGCCATCTGTATAAACATGGAAATATCTACACCACTATCTGTAAACATGCAAATATCTACACAGCTATCTCTATAAACATGGAAATATCTACACCGCCATCTGTATAAACATGGAAATACCTACAAAGTCATCTGTATAAACATGGAAATATCTACACAGCTATTTCTATAAACATGGAAATATCTACACCGCCATCTGTATAAACATGGAAATAACTACAAAGTCATCTGTATAAACATGGAAATATCAACAAAGCCATCTGTATAAATATGGAAATATCTACACAGCCATCTGTATATACATGGAAATAACTACACCGCCATCTGTATAAACATGGTAATAACTACACCGGTATTTGTATAAACAAGGAAATAGCTACACCGTGATCTGTAGAAACATGGAAATGTCTTCACCGCCATCTCTATAAACATGGAAATATCTACACCCATATCTGTATAAACATGGAAATATCCACACCGCTATCTCTATAAACATGGAAAAATCAACACCGCCATCTCTATAAACATGGAAATATCTACACCACGATCAGTATAAACATGGAAATATCTACACCCCTATCTGTATAAACATGGAAATATCTCCACTGCTATCTCTATAAACATCGAAATATCTACACCGCCATCTGTATAAATATGGAAATACTTACAAAGTTATCTGTATAAACATGGAAATATCTACACAGCCATGTGTATATACATGGAAATATCTACACCGCTATCTATATAAACATGGAAATAACTACACCGCTATCTGTATAAACATGGAAATATCTACACCGCCATCTACATATCCATGGAAATATCTGCACCGCCATCTGTATAAACATGGAAATATCTACACGGTCATCTGTGTATAGATGGAAATATCAACACCTCCATCTGTACAAACATGGAAATATCTTCACCGCTATCTTTATAAACATGGAAATATCTACACTGCGGTCTGTATAAACATGGAAATATCTACACTGCTATCTGTATAAACATGGAAATATCTGTACAACTATCTCTATAAACATGGAAATATCTACACCGTGATCTGTATAAACATGGAAATATTTACACTGCTATCTGTATAAACATGGAAATATCTACACCACGATCTGTATAAACATGGAAATATCTACACCGCCATCTGTATAAACATGGAAATATCTACACCGCTATCTGTAAACATGGAAATATCTACACAGCTATCTCTAGAAACATGGAAATATCTACACCGCCATCTGTATAAACATGGAAATACCTACAAAGTCATCTGTATAAACCTGGAAATATCTACAAAGCCATCTGTATAAACATGGAAATATCTACACAGCCATCTGTATATACATGGAAATATCTACACCGCTATCTGTATTAACGTGGAAATAACAACACCGCTATCGGTATAAACATGGAAATATCTACAACGCCATCTACATATCCATGGAAATATCTGCGCCGTCATCTGAATAAACATGGAAATATCTCCGCGGTCATCTGTGTATAGATGGAAATATCAACACCGCCATCTTTGCAAACATGGAAATATCTGCACCGCTATCTGTATAAACATGGAAATATCTACACCGCGGTCTGTATAAACATGGAAATATCTAAACCGCTATCTGTATAAACATGGAAATATCTACACCGCTATCTCTATAAACATGGAAATATCTAAACCGTGTTCTGTATAAACATGGAAATATTTACAACGCTATCTGTATAAACATGGAAATTTCTACACCGTTATCTGTATAAATTTGGAAATGTCTACACCGCTATCTCTATAAACATGGAAATATCTACACCGCCATCTGTATAAACATGGAAATATCTACAGCGCCATCTCTATAAACATTGAAATATCTACACTGCCATCTGTAAAAACATGGAAATATCTACAAAGTCATCTGAATAAACATGGAAATATCTACACCACCATCTGTATAAACATGGAAATAACTATAATACCATCTGTATACACATGGAAATATCTACACAGTCATCTGTATAAATATGGAAATAACTATACCGCCATCTGTATAAACATGGAATTATCTACACTGCCATCTGTAGAAAGATGGAAATATCTACACCGCTATCTCTATAAATATGGAAATATCTACACCACCATCTCTATAAACATGAAAATATCTACACTGCCATCTCCATAAAGATGGAAGTATCTCCTCCGCCATGTGTATAAACACGGAAATATATACACCACGATCTGTGAAAACATGGAAATATCTACACCGCTATCTGTATAAACATGGAAATATCTACACCGCTATCTGTATAAACATGGAAATATCTTCACCACGATCTGTATAAACATGGAAATATCTACACCGCTATCTGTATAAACATGGTAATATCTACACCACCATCAATTTAAACATGGAAATACCTACACTGCCATCTGTATAAACATGGAAATATCTACAATGCCATCTGTAGAAAGATGGAAATATCTACACCGCAATCTGTGTAAACATGGAAATATCTACACCGATATCTGTAAAAACATGGAAATATCTACACCGCTATCTGTATAAACATGGAAATATCTACACCGCGATCTGTATAAACATGGAAATATCTACACAGCTATCTCTATAAACATGGAAATATCTACACCGCCATCTGTATAAACATGGAAATATCTACACAGCCATCTGTATATACATGGAAATATCTACACCGCCATCTGTATAAACATGGTAATAACTACACCACTATTTGTATAAACAAGGAAATAGCTACACCGTGATCTGTATAAACATGGAAATATCTTCACCGCCATCTCTATAAACATGGAAATATCTACACCCCTATCTGTATAAACATGGAAATATCCACACCGCTATCTCTATATACATGGAAAAATCAACACCGCTATCTCTATGAAAATGGAAATATCTACACTGCCATCTCTATAAACATGGAAATATCTACACCACGATCAGTATAAACATGGAAATATCTCCACCGCTATCTGTATAAACATGGAAATATCTCCAATGCTATCTCTATAAACATCGAAATATCTACACCGCCATCTGTATAAACATGGAAATACTTACGAAGTTATCTGTATAAACATGGAAATATCTACACCGCCATCTGTATAAACATGGAAATATCTACACAGCCATGTGTATATACATGGAATTATCTACACCGCTATCCATATAAACATGGAAATAACTACACCGCTATCTGTATAAACATGGAAATATCTACACCGCCATCTACATATCCATGGAAATATCTGCACCGACATCTGTATAAACATGGAAATATCTACACGGTCATCTGTGTATAGATGGAAATATCAACACCTCCATCTGTACAAACATGGAAATATCTTCACCCCTATCTGTATAAACATGGAATTATCTAAACCGCGGTCTGTATATAACATGGAAATATCTACACTGCTATCTGTATAAACATGGAAATATCTATACCGCTATCTCTATAAACATGGAAATATCTACACCGTGATCTGTATAACATGGAAATATTTACACCGCTATCTGTATAAACATGGAAATATCTACACCACGATCTGTATAAACATGGAAATATCTACACCGCCATCTGTATAAACATGGAAATATCTACACCGCTATCTGTAAACATGGAAATATCTACACAGCTATCTCTATAAACATGGAAATATCTACACCGCCATCTGTATAAACATGGAAATATCTACAATGCCATCTGTAGAAAGATGGAAATATCTACATCGCAATCTGTGTAAACATGGAAATATCTACACCGATATCTGTAAAAACATGGAAATATCTACACCGCTATCTGTATAAACATGAAAATATCTACACCGCGATCTGTATAAACGTGGAAATATCTACACCGCGAACTGTATAAACTTGGAAATATCTACACCGCTATCTGTATAAACATGGAAATATCTACACAGCTATCTCTATAAACATGGAAATATCTACACCGCCATCTGTATAAACATGGAAATAACTACAAAGTCATCTGTATAAACATGGAAATATCTACAAAGCCATGTGTATAAACATGGAAATAACTACACAGCCATCTGTATATACATGGAAATATCTACACCGCCATCTGTATAAACATGGTAATAACTACAATGCTATTTGTATAAACAAGTAAATAGCTACACCGTGATCTGTATAAACATGGAAATATCTTCACCGCCATCTCTATAAACAAGGAAATATCTACACCCCTATCTGTATAAACATGGAAATATCCACACCGCTATCTCTATAAACATGGAAAAATCAACACCGCTATCTCTATGAACATGGAAATATCTACACCGCCATCTCTATAAACATGGAAATACCTACACCACGATCAGTATAAACATGGAAATATCTACACCGCTATCTGTATAAACATGGAAATATCTCCACTTCTATCTCTATAAACATCGAAATATCTACACCGCCATCTGTATAAACATGGAGATACTTACAAATTTATCTGTATAAACATGGAAATATCTACACCGCCATCTGTATAAACATGTAAATATCTACACAGCCATGTGTATATACATGGAAATATCTACACCGCTATCTATATAAACATGGAAATAACTACCCCGCTATCTGTATAAACATGGAAATATCTACACTGCCATCTACATATCCATGGAAATATCTGCACCGCCATCTGCATAAACATGGAAATAGCTACACGGTCGTCTGTGTATAGATGGAAATATCAACACCTCCATCTGTACAAACATGGAAATATCTTCACCTCTATCTGTATAAACATGGAAATATCTACACCGCGGTCTGTATAAACATGGAAATATCTACACAGCTATCTGTATAAACATGGAAATATCTATAAAGCTATCTCTATAAACATGGAAATATCTACACCGTGATCTGTATAAACATGGAAATATTTACACCGCTATCTGTATAAACATGGAAATATCTACACCACGATCTGTATAAACATGGAAATATCTACACCACCATCTGTATAAACATGGAAATATCTACACTGCTATCTCTATAAACATGGAAATATCTACACCGCCATCTCGATAAACATGAAAGTATCTACACTGCCATCTCCATAAACATGGAACTAACTACTCCGCCATCTGTATAAACATGGAAACATCTACACCGCCATCAGTGTGAATAAGGAAATATCTACAATGCCATCTGTATAAAGATATAAATATCTGCACCGCGAGCTGCATAAACATGGAAATATCTACATCGCTATCTGTATAAACATGGAAATATCTACACCACGATCTGTATAAACATGGAAATATCTACACCGCCATCTGTATAAACATGGAAATATCTACACCGCTATCTGTAAACATGGAAATATCTACACAGCTATCTCTATAAACATGGAAATATCTACACCGCCACCTCTATAAACATGGAAATACCTACAAAGTCATCTGTATAAACATGGAAATATCTACAAAGCCATCTGTATAAACATGGAAATATCTACACAGCCATTTGTATATACATGGAAATATCTACACCGCTATCTGTATTAACGTGGAAATAACAACACCGCTATCGGTATAAACATGGAAATATCTACAACGCCATCTACATATCCATGGAAATATCTGCACCGCCATCTGTATAAACATGGAAATAACTACAAAGTCATCTGTATAAACATGGAAATATCTACAAAGCCATCTGTATAAACATGGAAATATCTACACAGACATCTGTATATACATGGAAATATCTACACCGCCATCTGTATAAACATGGTAATAACTACACCGCTATTTCTATAAACAAGGAAATAGCTACACCGTGATCTGTAGAAACATGGATATATCTTAACCGCCATCTCTATAAACATGGAAATATCTACACCCCTATCTGTATAAACATGGAAATATCGACACCGCTATCTCTATAAACATGGAAAAATCAACACCGCTATGTCTATGAACATGGAAATATCTACACCGCCATCTCTATAAACATGGAAATATCTACACCACGATCAGTATAAACATGGAAATATCTACACCCCTATCTGTATAAACATGGAAATATCTCCACTGCTATCTCTATAACCATCGAAATATCTACACCGCCATCTGTATAAACATGGAAATACTTACAAAGTTATCTGTATAAACATGGAAATATCTACACCGCCATCTGTATAAACATGGAAATATCTACACAGCCATATGTATATACATGGAAATATCTACACCGCTATCTATATAAACATGGAAATAACTACACCGCTATCTGTATAAACATGGAAATATCTACACCGCCATCTACATATCCATGGAAATATCTGCACCGCCATCTGTATAAACATGGAAATATCTACACGGTCATCTGTGTATAGATGGAAATATCAACAACTCCATCTGTACAAACATGGAAATAACTTCACCGCTATCTGTATAAACATGGAAATATCTACACTGCGGTCTGTATAAACATAGAAATATCTACACTGCTATCTGTATAATCATGGAAATATCTATACAGCTATCTCCATAAACATGGAAATATCTACACCGTGATCTGTATAAACATGGAAATATTTACACCGCTATCTGTATAAATATGGAAATATCTACACCACGATCTGTATAAACATGGAAATATCTACACCGCCATCTGTATAAACATGGAAATATCTACACCGCTATCTGTAAACATGGAAATATCTACACAGCTATCTCTATAAACATGGAAATATCTACACCGCCATCTGTATAAACAAGGAAATACCTACAAAGTCATTTGTATAAACATGGAAATATCTACATAGCCATCTGTATAAACATGGAAATATCTACACAGCCATCTGTATATACATGGAAATATCTACACCGCTATCTGTATTAACGTGGAAATAACAACACCGCTATGGGTATAAACATGGAAATATCTACAACGCCATCTACATATCCATGGAAATATCTGCGCCGCCATCTGTATGAACATGGAAATATCTCCGCGGTCATCTGTGTATAGATGGAAATATCAACACCGCCATCTTTGCAAACATGGAAATATCTGCACCGCTATCTGTATAAACATGGAAATATCTACACCGCGGTCTGTATAAACATGGAAATATCTAAACCGCTATCTGTATAAACATGGAAATATCTACACCGCTATCTCTATAATCATGGAAATATCTAAACCGTGTTCTGTATAAACATGGAAATATTTACAACGCTATCTGTATAAACATGGAAATTTCTACACCGTTATCTGTATAAATATGGAAATGTCTACACCGCTATCTCTATAAACATGGAAATATCTACACCGCCATCTGTATAAACATGGAAATATCTACAGCGCCATCTCTATAAACATTGAAATATCTACACTGCCGTCTGTCAAAACATGGAAATATCTACAAAGTCATCTGTATAAACATGGAAATAACTACAATACCATCTGTATACACATGGAAATATCTACACAGTCATCTGTATAAATATGGAAATAACTACACCGCCATCTGTATAAACATGGAATTATCTACACTGCCATCTGTAGAAAGATGGAAATATCTACACCGCTTTCTCTATAAATATGGAAATATCTACACCGCCATCTCTATAAACATGAAAATATCTACACTGCCATCTCCATAAAGATGGAAGTATCTACTCCGCCATGTGTATAAACACGGAAATATCTACACCACCATCTGTGAAAACATGGAAATATCTACACCTCTATCTGTATAAGCATGGAAATATCTACAACGCGATCTGTATAAACATGGAAATATCTTCACCACGATCTGTATAAACATGGAAATATCTACACCACTATCTGTATAAACATGGTAATACCTACACCACCATCTATTTAAACATGGAAATATCTACACCGCCATCTCTATAAACATGGAAATATCTACAATGCCATCTGTAGAAAGATGGAAATATCTACACCGCTATCTGTGTAAACATGGAAATATCTACACCAATATCTGTAAAAACATGGAAATATCTACACCGCTATCTGTACAAACATGGAAATATCTACACCGCGATCTGCATAAACATGGAAATATCTACACCGCGATCTGTATAAACATGGAAATATCTACACAGCTATCTCTATAAACATGGAAATATCTGCACCGCCATCTGTATAAACATGGAAATATCTACACAGCCATCTGTATATACCTGGAAATATCAACACCGCCATCTGTATAAACATGGTAATAACTACACCGCTATTTTTATAAACAAGGAAATAGCTACACCGTGATCTGTATAAACATGGAAATATCTTCACCGCGATCTCTATAAACATGGAAATATCTACACCCCTATCTGTATAAACATGGAAATATCCACTCCGCTATCTCTATCAACATGGAAAAATCAACACCGCTATCTCTATGAACATGGAAATATCTACACCGCCATCTCTATAAACATGGAAATATCTACACCGCTATCTGTATAAACATGGAAATATCTCCACTGCTATCTCTATAAACATCGAAATATCTACACCGCCATCTGTATAAACTTGGAAATACTTACAAAGTTATCTGTATAAACATGGAAATATCTACACCGCCATCTGTATAAACATGGAAATATCTACACAGCCATCTGTATATACCTGGAAATATCAACACCGCCATCTGTATAAACATGGAAATATCTACACGGTCATCTGTGTATAGATGGAAATATCAACACCTCCATCTGTACAAACATGGAAATATCTTCACCGCTATCTGTATAAACATGGAATTATCTACACCGCGGTCTGTATAAACATGGAAATATCTACACTGATATCTGTATAAACATGGAAATATCTATACCGCTATCTCTATAAACATGGAAATATCTACACCGTGATCTGTATAAACATGGAAATATTTACACCGCTATCTGTATAAACATGGAAATATCTACACCACGATCTGTATAAACATGGAAATATCTACACCACTATCTGTAAACATGGAAATATCTACACAGCTATCTCTATAAACATGGAAATATCTACACCGCCATCTGTATAAACATGGAAATACCTACAAAGTCATCTGTGTAAACATGGAAATATCTACACAGCTATTTCTATAAACATGGAAATATCTACACCGCCATCTGTATAAACATGGAAATAACTACAAAGTCATCTGTATAAACATGGAAATATCTACAAAGCCATCTGTATGAACATGGAAATATCTACACAGCCATCTGTATATACATGGAAATAACTACACCGCCATCTGTATAAACATGGTAATAACTACACCGGTATTTGTATAAACAAGGAAATAGCTACACCGTGATCTGTAGAAACATGGAAATGTCTTCACCGCCATCTCTATAAACATGGAAATATCTACACCCATATCTGTATAAACATGGAAATATCCACACCGCTATCTCTATAAACATGGAAAAATCAACACCGCTATCTCTATGAACATGGAAATATCTACACCGCCATCTCTATAAACATGGAAATATCTACACCACGATCAGTATAAACATGGAAATATCTACACCCCTATCTGTATAAACATGGAAATATCTCCACTGATATCTCTATAAACATCGAAATATCTACACCGCCATCTGTATAAACATGGAAATACTAACAAAGTTATCTGTATAAACATGGAAATATCTACACAGCCATATGTATATACATGGAAGTATCTACACCGCTATCTATATAAACATGGAAATAACTACACCGCTATCTGTATAAACATGGAAATATCTACACCGCCATCTACATATCCATGGAAATATCTGCACCTCCATCTGTATAAACATGGAAATATCTACACGGTCATCTGTGTATAGATGGAAATATCAACACCTCCATCTGTACAAACATGGAAATATCTTCACCGCTATCTGTATAAACATGGAAATGTCTACACTGCGGTCTGTATAAACATGGAAATATCTACACTGCTATCTGTATAAACATGGAAATATCTATACAGCTATCTCTATAAACATGGAAGTATCTACACCGTGATCTGTATAAACATGGAAATATTTACACCGCTATCTGTATAAACATGGAAATATCTACACCACGATCTGTATAAACATGGAAATATCTACACCGCCTTCTGTATAAACATGGAAATATCTACACCGCTATCTGTAAACATGGAAATATCTACACAGCTATCTCTAGAAACATGGAAATATCTACACCGCCATCTGTATAAACATGGAAATACCTACAAACTCATCTGTATAAACCTGGAAATATCTACAAAGCCATCTGTATGAACATGGAAATATCTACACAGCCATCTGTATATACATGGAAATATCTACACCGCTATCTGTATTAACGTGGAAATAACAACACCGCTATCGGTATAAACATGGAAATATCTACAACGCCATCTACATATCCATGGAAATATCTGCGCCGCCATCTGTATAAACATGGAAATATCTCCGCGGTCATCTGTGTATAGATGGAAATATCAACACTGCCATCTTTGCAAACATGGAAATATCTGCACCGATATCTGTATAAACATGGAAATATCTACACCACGGTCTGTATAAACATGCAAATATCTAAACCGCTATCTGTATAAACATGGAAATATCTACACCACTATCTCTATAAACATGGAAATATCTAAACCGTGTTCTGTATAAACATGGAAATATTTACAACGCTATCTGTATAAACATGGAAATTTCTACACCGTTATCTGTATAAATTTGGAAATCTCTACACCGCTATCTCTATAAACATGGAAATATCTACACCGCCATCTGTATAAACATGGAAATATCTACAGCGCCATCTCTATAAACATTGAAATATCTACACTGCCATCTGTAAAAACATGGAAATATCTACAAAGTCATCTGAATAAACATGGAAATATCTACACCACCATCTGTATAAACATGGAAATAACTACAAAACCATATGTATACACATGGAAATATCTACACAGTCATCTGTATAAATATGGAAATAACTATACCGCCATCTGTATAAACATGGAATTATCTACACTGCCATCTGTAGAAAGATGGAAATATCTACACCGCTATCTCTATAAATATGGAAATATCTACACCACCATCTCTATAAACATGAAAATATCTACACTGCCATCTCCATAAAGATGGAAGTATCTACTCTGCCATGTGTATAAACACGGAAATATCTACACCACGATCTGTGAAAACATGGAAATATCTACACCGCTATCTGTATAAACATGGAAATATCTACACCGCTATCTGTATAAACATGGAAATATCTTCACCACGATCTGTATAAACATGGAAATACCTACACCGCTATCTGTATAAACATGGTAATATCTACACCACCATCAATTTAAACATGGAAATATCTACACCGCCATCTGTATAAACATGGAAATATCTACAATGCCATCTGTAGAAAGATGGAAATATCTACACCACAATCTGTGTAAACATGGAAATATCTACACCGATATCTGCAAAAACATGGAAATATCTACACCGCTATCTGTATAAACATGGAAATATCTACACCGCGATCTGTATAAACATGGAAATATCTACACAGCTATCTCTATAAACATGGAAATATCTACACCGCCATCTGTATAAACATGGAAATATCTACACAGCCATCTGTATATACATGGAAATATCTACACCGCCATCTGTATAAACATGGTAATAACTACACCACTATTTGTATAAACAAGGAAATAGCTACACCGTGATCTGTATAAACATGGAAATATCTTCACCGCCATCTCTATAAACATGGAAATATCTACACCCCTATCTGTATAAACATGGAAATATCCACACCGCTATCTCTATAAACATGGAAAAATCAACACCGCTATCTCTATGAAAATGGAAATATCTACACGGCCATCTCTATAAACATGGAAATATCTACACCACGATCAGTATAAACATGGAAATATCTACACCGCTATCTGTATAAACATGGAAATATCTCCACTGCTATCTCTATAAACATCGAAATATCTACACCGCCATCTGTATAAACATGGAAATACTTACGAAGTTATCTGTATAAACATGGAAATATCTACACCGCCATCTGTATAAACATGGAAATATCTACACAGCCATGTGTATATACATGGAATTATCTACACCGCTATCTATATAAACATGGAAATAACTACACCGCTATCTGTATAAACATGGAAATATCTACACCGCCATCTACATATCCATGGAAATATCTGCACCGCCATCTGTATAAACATGGAAATATCTACACGGTCATCTGTGTATAGATGGAAATATCAACACCTCCATCTGTACAAACATGGAAATATCTTCACCCCTATCTGTATAAACATGGAATTATCTACACCGCGGTCTGTATATAACATGGAAATATCTACACTGCTATCTGTATAAACATGGAAATATCTATACCGCTATCTCTATAAACATGGAAATATCTACACCGGGATCTGTATAAACATGGAAATATTTACACCGCTATCTGTATAAACATGGAAATATCTACACCACGATCTGTGTAAACATTGAAATATCTACACCGCCATCTGTATAAACATGGAAATATCTACACCGCTATCTGTAAACATGGAAATATCTACACAGCTATCTCTATAAACATGGAAATATCTACACCGCCACCTGTATAAACATGGAAATACCTACAAAGTCATCTGTATAAACATGGAAATATCTACACAGCTATCTCTATAAACATGGAAATATCTACACCACCATCTGTATAACCATGGAAATAACTACAAAGTCATCTGTATAAACATGGAAATATCTACACCGCCATCTGTATAAACATGGAAATATCTACACAGCCATCTGTATATACATGGAAATATCTACACCGTGTTCTGTATAAACATGGTAATAACTACACCGCTATTTGTATAAACAAGGAAATATCTACACCGTGATCTGCATAAACATGGAAATACCTTCACCGCCATCTCTATAAACATGGAAATATCTACACCCCTATCTGTATAAACATGGATATATCGACACCGCTATCTCTATAAACATGGAAAAATCAACACCGCTATCTCTATGAACATGGAAATATCTACACCACCATCTCTATAAACATGGAAATATCTACTCCACGATCAGTATAAACATGGAAATATCTACACCGCTATCTGTATAAACATGGAACTATCTCCACTGCTATCTGTATAAACATGGAAATATCTCCACTGCTATCTCTATAAACATTGAAATATCTACACCGCCATATGTGTAAACATGGAAATACTTACAAAGTTATCTGTATAAACATGGAAATATCTACACCGCCATCTGTACAAACATGGAAATATCTACACAGCCATGTGTATATACATGGAAATATCTACACCGCTATCTATATAAACATGGAAATAACTACACCGCTATCTGTATAAAGATGGAGATATCTACACCGCCATCTACATATCCATGGAAATATCTGCACCGCCATCTGTATAAACATGGAAATATCTACACGGTCATCTGTGTATAGATGGAAATATCAACGCCTCCATCTGTACAAACATGGAAATATCTTCACCGCTATCTGTATAAACATGGAAATATCTACACTGCGGTCTGTATAAACATGGAAATATCTACACTGCTATCTGTATAAACATGGAAATATCTATACAGCTATCTCTATAAACCTGGAAATATCTACACCGTGATCTGTATAAACATGGAAATATCTACACCGCTATCTGTATAAACATGGTAATATCTACACCACCATCAATTTAAACATGGAAATACCTACACCGCCATCTGTATAAACATGGAAATATCTACAATGCCATCTGTAGAAAGATGGAAATATCTACACCGCAATCTGTGTAAACATGGAAATATCTACACCGATATCTGTAAAAACATGGAAATATCTACACCGCTATCTGTATAAACATGGAAATATCTACACCGCGATCTGTATAAACATGGAAATATCTACACAGCTATCTCTATAAACATGGAAATATCTACACCGCCATCTGTATAAACATGGAAATATCTACACAGCCATCTGTATATACATGGAAATATCTACACCGCCATCTGTATAAACATGGTAATAACTACACCACTATTTGTATAAACAAGGAAATAGCTACACCGTGATCTGTATAAACATGGAAATATCTTCACCGCCATCTCTATAAACATGGAAATATCTACACCCCTATCTGTATAAACATGGAAATATCCACACCGAAATCTCTATAAACATGGAAAAATCAACACCGCTATCTCTATGAAAATGGAAATATCTACAGGGCCATCTCTATAAACATGGAAATATCTACACCACGATCAGTATAAACATGGAAATATCTACACCGCTATCTGTATAAACATGGAAATATCTCCACTGCTATCTCTATAAACATCGAAATATCTACACCGCCATCTGTATAAACATGGAAATGCTTACGAAGTTATCTGTATAAACATGGAAATATCTACACCGCCATCTGTATAAACATGGAAATATCTACACAGCCATGTGTATATACATGGAATTATCTTCACCGCTATCTATATAAACATGGAAATAACTACACCGCTATCTGTGTAAACATGGAAATATCTACACCGCCATCTACATATCCATGGAAATATCTGCACCGCCATCTGTATAAACATGGAAATATCTACACTGTCATCTTTGTATAGATGGAAATATCAACACCTCCATCTGTACAAACATGGAAATATCTTCAACCCTATCTGTATAAACATGGAATTATCTACACCGCGGTCTGTATATAACATGGAAATATCTACACTGCTATCTGTATAAACATGGAAATATCTATACCGCTATCTCTATAAACATGGAAATATCTACACCGTGATCTGTATAAACATGGAAATATCTACACCGCCATCTGTATAAACATGGAAATATCTACACCGCTATCTGTAAACATGGAAATATCTACACAGCTATCTCTATAAACATGGAAATATCTACACCGCCATCTGTATAAAAATGGAAATACCTACAAATTCAACTGTATAAACATGGAAATATCTACACAGCTATCTCTATAAACATGGAAATATCTACACCGCCATCTGTATAAACATGGAAATAACTACAAAGTCATCTGTATAAACATGGAAATATCTGCACCGCCATCTGTATAAACATGGAAATATCTACACAGCCATCTGTATATACATGGAAATATCTACACCGCCATCTGTATAAACATGGTAATAACTACACCGCTATTTGTATAAACAAGGAAATATCTACACTATGATCTGTAAAAACATGGAAATATCTTCACCGCCATCTCTATAAACATGGAAATATCTACACCCCTATCTGTATAAACATGGAAATATCGACACCGCTATCTCTATAAACATGGAAAAATCAACACCGCTATCTCTATGAACATGGAAATATCTACACCACCATCTCTATAAACATGGAAATATCTACAGCACGATCAGTATAAACATGGAAATATCTACACCGTTATCTGTATAAACATGGAGCTATCTCCACTGCTATCTGTATAAACATGGAAATATCTCCACTGCTATCTCTATAAACATTGAAATATCTACACCGCCATCTGTATAAACATGGAAATACTTACAAAGTTATCTGTATAAACATGGAAATATCTACACCGCCATCTGTACAAACATGGAAATATCTACACAGCCATGTGTATATACATGGAAATATCTACACCGCTATCTATATAAACATGGAAATAACTACACCGCTATCTGTATAAATATGGAGATATCTACACCGCCATCTACATATCCATGGAAATATCTGCACCGCGATCGGTATAAACATGGAAATACTTACAAAGTTATCTGTATAAACATGGAAATAACTACAACGCTATTTGTATAAACAAGGAAATATCTACACAGCCATCTGTTTAAACATGGAAATATATACACAGACATCTGTTTATACACGGAAATATCTACACCGCTATCTGTATAAACATGCTAATAACTACACCACTATCTGTATAAATGTGGAAACAATTGCACCGCTATCCCTATAAACATGGTAATATCAACACCGTGGTCTGCATAAACATGGAAATATCTACACCATGATCTGTATAAACATGGAAACATCTACACCGTGATCTCTATAAACATGGAAATATCTACACCGCCATCTCTATGAACATGGAAATATCTACATCCCTATGTGTATAAACATGGAAATATCCACAACGCTATCTCAATAAACTTGGAAAAATCAACACCGCTATCTCTATGAACATAGAAATATCTTCACCGCCATCTCTATAAACATGGAAATATCTACACCCCGATCAGTATAAAAATGGAAATATCTACACCGCTATCTGTATAAACATGGAAATATCTCCACTGCAATCTCTATAAACATTGAAATATCTTCACCGCCATCTGTATAAACATGGAAATACTTACAAAGTTATCTGTATAAACATGGAAATACTTACACCGCCATCTGTATAAACATGGAAATATCTACACCGCTTTCTGTATAAACATGGAAATATTTACACCGCAGTCTGTATAAACATGGAAATATCTACACCGGTATCTGTATAAACATGGAAATATCTACACCGCTATCTCTATAAACATGGAAATATCTACACCGTGATCTGTATAAACATGGAAATATTTACACGGCTATCTGTATAAACACGGAAATATCTACACCGTTATCTGTATAAATATGGAAATATCTACACCGCTATCTCTATAAACATGGAAATATCTACACCGCCATCTGTATAAACATGGAAATGTCTTCACTGCTATCTCTATAAACATGGAAATATCTACAATGCCATCTGTAAAAACATGAAAATACCTATACAGTCATCTGTATAAACTTGGAAATATCTACACCACCATCTGCATAAACATGGAAATATCTACAATGCCATCTGTATACACATGGAAATATCTACACAGTCATCTGAATAAACATGGAAATATCTACACCACCATCCGTATAAACATGGAAATAGCTACAATACCATCTGAATACACATGGATATATCTTCACAGACATCTGTATAAATATGGAAATATCTACACCGCGATCTGTATAAACATGGAAATATCTACACTGCCATCTGTAGAAAGATGGAAATATCTACACCGCTATCTCTATAAACATGGAAATATCTACACCACCATCTCTATAAACATGAAAATATCTACACTGCCATCTCCATAAAGATGGAAGTATCTACTCCGGCATGTGTATAAACACGGAAATATCTACACCACCATCTGTGTAAACATGGAAATATCTACACCGCTGTCTGTATAAACATGGAAATAACTACACCGCCATCTGCATGTCCATGGAAATATCTACTCCGCCATCTGTATAAACATGGAAATATCTACATGGCCATCTGTGTATAGATGGAAATATCAACACCGCCATCAGTACAAACATGGAAATATCAACACCGCTATCTCTATAAACATGGAAATATCTGCACTGCCATATGTAAAAACATGGAAATACCTATACAATCATCTGTATAAGCATGGAAATATCTTCAATGCCATCTGTATACACATGAAAATATCTACACAGCCTTCTGAACAAACATGTAAATATCTACACTGCTATCTCTATAAACATGGAAATATATACACCGCCATCTCTATAAACATGAAAATATCTACACTGCCATCTCCATAAACATGGAACTAACTACTCCGCCATCTGTATAAACATGGAAACATCTACACCGCCATCTGTGTGAATAAGGAAATATCTACAATGCCATCGGTATAAAGATATAAATATCTGCACAGCGAGCTGTGCAAACATGGAAATATCTACATTGCTATCTGTATAAACGTGGAAATAACAACACCGCTATCGGTATAAACATGGAAATATCTACAACGCCATCTATATAAGCTTGGAAATATCTGCACCGCTATCTGTATAAACATGGAAATACCTACACCGCTGTCTCTATAAACATGGAAATATGTACACCGCTATGTGTATAAACATGGAAATATCTCCACTGCTGTCTGTATAAACATGGAAATATCTACACCGCTATCTGTATAAACATGGAAATATCTACACAGCTATCTCTATAAACATGGAAATACCTACACCGCCATCTGTATAAACATGGAAATACCTACAAAGTCATCTGTATAAACATGGAAATATCTACACAGCCATCTGTATAAACATGGAAATATCTACACAGCCATCTGTATATACATGGAAATATCTACACCGCTATCTGTATAAACATGGAAATGACTACACCGCTATTTGTATAAACAAGGAAATATCTATACCGCCATCTGTTTAAACATGGAAATATATACACAGACTTCTGTTTATAAATGGAAATATCTACACCGCTATCTCTATAAACATGCTAAAAACTACACCGCTATCTGTATAAATGTGGAAATATTTGCACCGCTATCCCTATATACATGGTAATATCAACACCGCGATCTGTATAAACATGGAAATATCTACACCATGATCTGTATAAACATGGAAATATCTACACCGCGATCGGTATAAACATGGAAATATCTACACCGGTATCTGTATAAACATGGAAATATCTACACCGCCATCTCTATCAACATGGAAATATCTACACCCCTATCTGTATAAACAAGAAAAATATACACACAGCTATCTCTATAAACATGGAAAAATCAGCACCGCAATCTCTATGAACATGGAAATATCTACACCGCCATCTCTATAAACATGGAAACATCTACACCGTGATCAGTATAAACATGCAAATATCTACACCGCTATCTGTATAAACATGGAAATATCTCCACTGCTATCTCTATAAACATCGAAATATCTACACCGCCATATGTATAAACATGGAAATACTTACAAAGTTATCTGTATAAACATGGAAATATCTACACCGCTACCTGTATAAAAATGGAAACATCTTCACCGCTATCTTTAAAAACATGGAAATATCTACACCGCGATCTGTAGAAACATGGAAATACCTACACCGCTATCTGTATATACATGGAAATATCTACACCTCTGTCTCTGTAAACATGGAAATATCTACACCGCTATCTCTATAAACATGGAAATATCTACACCGCCATCTTTAAAAACATGGAAATATATACACACTCATCTGTATAAACATGGAATTATCTACACCATCATCTGTATAAACATGGAAATATCTACACTGCCAGGAGCTCAAGAGCAGCCTGGGCAATACAGCAAGGCCTCATCTCTACAAAAAAATAAGAAATATTAGCTGGCCATGGTGGTGTGCACCTGTAGTCCCAGCTTCTTGGGAGGCTGAGGTGGGAGAATCCACGGAGCCCAGGAGTTTAAGGCTGCAGTGAGCTTGGATAACGACTGCACTCCAGCCTGGATGACAGAACAAGAACCTGTTTCAAAATAGAAAAATGAAACAAAAACCTAAAAACTAAAAACTGGATGTAGTTTGCTAGTAACTAAACAGCAAATTAATTGTAACATGCTTACATATCAATGATGTCTTTCTTCTTTGATCATAAACCTGCTCACTAAGAAGCTGCTGAAGTCCTTGGTAGTGACAGGTACATGTCTGCATCCTTGTCCTGACCTGCATCTTCTTTGATTGTCCCCATCTGTGTCTCCGACTGGCACTGCCGAACCGTCTTGCTACCTGATCAATGTTGTACTGAACCGGACTGCTAACTGATCAATGTTGTCGAGCTCACTGCACAAAACTGTTCTTACAAGGTAGATTTCTGCCTGGAATAGCCATACTTACACTGTTTATATTCCTTACTCCTGACCCATCCAACGCAGCACAAGTTCTATTTATTGCCATAGAAACATAGGTCATTTGGAAACACCTCCTTCATTTCTATGGAATGTTCAAACATTTCTGACATTTTGGACTCTGTTCTAGCCTCTTGTTAAATATATCCAGAAAAGAGACAAAGCTTTATGGGGGTGCTATATGCACACATATGCTATAGAATAAGCTATCTGAATGCTTAAAAATACCTTCCATCTGTCACCGCACCTTAATAGGTACACAGAAATTAAGTATGTGTATATCTGTCTGTATAGATACGTATAAATATATATCCCCAAAACAAAAACTCATTCTCTTACTTATACATAGGTAGAATATAGGTGAATATACATATACATTTATAGGTAGAACAAAAAAACCCTCAGCCTCTTTAGGGCCATGTGTTTTCTCTGAGTAATTGTCACAATTAATTAAAATACATGTGTATGCCTTTTTAGATAAATTTCATCAGACCAGTTTCTGTCTGGTTGGAAAATAATAACTGCCTATTTGCTAAGTGCCCCTGCCCCCATACTATGTTCCAGTGAACTAAAGACCTCTGGCAATCATAGATTTACAACTCAGCAAGATTAAACAATTTATTGTTATTTATGACATCCAAGCTGTATCTTCTGTATTATATTCCACATTAGCATCTATCACCTTACATTTGGGAGATCCTGTCCAAAAAATGATTATGCCTCCTAACCAAACATTCAGCAGGGCTGCAGGAACAGGCCCCCTGAACAAACATCCTGCCAAAGTACTTTAAAGCACCGTGAGCTGCCACAGCTGTGCATTTTCAGATGACTCAGCAGATTAGCGTGGAGTCTCTTAGCCTCTGCTTGGTCTGTTCCTTTCAGTGATCTCTCACATGGCCCAGTCCATTCGGTTTGAAAATCCTCATGAAATGAGCAGATTATGATCTGGCTTCAGTAGAGGGCCATGGGGTGGGCATGGAGGGGAGAGGGTTTGCTCATAACACAGCCTGAGCCTCAGAAAGGTTTCAGATGGAAAAGCATGGCACTGACTCAGCTCATGTTTAACAGGAAATAATGCACAGACCACACCAAAAAAGCCCTTTATGTTGTGTGAAAGTCTATGCCGGAGCAGCTGCTGCCACCTCATGTACTGTGATAGAGTGTGCATGTGTGTGTTTGTGTGTGCATGAGTGTGAGTATGCACACAAATGTGTGCTGGGAGGGGGAGGAGATCACACCTTCCACAGTCGCCACCTCAGCCTTAGCTAGCAGCGTGGAGAATTGCCAAAAGTCAACAGGAAGCTGCACCAAAGCAACTGTGATCACCACATCAGCAGGCGCTTTCTGGTTAGTAAAGCTACTGGGACTGAAAAACACACACGATCTCGTCCTTCTTTTATTTTAATCAGAGCAAACTATTTTTATAATAATTGTGTTCTATGAATAAATAATTCATAATGCTGTAACCCATTATCACATTCAATCCTCCCAACAACCCTAGAAGATATGTAGACAAGTATTATTACTTTCCCTATTTTTATAAATGAGGAAATAAACCCCAGGAGGCTAGGTGACTTCCCCACGGTCATAGAAGTTGCAAACAGTAGTATCATGATTCAAATCCAAAGCTTCTCCTTTGGTCTTTATCATTTTAATTTTGAAGGTAATGCATATGCATGTATGATCTTTTAAATCCAGAGATGTATATGGAATAGATAGGAAAAGGGACCCTCCTTCCCCATTATACACCCCCTCCACCCAAGCTATATACACTGTTGACTAGAGTATGTCCTTTCAATCCTATTTTCTATGCCTACATTATATACAGAAAAGCAGGATTACGTTACACACAATATTCCAGTCATTGCTGTTTTTCACCAACAAGCTATCATTCACATCTTTTTCATACTACATATAAATTTATATCATTTATTTTAGTGGTGTATATTGTGCAGTTGTGTCATAAACTATGTACCTGTTCTCTGTTGAACATATAGATTTTTTCTGAGTTTTTCCTTAGCAAAATGCTGCAGTGAGTACCCTTGTACACAGATGTTTGTACATTAGTTCTAGAAAAATCTACAGTAAAGATTCTTAGATTAAGAGATTCCCAGGTTATTAGAAAACTACTCTATTAATTTAGATATATACTTCCAAATTGCCTGACCAAAAAGTTATGTCAATTTAACTTCTATGAACAGTATACAAACATGACAATTTTCCATCACCTACACCAACTCTGGGTAATTTCATCTTTTTTACAAGTTGATGGATTGTTTTAATTGATATTTCTCTGGTTATTAATAAGGTTGGCCACCTGTTCATGTGTTATTATTGATGATATTTGTATTGAATTGTTTGAATTTTCTTGATTTCAAAAAACGTTTTACATGTCATAGATATTAAATATTTGTTGTAAAACTCTCCTTCCAGTATTGTGTATGTGTTTGGTCAAGTAGAATAAACTCTCGTCCTCTGATTTCAGATTCCTTTCTCTTTCCATTAGAAATCCCTAAATGTAAAACTACATATTGATAGCTAAAAACCAGGATGTTTACTAGAGAAAAAGAATACAAAGGCAATAATTAAATATTATATTTATACAAAATACCTACTAGTACAAACTTAAAAAGAGAAAGTAAAAGTCAAATGCTTCTACGACTTCAGACTAAGAAAAATAACTTTTGAGGTTGAATGTTCCTGAAATTTTTCTTTTCGTACAACTACGGACATGACTTCAAAAGTTGATGTGACTAAAAAATGTAAGAGATGAAAGATATTTGAAGACTCAGAGAAGGTGGATTTTCATTTTAACAAGTCACATATATATTCTAGATATCCTCTTATTCGTAACTAAGAGAGTCAAATCAGATGAAAGAATCTAAAAATTTCCCTTTGACTGTGTTAAGTAGAAGTAGTAGAGGCATATTGGCCAAATCTTGAGTGTTTGCAAATTGACTCTTAAGGCTATAGGCTGGCACAGGTCATTGAAGCCCTAGCTTTTTATCTTTAATTTTAAAATCCCCAAACAATTTATACTAATTTTTCTTGTCCATTATTTCCAAATAATCTTGTTTAAAGGTTATTACAGTGCTTGCTCATGTTACTGTTGTCTAACAGAAGGGTATCCGGGGCCTTAAAACTGAGAGGGTTAGGATTAATGATTCCAATACCTATGCTTGGACATCTCCAAAAGTGGGCTCCAACTTCTTGTCCTCAAGTCTGTATAGAAACTAGCAAACTTCTAGAGTTCACAAAAGGCTCAAAGAGAACAGATGTTTTATAGAAAATTCTTAGAGCAAGTTTCACGCATGATGTTGCTGATGCGTGTCTGCCTTTTCAATAAACATCACTATGCTTTATCACAAGATTTAATAAAGCAGCTTAGTTAAAAATGCCATCTGGGTCTCTGGACACATTAAACAAAGCTTAAAATAACCACCCCAGCAACTGGGAGGACCCAGCTGTTCTCATAATCTGTCCCACTCCTTTTACTTCCCCATAAAAACAGTGAATGAAGACCACAGACTAAAAGCATCCAGAAGGAACTGACACAAACAGGGAGATAGATGGAGCCAAGGGCTCCTGTAAGTTTGCTATTGCTCACATAATAGATTTGCTAATTCCACAACCTGCGGATGGTGATTAAGAACGGGAAGCAGAAAGAGGGAAGAGAGAATCATAGAAGGGCTCATTCAAGTTTTCTAATGTATCACAAACCTGTCCTCCCTAATGTCTGGATCATAGCAGCCCATTCCATTCACCTATTCTCTAGTGAACTCCAATAGAAAATACAAAGCCATCACCACCCAGTTCTTTCTCCCTTCTAGAGATGAGATATCAGCCACCCAATCCCAGATTCTCAGATCCATTCCAGGAAAGAAGCCCTAGGTATTGAAGCACAGCTTTCCCTCCCTCCCTTCTTTCTTCCACCCCAAGATTTGTTCCCCAGATAGTTCTAGTAAATGCAAAACCAAGTATATTCTCATTCTTTAGAGCAACCAGCTTTTCATGGCCAACTGGAATCAAACACAACCTGCACGAACATCTATCTGGAGGACACTCCCAAGGCTCCTACTGAGCCAGCCTTCTGCATACCACTGCATTTCAGCTTCCTAGTTCACAAGACACTGAGACATTCTTGAATTCTGCAAGGTGCACTGTGTCTTAATAACTTGGCTGCTCATCATGTGGCCAATAAAGGGCATGACTAGTCAACAAATAAATTTTCTCTTGGCTAAAACTTGCAACAAAACTGTAAGCTGTTTAACAAGGGGCCCACTACAGGTTATGTTCAATATATACAGTCAAATCCTAACTATCTGAGATATATTCAGTTGACCATACACCTTTATATTTCAGTAAAAGGTCTTTACATTTCCCAGTGCTATCGATGTTACAAAGTGCTTTCATATGCAGTGCTTCATCTGATTTCCAGGATAATTAAATGATCCTGTCATACCTGATTTTTAGATGAGGAAACAAGTGGTTTCTGGGTATTTCAAGAGGCTAACGCATCTGCCCTCCAACTTGTATGTGAAAACCAAAAACAAAATTCCAAGGCCCTTCAACCATCTGAATGGACTTTGACTCTTTTGGTCAATATATGGCAGAGCTAGGAAAAGAAGGTGAGTCTTCCAGCTGCTGATACAGGGTTTTTTCTGCCATACTCCATTACCTCCAAGGCTAAAGTCAAAAGAGTGTGTGGTTATCACATGAAAAACTCTGGTTTGGATTTCCCAAATGTGTATGTAGTATTTGGGGATTGACCTTAATTTAACCTACAGTTCTTTTGGGTTGTAACAGTCTGACTCCATTTTTGAAAACAAAACAAAATCGATTTTAAATGCTGAATTATAGATCTTTGCTGTCCAGTATGGTAGCTACTAACCACTTATGGTTATTTGCATTTCTATTTTAATTAATTAAAATTCAGTAAAATGCAAAATTCAGTTCTTCAGTTGCTCTAGCCACATTTCAAGTGTTACAGTAGTCACATATGGCTAGTGGCTGGGACAATGCAGATTATAGAACAGTTCCATCATCAAAGAAACTTCTATTGAACAGTGCTATTATATAATGTCATCTCCAGAGAAAGAAGACTTTAGAAAAAGTCAGAAACGGCCGGGTGCAGTGGCTCACACGTGTAATCCCAGCACTTTGGGAGGCCAAGGCAGGCAGATCCCTTGAGGTCAGGAGTTCAAGACCAGCCTGGCCAACATGGTGAAACCCCGTCTCTAGTAAAAATACAAAAAATTAGCTAGGCGTGGTGGTGCATGCCTGTAACCACAGCTACTCAGGAGGCTGAGTTGGGAGAATCACTGGAACCCAAGAGACAGAAGTTGTAGTGAGCCAAGATTGTGCCACTGCACTCTAGCCTGGGTGACAGAGCAAGACTCCATCTCAAAAAAAAAAAAGAAAAAGAAAAAGTCAGAAACATCTTGAGGCAGGCATAGTGCTGTCATCTGTCCAATATTGAAGATGATTTAAGAATAAGAAAGAAGAAGAGAACAAAGAAGATAAAAAGATGTTGCCTTAGGTGTACCTACCCAGAAAAGGACAAGGGCATTCCTGTATTCATTGTGTTGTATTTTAGCTCTTAAACTTTTTAAGAGATTAGAATAATTTGACACATAGAAGATCTAAACCACTGAAGAGGCTCTGAAGCAGAAAAAAGTAGAAAGAAAATAAAAAACTAATTAGTTACAAACTAAGCTTAACCACAATTCGTTTAAATGATACTATTTACTCTTCACATGATTGGTTTTTCTTTTGCTTTATAGTATGACATAGTTTATATCTTTAAAGGGGAATTAAAATATTTCTGGGAATTTTTAAAAGTAAGTTCACACAGCCACATAAAAGCTACAGAAACAGATAAAACCTATCTTCTCATTTATTCCCTAATCCATTCAAATTAAATATAAAAATCCAAGCAGCCACAGTGATATTCAAAAAAGCAAAAGTGAGACAAAACAAAATTCATTTGTCACCTGTGGAGGTAGTTAGCTCACCTAATCTTCACTCCAAACACCAGAAATTTTTAAAAGACAGAAATAAACATATGTTCTGCCTTCCCGGAAGGAACTATGTTTCAGGGTAGCCAAATAACCCAGTTGTGAAGAAAATGGTCTGCTTATAGAAAAATGCCAGCTAAAACATGTAGATAGAATTAGAGAATTAGAAATTCACCATTTTGAAACCCCTAATGAAATAATCAACTCAAGCAAGGATCATTAATAAATGCTAAAACAATCAAGTAACTATTGATACAGAATATAACTGAATATACACATGGTACAAAGTTCACGTCACAGACTACTGGCTTGACCCAAGGGGGAATATAGCAGAGGAGATAGGCAGCGATCACCCTAACCTTGCGATCATCTCACCATCACTAATGATGGGATGTGAATACACATTATTGCCTATGAAATAGTCTTTAAAAAAAGAAGTTGAACCTGAATCTAACTAAACCTTGCAATGGGCTGAACGTGTATGTCTTCCCCAAATTAATATGTTGACATCCTAACCCCAAAGGTGCTGGTATTAAAAGGTGGGGCCTTTAGGGGGTCATTAGATCATAAGGACAGAGGCTTCATGATTGGAATTAGTGCCCTTATAAAAGAGGCCCCAGAGAGCTAGCTAGTCTCTCCCACTATGTGAGGGCCCAGCAAGAAGGCCAATCTATGAACCAGAAAGTTGGTCCTAACCAGATATCAAAACCACATGCTCCTTGATTTTAAACTTGCTAGCCTCTAGGACTGTGAGAAATAAATTTCTGTTCTTTATAAGTCATCCAGTTTTTGGTATTTTGTTATAGCAGGCGTAAAAGCCTTTAGAACTAACTTCCAGTTAACCAGGAAAAAACAGAGTGAAAAGTTAAATGACACCATAAAAAGCAACCAGAAAATTCCAGAAGGGGAAATATTCTACAGGACAACTGACTAGTTTTTCAACAAGTCAATTTCACTAAATAAATACATAAACAAAGAGTATGTGTATTTTCCAGGTTAAAACAGTCTTGAGCTAAATAATCAAATGCAATGTGTATCCCTTGATTAGAAGAAACTAATTTGAACAAACCAGCCACAAAAGATATTTCAGGGAGACCAAGCTGGAAGGATCACTTGAGGCCAGGAGTTTGAGACCAGCCTGGGCAACGTAGTAAGACCTCCATCTCTACAAAAACAATAAATTAGCTGGGCATGGTGGTGTGCACCTCTAGTCCTAGCTACTCAGGAAGCTGAGGCAGGAAGATCACTTGAGCCCAGGAGTTTGAGGCTGCAATGAGCTATGATTGTTTCACTGAACTTCAGGCTGTGTGAAAGAGCAAGACTTTGTCTCAAAAAATAAAAGGACATTTCATAATAATTGAGGAAATCTGAATGTGGACTGGGTAATAAATGATATAAAAAAGCCATTTTTTTATTTTGTTTGAAAAGATGATTTTGTAACTATACAGGAAAATGTTCTTACTTTTTTAGAAATCTGTACTAAAGAATTTAGGGGTAAAATATCATTTTCTTTAATATACTTTCAAACACAAGCAAAAAATAGTCATGACACAAATATAGCAAAATGTTTACAATCTATGTTCTATGCTTGCCTGTGAGTGCCATTAATCTCATCTCTCTGCTTTTCTGAAAGTTTGAAAATTTCAAAGTTTTATAATAAATTTTTTTACATCCCATAATTTTATAATAATTTTTTTAAAGTTTGAAGCAAATCAACAACTATAGCTTCAAAAATATCCTGACCCACAATAAACATTGAACAGGGTATATTTCTCCCATTTCCTAAAAAAGTTGGCCCAGGAAGGAGTATGAGAGCTGCCATAGCTCTCCCAAGGCTCATTATTCTCCATCACTCCATGGGAAATCCCAAAATAAATTTTTTAAAAAGTTGTTTAAATTTATAATGTTTTTGATTCTATAATAATTTTATAATAAAATAATTGTAAAATGTTTTTGATTTTATAATTTATAAAATTTTTTATACATGTTTATGTTTGAAATGTCTATTTCAAACTTTATGAGATATTAAAATATAAGTAATATAGTTCATCATTTTAGAAATGCCATGCTTTTCTTCTCCAGCAATTACATAATCAAAGAGTAACTGTAGTTTTTCCTAGAACATTGCTTTGTAGGCTGGGCATGGTGGTTCATGACACTTTAGGAGGCCAAGGCAGGCAGATCTCTTGAGATCAGGAGTTTGAGACTAGACTGGGCAACAGAGAGAAACCCTATGAGTAGTAAAAACACAAAAATCAGCTGTGCGTAGTGGCGTGCACCTATAGCCCCAGCTACTCAGGAGGCTGACGTGGGAAGATCACCTGAATCTGGGGAGGTCAAGGCTACAGTGAGCCAAGACTGTACCATTGCACTCCAGCCTGGGCAACAAAGTGAGACCCTGTGTCAAAAAAAAAATGAAATTTAATTTAAAAAAAGAAAATTGCTTTGTAAAATTAACTTTTTCAATCAAAACCAAGATTTTTCAGATATAGAGAATGCAGCCCACTGGTCAGATTTGTCAGTTCAAAGAGAAAAAATTCTAGTTTCCTATTTTTCTAGCCTGCTTATGATTATCCAATAGGATATCAAAAAAGACCAAAGCCTTTGGGATCCATGTTCAGTATTCCTGAGTCTAACTCAGGATGCCAAATCAGGAGACAAGCACATTCTCATCAATTTTCAATCATTCGAGACCAATTTTGCTTATAATTATCCAGTTCTTTTAGACCACCTTTCTCCTGAAACCAGCCTTATGGCTATTCACTTCACTTTAGCATAAGCTCCCAAGAAGTTGAACAAAATGAGGAAACGATTGGTTAAAGTTGGCATTTGAAATTCTGAAACATGTCCACCATTCCCTTCACCCATGCCCGCCCCTCTTAGAAGTAGTACTTTCAGATTATTTAAGAGTCGATGCTTCTATGTGGATTTTGTCAGCTGTCCTTTATAACAGCTAGTGCGTTTAATTTGACTCTATTTTAAGCATATATTGACCTATGCTAATTATCTGTTAAAATAAATTCCACTCTTAGAGTTAATAAAGTGTGTTTGTCATGGAAGACCCATTGAAGTAAGAAGCTGAGGAGCCCTTATGGTAAAGTGGGACAAGAAATAATAAGACATAATAATTTTCCCATGCAAATCAACAACCGTAGCTTCAAAAATATCCTGACCCACAACAAGTATTGGACAGGCCATGTTTCTCTCACTCCCTAAAAAATTGGCTCGGGAAGGAGTATGAGAGCTCCCATAGCTCTCCCAAGGCTCATTATTCTCCATCACTCCACAGGAACAGCCTGTCAGAGAAGAGTGAAAGACCATTTGTCAACCTCTCTTCAACTCCCTGATTCTAGCCAAACTTCATCAATCTCAAGTGAGGAGCCAGAGAGAAATCAAACCCCATATATCCAGCATCATTGTCTACTGGAGTCAAAAATCACAATTCCACTACCCACCCCAACACCACTGGCCCTGTTTCTCCCAATTGCTTTTTATTGTGTTTTTAAAAAAATCCTCTTTCCCTAACCCTGCAACACCGAGAAGGAGGAATTATAGTAGATAAATATGAAGCATGGAGATCCTTTAAAAATGTTTTTAATAATAAATGAGAAAATGAAAAGGAAAGGGTTGGGAAGGAAGGAGGGAATACAAATGCCAGGGAAATGTTCAGTTTTGCTTTTAAAGATGTTAACACTCATTTATACATCTGCAAGACACTCCCCTTAAAGACAAGTTCTATGAGTGTGGGTCTGGTTGCATGAATAAGGATAAAATTACCTTTTTAGACGATGTTTCCCACATATCATTCAGAGACCCCTGAAGTTAGGTATCCCTCTTGTAGATGTCCTTGAGATGCTGCTGGACCTGGGAAAGAGGAAACTGGGATACGGGTCTATGCCAAAAGGTGCTTCTAGTTATAGGACAGAGAGGAAAGGGGCAGAGGGAGAAAAACCCGAAGTCTGAGAATCTGGATTGCAGAAGACTACCGAGGTCGTGGGAGAAGGGAGAGAAAACAAGGATGAAAAGCGAAAGGGGAAGAGGCATGAAATGTTGTCAAATGTCAAAAGGCATTTGGAGAGAAGTTGGGAATTGCATTAAGAAAACCACTGCAAATCTCGTTTCAGACCATTTAGAGATATGCCCCCTGGGAACTGCGAGCTCAGGCTGTTTAGCATCAAACAAATGGATCCACTCCATCCCTACCCTAATTAAATAAATCATTCAGTAATTCCACTGGGTTAAAGAACCAAAATATTAAAAACCTTCAGGACCTACTCTTGCCAAATATGTCAGGGATCGTGTGTGTGTGTGTGTGTGTGTGTGTGTGTGTGTGTTCTGAGACACCACTACTGTTAAATAGGCAGAGCTAAGACTTAGGGGACTGGCAGATTATTGCAAAAAGGGCACGGGGCAGAGGGACTATGTTGTGAGCCTGGGAAAGAAGTTTGTGTGGGGACTGTGGGCAGTGAACGCGTTGGGAACAATATGGAAAACTGGGAGCTGCCTTGGAATCTACAGGGCCGGGTAAGAGAATGTCCGAAAGAAAAATGAGCAGGTGCGGGATGTGTGCAGAGTCGGAGAAGAGTCCAGGGCACCCGGAGTGGCTCCAGGAACGACGGACACCCCTCAAGGCTTTTGGGGGCGGTGGGTACTAATAGAACCCAGTGTCCGGGGTGCGCCGGGGAGGCTGCGAGCTTGGCGGGAGTGGGGCGCTGGAGGGTGAGGACGCAGGAGTGAGGAAGCAAAGCCTGGACCGGGCAGGGGCCTCCCACCTGGGCCCGGAGGCAGCAGGGGGACAAGGGCTAGGAGAGGGCATGGCGGCAGCACGGCGGGAAGCGAGGGGCATCCGGACACTCACCCCGTTGGCCGCAGCCATCTGCCCCATGATCTCGATGGCCGTCCTGCTAAAGTACCTGCCGTCGCTGCCCACCACCGTGGTGCAGCACCGGCGGTCGCTCAGGTCAATGGATGATAGCACGCTGTGGATGAATTTGCGCAGGTAGTTGCGCTGTCCCTCGAAGAGGCCGGTAGGTCGCCGCAGACCCCCGCAGCCGGCCGGCCGCCGGTCCTCGTAGGGCGCGGTGGGCACTGTCAGCACCGGGATGGGGCTCCCCTCCGTGGCGCCTCCTGGCCGGTCCTGCTGAGGCTTCCGGGGCTGGAGGCAATCTGCAGCCTGCCGGGGGCCTCCGCCCACCTGGCCGCACACCGGGACTCCGCCTCGCGCCCAGGCCCCCTCTCCGGCAGGTCGGCACCCTGCGCCCTGCACCCGCCCGCCTGGGGACTGCCCGCCCCTCCTCTCCGTGCGGCTGCTCGCTGACTCCCTCGGCGGAGATTGCTTCTGCCTTCCTGTAAAGTTTTCTCCCGCCCACCTTCTCCGCTGCCAGACCACCCGAGGTGTCCTCAGTTTCTCCCCAAGTTGGACTCACTTTCGGGGTGTCCCAAAAGCCTGATTCCAGGGCCTGCTAGCCCGACCCCGGTGACGCCTGCACCCGCGCCTGGCCCCAGCCTTCACGCGCGATCGCCGCCCTCCGGGGCACACCCTCCGCCAGAAAACAGCCAGCGGGTGGCGAGACTTTGGGCAGAGTCCGGGTTCCTCTCCGGCGCCAGGCCCGTCTCCCTGTCTCCCTGGGAGTGCGCAGCCTACACGCACCAGTTTCTCTTTAGAACAAGCACGGGGAGGGATTTGGGAGGGGGCTGAAACCTTTTGCCATCAGCGAACAGCCTCAGCCAAAAATAACCCTGGAAAGGCGAGCTAAGAATGGTTATCTCCTGCCAGCGCTGAAATCGGAGGCTGGGCGCTGCATGTGGGGTGTGTGTGTGTGTGTGTGTGTGTGTGTGTGTGTGTACCCTCCCACCCCGACCATTTGTTGAAGGGAATCACCACTGTCAGACTTCAATCCAACAGGACCCACTCGAGCCATCCACACTTTCCCCAGCCTCCTCCAAAACAGCACACTTTCCGGTATGGACAATTCTTTTTTTTTTTTTTTCACTTGTTTGTTTGTTGTGGTGGTTGCAACAGCAGCAACACAGACGACACATATTTCCCTATTCTTCTCGCCCTTCTCACCCTCCCTACCCAGCTCCTGCCTTAGAAACAGGCTTGGCCTACACTGTATCTGTCCACACTGCCTGAACTCTTCCCTGAATTAATCGTTTTCAATAGGAGGGGGCTAAATCCCTTATTAATGCCCTACCAGGAGTGAATGAATAAAGCCAAGTTAAAGGGGAACTGGGTACCACATACTGTGCTAGGTTCCTTTGCAAGTATCCTTTCATTCTGCTGGAGCTAAAGATGTTCTGCCTCCTCTCCATAAAACGCACCCAAACTCCAAAACCAGGAAATTCTCCATAGAAAATAGGAGTGAAGAGAGACAAGACTAACAGGATAAACCGCAAAGCAGGAAGAAAGTTTTGTCTCCCATTTCGCTCAAGGAATTTTTGGACCCACCAAGGCTACTGTCCAGAAAGATCCTGCTGCTTCTCCTTCCCCAAATATTGTCCACTTCCTGAGAGTACGGCGGACTCGCCGCAGGCTTATAAAGTGTTTGGTCACAGTAAGACAACTGTGAGTAATAACACACATTGTATACTGTTTTGCAATTGATAAAAGGCTTTGCATCTGTTTTTTCTTTGGAGGCTGAAGAAAAGAATAATGGTATTCACGCAGTTCCCATTTTACAGATGAAAACAAGAGGACTTTTTCTCTGAAGTCAGGAAAGTGGTTACAATGGTACTTTCTGCCTGTCCGAATTATGTATTGCCCCTCCCCTTTCTATTAATAACATTGAAGTGTGATGGGACAACCACTGAAGCTGTCAGTTGAAACCTGCTGGGACTTTTTAGCCATTCTCTTCAACATAAAGAATGGGTGTTTTTGGAGGGGGTGAGAGGAATGGGGAAATGTTGTCAAAGAGTACAATGTTTTAGTTGAGACAGGAAGAATACATTTTGTTGAGATCTACAGCACAGCATGGTGACTGTAGTTTACAATGAAGTATTGTGTATTTCAAAATTGCTAAGACAATAAATTTCAAATGTTCTCACCACAAAAAGATAGGTTTTGAGGTGATGAACCTATTAATTCTCTGGATTTAATTATTCCACAATGTATACATATATCATAACATCACATTATACCTCCGTAAATACATACAATTTTAATTTGTCAATTAACATTTTTTTAAAAGAATAGTGTGGCCAGTTGGGGAGGTTTTTTTTTTTTTCCTCTAGTCTCTAGTCAGTCTCCAAGATCCCATTCCCCATAAAATTCCTGTCACCCAGGTGGAGTGCAGTGGCACAATCATGGCTCACTGCACCCTCTCCCTCTTGGGCTCAAGCGATCCTCCCGCCTACAGGTACATGCCACCACGCCCAGCTAATTTTTGTAGCTTTTGTAGACATGGGGTTTCACCATGTTGCCTAGGCTGGTCTCGAACTCCTCAGCTCAATCATTCTGCCCACTTTAACCTCCCACAGTGCTGGGATTACAGGTGAGAGCCACCAAGCCCAACCCATAAAGTTCCTAACTTTTTATCTCCCTGGGAGTGCACAGCCTACACACACCAGTTTCTCTTTAGAACATACTTAAGAGTCTTGGCTTAGCATCCAACAGACAGAACTTTAACACTTCTACGGATCTGTGCACCTGTCTATGGTGTGGGGTTTTTAAGATCTCTTTCTAATGACACTTTATTTTGCAAAGCAGGACAGTTTCATTCCCAGAAGAGCAGGTATGGTAAATCTTTTGTTCCAGTAATGAAGAAAATGATCCAAACCCTAAGCCTCAGAGAAGCCCAGAAACCCTCCAGGCCTCCATCTCTCTGCTCCTAGCACCTGCCTCTCTCTTGACATCAACATCATTCTCCCCTCTCACAGCCCAGCTCCTTCCACAGACCCAGGGATTAGGCACCAGCACCTCAGACTAGATTTTAGAGAATTACCATTCAAGAGGCAATCCTCTTCCCTTGGTTCCAATTTCAAGGTTCTCAAAGACTGGAACAGGGCTAGTTTGAGGCAATGTGCCCCATCGCATAGCCAGAAAGAACCTTACAGTGAAAAGGAAAACAATTCTTCCAAAGTAAGGGGGTGCTGATCCCCAGAGGGAGGACAGATGGGCAAACAAACAGTAACCGGGCCACCACATGCTTCACACTCACTGATCAAGGACTTCTAAAACCACTTTTCTTTTCTCTGAATTTATATAGGATTTTGTATCACTCATAAAGGAATGTCTTATAGGCTGATAACACCTTTCTATTCATGCTTACACTTAACGTTTAGGCTAGGATAATTTCCTAATCTCAGTGTCCTCACTATAAGATGGGAATTATTATAATCCCTACCTCATAAATTGTTGGAAGGATTAAAATACTTAGTAAAGTGCCTGACTAATAGAAAGGCATTCAATAAATGTTAGCTATTCATGGTGTCATCATCATTATATTTACCATTATTACTAATCTCCTGTATTGCAAGAATTATAGTTTATATTTTTGTAGACCATCACTGTAGCTAAAGGGTCTTTGGGCCATAGCTGATATTCCATAAAGGTTGGTTAAATTGATCTGTGGTTTTTGACTATGGAAACTCAGAACTCCCTCAAAATGTACAAAACAGATTTACCTGCTAAATAAATCTCTTCAAAGCTGACCCCAGGTTTGATTGAATTAATTCCAATGAATTTGTCACAATGATGGAGAAAGGAAACTTAGAGGGCCCCACAGTTGTTTGCTGGTAAAATGAGAAGTTTGGATTAGATCAATGTTTCCCAAAATATTTTCCTCAGAATGTTAGTGCCCCTCGAATCCTGCACAAAGCAAGAGTTTCATGACCAAGTAGCTTCTAAAACTCCTGTACACTCTACTCCCATTCTTCACAATGCACACTTTCATATTAAAAGTTCTGAGAGGTCCTCAACAGAAGACATCACTTAACTTTTTTTTTTTTTAAAGACAGATTCTCACTCTGTCACCCAGGCTGGAGTACAGTGGCCACCACTCCTGGCCTAAAAATTTTTTAACCTGGTGCTTCCCAATCTAAACTCACAGGGACCAGTTTTCTTAATGAAAGAGAATCAGACTAACATGTAACCATAGCTGGTGACACTCCCCTGCCCCATTCCTTGTATGTCCTCAGTGGACTAGGTCAGGAATAAATAAATTTTCCTGATTCTCAAGGGCTGGTCACTCCTTTGCACTGAGCTCAAAGCTTCTCTGTAGCATGGGTCACAATGAATGGTAGCCCTGATAGCCTAGAGTAGCCTTTCAGCCTTCTCTGAGCCTCTAAAGACTGAGGATCCTTGGCATGAAATGGAGCAACTGATATACCCTTGCTTCCCCTGGGGACTCTCTTGCTCTCAAAAAGGCATCAGCCATCATCTCCATCTAGAGAATATACTAGCTGACTCAGCTTGACCAGCCTGTACCAAAATGAGAATCTGGGTAAAATAAGCATTGAAACACTTCATTCCTTGTAGATTCACAAAACATATTAGCATATTAAAGACTATGAAGTTCTGCAGGAAAAAAACCTATTTAACTTTAATCCAACATTGCCAAGTTTTATTTGACCATGGAAGATTTTTCCAAAACACTTACAAACAGATCAAGGACATTAATCTTTCATGAAACACTAGATCCCCAAGGTCCTCTCCAGCTACATCATTCTGTGATTTTCTTTTTTATTTATGATGCATTAAAAGATTAATCTCTATCAGACTTCCATTTAGAAATTCACCAGAATGTGCAAAGGCAGCAGGTAAAATTGCTGAAGGGTATTATAAAAATACCCTCCAGTGATTTTTGAAACTTAAACTGAAATATTTATATAACTATATATTTCAGTTTGTATATATATATATATGTATATACACACATATATATGTGTGTATATATATTGGTGTATGTATATCTATATCTATGTATATATGGCATTATATCCATTTTACAGATGCAGAAACTGAGCTTTAGAGGGGGTGAGCAATTGGTCCAAAGCCACACAGCACACAGGTAGTCATTGATAAAGGTAAAAACAAGAGTTGAAGCCTGAGGTGTAAGGACACAGAGACAAGTACACAAATGTTTACAAGTTACACATATGACACGTGCCTTTAACATGAATTTCTTGAACATTCATTTAGAGGCCTTACAATGAAGACATCAGACTGGCAGCAAGTTCTGTTGGAATCAGGGGAGCGTGTTCTTCTATAATCCCCTGGCTAACAGGAAAGCACACTGATTTGGCCCATGGTAGTTATACACTCCCATTGAGTCAGGGGCCACTTCTATGCACACAGGAGGTGCTAAAAATATGCTGTTGACTCATTGCCTCTAAGAGCAGAAGAAATGCCAAAAGTATAGGACAAGAGGCAGAAAAGCACACGGAAAAATGTCGTAGGGCAGTCCTCTGAGGAAGTGTTAGATCCCTTTGAAATCTGTCCAAACACTTTCTTGTGCTGGGGAAAGTCAATTACATATTTCAAGCAACCCCACATGTCATACGAGTATCTTGTACGTGTTTGTGTACTCGTGTCTGTGAACTTACATCTCAGACTTCAACTTCTCGCTCCCCACCCTTATCAATGACTGCCTGCATGGCCTTGGGCAAGTTGCTTTCCCTCTTCAAAGCTCAGTTTCTGCATCTATAAAATGGACATAATGCTACCTACCTCATGGGGTTAGTGATCACATTTAAGGAGCTAATATGTGGAAATTGCTTACACAGTACCTATCACATAATAAGGGTTTAATAAGTGTTTGATGTAATTGTTTTGATTATTACTACTATTACTAACATAATAATTACTACAATAATAATGATTCTTATTCTCTATATTAGTATTATCTTTGAAAATGGGCATGGATTATGTCTATGTAACACTTTTGGCACAATATCTAGCATTATATCACACACAAATTAGAGAATTCATGTTATTAAGGATGAAAAAATATTTTTACTGACCCTTCAATTCTTCGTAAGTAACTGCAAAAGAAGCCATTATCCCAACACATGAAATAAAAAAGAAAATTCAGTTCCTCTGGAGTTTGTTTTTGGAGGTAGCCACAGGATACCTAAATTTTTTTTCTTTTCAGAGAGACCGAGGGGCTCACTAGGTTGACCAGGCTGGTCTTGAACTCCTGGTCTCAAGCCATCCTCCCACCTCAGCCTCCCAAAGTGCTGGGATTATATGCATGAGCCACCACATCCAGCCTACCTAAAATATTGAATGCTGTTAATAAATCTCCTGAGGCCAGCATAAGAAGGTGATGGGCAAAACTAATGCAGGTATGTTTTTCTGGCTTTTTCATGTATTGGGCCAAACTTTGAAAAGCACTTACTATTAATGGCTAACTTGCAAAATTTGTGATTTATTAAAAGCAGATTTTAATTGTTTTACCTAAAAATAATAGGCCTCTGATCTGCCAAAGATGAAGATTTAATTTCTAGGTGTTCCCCACAATACCTAGAAACATCAGTGGAATCGATTATTAAACACTTTAGAACTATTCTCATCAAAGTTCTTTAATATATAATACAGCAAAAGAAAAGTTTCTTTTCTAAAGGCTTCTCTATACTTTTTTTAATAGTTGAATTTCATTTCTGAAGGCTCCTAAAAAGAATAGAATTTAGATCTTTATTAAAGAGGCAATATATTTTCCATGTTTAATTTAAATTACATTCCATCAGTCATTTGCAATCTTAGCCTACACAGAATTTTTTTTTTGGTAGTTTTTATGTTTGGCTTTAGGAGGGGATTCCCAATAATCTCTATATAAATATTTCTAATCTCTATATAAATATTTTAACATTTCAATGTAAATTAGTTTTTTAAAGCTATTTTATCCATAAAAATAATGAATTTGCATGGCTGAGGGTGAAATAATATGTTACCAGGACCCCTCAGTTTTAGGGGTTGTGAGTAGATCCCATCTTCATGTTCCTCCAGCCCAGCCCAAGCCTGGCTCAGGGCCTCCTCCCCCATTTGCCAGGAACCACCATCCCCAGGGATTCTATGTGCCCTGCCTGACCAGTGTTCTCCATCAGAGTTTACCAATCTTTTGTTCATTCCCTCAGAGCACAGCTAAGCAAGAGTACACTAATTTGAAAATTAACTCAAGCAAATAGAGGAACAATATCCCCAACACATTGCATTTTAACATAGGGTTTCCTGGACACACTGTTTCAACCCAAGAGTTGGGCTAATAGTAGGAGTTCCATCTGCTAAAATACGGCTGTCAGCTTCAGAGGGAAATTCATGAACGTCTTCGTAGTTTGTTTTTACGTTTCACTTGGCACTGTTTCTAAAATTTCCTCTGAAGCCAAAAAATAAGTTATTTCCCAGCACACTGGGCACTTTTCATTTATCATTGGATTGATTTTTGTAACTTGCAGTAGGAGCTGAAATCGACCAGGGGGTTCTTATCCAACAGACAGCAGCAAAACTCTTTGTGTATCTGCGTTCCTTTCAACAAGCGTGACTTCCTCAATGGCATCATTCGTGAGCGTAACACAGAGCTCAGCAATAACGTTTCTTCACTAACCCTACCAGGTATCCAACATAGGATGTTACTTCCTTTCACTGTTTTCCGACTCCTGGCAGATATTAATCATTGGGATTTGGGAACAAGGAAATAGAATTTCTGAGAATGCTTGGGAATTCCCAAATTCATATGATTTTCATAACACTTCACTTACAAGTTTTTGAAAAATAATAAGTGACTATAATAACAAGCAAATAGTCGTTTTTTTCTGTAACAGGATTATATGAAAAGTTTTAGTAGTCTTCTGTTTTAAAGAGATATGATAACAAATGATGATTTATTATTATTATGAGCCAACATATTGTAACAAGATTATAAAATCCAATAGCATTAATAGAGAAAACATTAAAAAGAAATGAATGTTATCACAAAATAAATGCTAAGGAAAAGTCCTTTAAAGATTGAAAGGTAACACCACAAATACTTAATGCTTTAATCGTTGTTTACATCACATTGTTATACAAGGCATCAATCATCCCCTCCAATACCATTTAAATAACATAACATTCTGATCTCCTGGCAAGATGAATAGCACTAGAAAGAAGCAACTGTCAAAATTGCCGATTTAAGGGTATATTTTGTTTCTAAAACTTGGCATTTCTTAGAAAACCTCTCATAGGATTTGTAAAACATATACTATGCCTAGGAACACATTAATATTTATTTGCAGAAATGGTTCACTGTTAGCAGTGGACAAGGCCATGAACACACACTTGTAACACAGCAACAGATACAAGAAAGTCTGACTGAGGCTCCTTTACTGCTCCTGTCCTGTTCACCTTAACTTTCATCTCCACATGTCAGTGCTTCCTCATCTTGCTTGACTTGAAGTCAGTGCATTTCTTCAAGCCAGTAAGTTCTCTATACTGACTATTAAGCTGTAATTTTCACAGGAAAATTAGAATGTTCCTTCCCATTTTCCTAATTTCTCAACTGATTTTTCTCAGAATTCAGAATCCATAAATATTGAAATGCCAGGAGAGAATTTCCAAATGGAAATGCTGTTCCCTTCGTCCATTTTCAGAAGAAACCGTAGGATAGTGTTATCCTTCTCTTCTCCAATTTTTTTTTCCCTGCAAACTTATGGTTATCACCTCTTTAAGTGAGTAGCTCACAATTTTGCCTCCCCTGCAAATGGTCCCAAAACAGTGAAGTGGGTCCTCTTTAGCTGTGTCTTTAGTACATAATCCTGCATTTCTGACCATATGCAGGGAGTGTGACCCAGGGAAGGATCCCTGACTCAATGGGATTTCTCTTGCTGTCTCTAGAATTTGAACACCAGAACCCAGACGTACAGAGGCTGGGAGCCATCGTGGTGTGCTATATTGATGACGGCAGCAGTGGGTGGTGTGGGGGCAGTTAATTGACAGCTACCTGTTGCTGACATCCCAGGAACTGCCTGAACATCCTCTTTCCCAGTCATAAGATATCTAAGATTCTGCAGTATTCTTCATTAAATCCTAGCATGGTTTAAGCTAGCCAGAATTAGGTTCTGTTGCTTTCAATCAACAGAACCTTAGCTAATACATTGTTATTTCCTGGTCTTTGTTCCTTTAATTTTCCAGGAAAAGAAGGGAAAATGGCTTACTGGTTTTAAAAAGAGACAAGGGACAACATACCATTTATGCAAAATTTAGAAGCACTCAAAGGAAACTCTGGAAAGTTCCTGAGACATATATATGTAGGATCAGCATAAAACTTGAACAGTGTATCTAGACCATGGTTGCCACGGTTGCCTTGACACAATGAACATCTGTATCAAGATCATATTTTCTTGGTGGGACAGAGAGAAGCACAAGGCGGGACTCACATTTACAGTAATCCTTGTTTTCCAGGAACCATACAACCCAGTTTGTCCAGAGCTGTTCATCTTAAGTTTGTTATCCCACCATAATTATAAATAGAACCTCCTTTTTCTCTCAAGAATATCCCACTTTGGATGATAATTTCTGTGACTACCCATTAAGAATATTTAATAACTATAGAAAACTGCTTCTCTATATTTTTTGTATGTTTGAAACATTTTATAACAGAAATATCTTTAAAGTTATCACCTACACAGAATATAGCTGCCAAATGCTCCTACTCTGCTATTCTAACCATGAATCCCTCTGGGGCCCCTTCCTCCTACGGCGCTTGTAAGGATGAAATGAAATAAGCTCTATGAAGTGCCCAACAGTGACCAACACTGAATAAAATACAGCCACCATAGGTGGCCTTCCCTTATGTTCACCAAACTCCTGATAAGTTATTCGGTGATGTTTTAATCTTAATATTTTATGTAGATTATACATTCATCTGATTCAAAATGCAAAAGGTACAAAAGCGTATACAGTTAAAAGTTTCCCAACCCACTACCATTTATCTCCCTGGAGGCAACTGTTTCCAGATTTTTGAATATCCTTAAAGAATATCATATGTATGGAAAAGAAAGATTATATATTTATATGCATCTGTGTATGCATTTTCCTATGAGAGGCTCACAAAGTCTCCTTGAAGAGATATCATTATTACAAATACCCCTCAATTTACAATGGGGTTATATTCCAATAAACTTATGAAAATATTGTAAGCTGAAAATGCATTTAATACACTTAACCTACTAAACATCATAGCTTAGCTCGGCCTACCTTAAACACTCACATTAACCTACAGTTAGGCAAAATCATCTAACAGAAAGCCCATTTTATAATAAAGTGGGCTTTGAATATCTCGTGTAATATAATGAATACTGTACTGAAAGTGGAAAACAGAATGGTTGTATGAGTACTCAAAGTACAGCTTCTGCTGAATGTGTATTGCTTTCAAACTATCTTAAAGTTGAAAAATCATAAGTCAAAATATTCTAAGTCAGGGATTGTTTGTACTTCTACTTTACATGATGAAATTGAGCCTTGAAAAGATTAAGTGACTCGCCCAAGGTCACACTGGCAGTTAAATAGTGAAACTTGGATCCAAATTGTTCAGTCACTACATGTATTGTCTTGAAATTTGAAAAAGAGGAAGAGGAATTAAACTACTAAATTGAAGGACTATTTTAGGCATAGAAGAAGCAGATGCCTTCATGTCCAAGTGATTGTGAAAAGCCCACTTGCCCCAAAATATGTCTCCTGGTCATATGAAATTCCACCATTTCAGATTTTTACCTGGGGATTTAGAGTAATCTGCTGTTTTCCTAGAGCTCCCCTAAAATAGAAATAGAAAATTTTGGAAGGCTAAATATATGCTAACATTGGAAAACTGATTTTCTCCCCTTCGTAAGGCAAGGTACTGAAGGAGGGGGCCCTACGGGCCGTGCAGGGACATCCTGGAGGCATGGGGAGAAGAAACTGAAAGGCAAGTTTGTAAGGAACAAAGAATACCGATCTCAGGATTCTCCCTTGAACCTGCCCTAACTTTGTTCAAATAGACTTAGCCACTGACCTGCTGTCAAAAGACCACAGCCAATCTGACTTGTTTTCAATATAATGATGAATATGGATTTGGTCCCTTCATCCAACATCCTCAGCTGGATCTTTTTTGACCAAGGATATACATTACTAGGTGAGTACAGGCAGTTAATTCTTCCACACGGGACTTCGGAGTTTCTGAGTTAACCAGAATCACCCACCTTAACATCTGCCAGTTTATACCCCAAGTCCTGACCAGTGCCCCCTACCTGCTATGCCTCATGTTTTCAATAGAGCATAAAATCAGAAATGAAAGATGAAACATCATAGCCAATATCACAGAAATAAAAAGGATCCTAAGAAACTGCTAGGTATAATTACACACTAACTAATTGGATCATCTAGAAGAAATGGATAAATTCCCAGACACATAAAACCTACCAAGATTGACTCATGAAGAAATTTAAAAATCTGAACAGACTAATAGCAAGCAAGGAGGTTGAATCCGTAAGAAAATGTCTCCTATCAATGAAAAACCCAAAACCAGATGGCTTCCCAGATTAATTCTACCAAATATTTTAAGAAGAACTAATACCAGTCCTCCTCAAACTCTTCCAAAAAGCTGAAGTGGAGGGAATACTTCCAAACTCATCTGACAGGGCCAGCATTACCCTGATTCCAAAGCCAGACAAGAACACTACAAGAAAGGAAAATGACAGGCCAATATCCTTGATCTACATAGATGCAAAAATCCTCAACAAAATCCTAGCAAACCAAATTCAATAGCACATTGAAAGAATCATTCACCATGATCATGTCATGGTTCAACATAAGCAAATCAATACATATAATATACCATATTAGAAAAATAAAGGATAGAAACTATATGGCCATCACAATAGATATAGAAAAAGTTTTTGACAAAATTCGAAACCCTTTCATGGTGAAAAAAAAAAACACCCAACAGATCACGTATTGAGGGACTGTATCCCAACAAAATAAAGGCCATATATGACAAACCCATAGCTAACACCATGATCAATGGTGAAAAGTTGAAACTTTTCCTCTACCATCAGGAACAAGACAAGGATGCCCACAGACACCACTTCTCAGGGTAATTAGGCAAAAGAAAGAAATAAAAGGCATCCTAATAGGAAAGGAAGAAGTGAAACTGTCTCTACTGACGGCATGATCTTGTTATATATAGAAAACCCTACAAACTTCACTAAAAAAAGGTTAGAACTCAACACAAAGAAGGGAACAATAGACACTGGGGGACTCCAAAGGTGGGAGGGAAGGATGGTGGGAGCAAGGGTTGAAAAACTACCTATCGATTACTATGCTCACTGCTTGGGTGGTGGGATCATTAGAAGCCCAAACCTCAGCACCATGCAATATACCTGTTTAAGAAACCTGTACATCTACCCTCCTGACTCTAAAATGAAACATACAATATTTAAAAAACAAAAACAAATAAATAAAATTTGAAATCTGTTAGAACTGAACTGATAGGTGAAATCAGTAAAGTTGTAGGATACAAAATCAACAGATAGAGCCTTGAACACAGCAACATCCAGCTGTCTGACACGAAAGTCTCAGGGGCAAGAAAACCTCTATATGAACTCAGAAACAATGAGCTAAGTTGTGTTTATGTCTGAAAGGATGTTAAGAACTTCATTCATGTTACATCAGAGCCAACAGAAAGAACCAACAGGAAACCTGTACCCAACAAACAGAAATGACAAGATGAAGGGAAAGCAGAGGTAAGGGCTTACCTTAGAAAGGGCAAGTGATTAGCTCAATATACAATACAATGTTTGCTCCTGAGCCAAAAATTTGTACAATAATTTGGACATTACTTGCACAACCAGAAAAATCAGCCACTCATTAGGAAAATGTGTTTCTGTAGAAGTCTTAGGACTCAGCTATCTATAATAACATGAAAAGACAATATTTTCATCCAAAATGAGTATTTTTGTTTGTCTTGGCTTGTTATTCTAACGTCAACAGCCTCTAAATAAACTGTTGAAGTACATGATATAACCACCTCTTTCTCCATCTTTCCCATTGCTCCCATAGGGCTTCAGTTGTGCAATTTCACCATTAGCAAAGCTTTTTGCTGAAATCTGGCTTTTCAAAGGGAGAGTATCCAGAAACAGAAGATGCTGATCTGGGAGGCTCTTCCTAATAGAACTGCTGCTTCAGTTTAACTTGAAAAAGCCCACACCCAGTTCCTAATGACAAACATCTGAACACCGGGTCTTCCCCTGAGCAAGACCATGCTATGCCTCCTGCTCGCTCTGTTCTATAAGCAACCCACAGATTGCTCCCTGTGAAGAGGAGCCTGCCAGGGGAGCAGCATTCCACCAGACCCTGATTTAGCAAGATATTTCCATATCATTCCCCCAACCAGCTGGAAGTCCTCCACTGCTCTTGTGTAAAAATCTAACTCATCTCACTGAATTTCCTGATTTAAAAGTCTAATTCATTTCACCAAAAGTGTGACAGAAGGAAACCAAGTACACCATCTCTCTCTTACCAAACCAAAGCTATTGCATGTGCATTCTGGGGGGAAAACATGGTCCAAATATGTTATGGAGGGGGTGCCAGCCCAGTGTCATCCTCTTACTATTGCCATAGGATCTTGGCTGATGGCATCAGAGGAAAAACAAGTTTATCGATTACTTTCAACCATTAAGCTCACTCCTCCATGAAAAATATGTCACAAGTCCAATGTCTCTTATTAAAATAAGCACTGCAAAATATAAAGGAGTCACAGTTTTAAAATGGGACACACGTTCTCTAAGCGGTGAACCACGTTAGAGGTGCACTGTTTACAATGTATAAAGTCCCCTGGAGCCAGGGTTAGGAAGCGCATCTGTTCTTTGATGTTCTGGGATGAAGGAGAAAGGAAAATGTGCTGCCAGAAGTGAGTGGGAAGGAGCCCATGAGATAAAGGAAGTAAATCCATTTGCTGATTGCAATAATAATGGTAATACACGAAGCTATACATACATATATACATACATACATACATACATACATACATGCAAATTTTCACATTTTTTTAAAAAAAGAACTTAAGGCTTCCACTCATGTAATCAGCCCTTATGAACTCTCCTGATTAGCTGCAAGGAAAATCTTCCTTTCTCCTCTTTCTTGCACCATCCTGGGCTCCCTTTTGGCTTGTTTTTTTTTTTTTTAACTTATAAACGAACAGCTCATATTCTGAAGTTTGTAGTCCCCTCCCGCCCCCTCTCTCTCTATACGGCTCATTTACATTGGCAGCTGTCGTGCTGCTGGGCATCCTCAAACCCACAAGTTTCCCTTTAATGTTTGAGCAGACAAACATGATCATGCACTAGGCATCACTGTGCCTCTCAAAATGCTTTTTTGTTTTTTTTATTGCATCTGAGAGAAATCTCAAGGTTGCAAACCTGGAGTCAGAATTGTCTCCATGTGTCTCAGTGGGAAGAGTATCGTGTGAAGGAACAAGTTGATTCTACTAATCAAAAGGATTTTTTTTTGATATCAGGTCAACCTCCGAATGAATTTATATTACCGAGTGGAGGGTCACATGAAGAAAATGGTCAAACAGCACCACCTAGAGCAAGAGCTGAGAAGTGCAGTGGAGCCGGGCTGTGTCAGGAAAGAAAAGCAAGCTGGGGCCTGGCTCAGCGCTCTCCCCTCTGCTCCTGTCTGCATGGAAAGATTAGGATGACAGTGGCAGGAAGCCTGTGCACCTAGTATGCATCACTTGAAGGGAACACACAGATTCCAGTAAAGAGTTGGAAGGAAATGTTAATACCAGGCTCTGCTAAACAATATCAAATGAGTCCTAGATGAGGCAAGCGACTTTCATCAAAGTTTCCTGATACCTGAAAAGACAGCCCAGGGGATCCTGCGCTACATGTGGTGTATGTAAATTAAGCGGGTTTTTTTTCCCCTTTGTAATCAAGGCTCATACACAAACAAAATCACACTTTAGAAATGGCCTATTTCAACTTGTAACTAGCTTGCTTTCAGGGGCTCCAGGTCAAAATGAAATAGAGCACAAAGACGCTTTCTCCTTAGGGATCATACACAAATTCACTCTGTCCGTTTCTTTCCCACATGGAGCAACAAAGCCGTCAGACCTCTCCATCCACACATCGGGTCCTTCCTGATTAAAGTGAGATAAATCACAGCCCTCTCTCTCCAGATGGCAGGCGACAAGAGGGGGATGCTTGCCTCAAGAAGTCCTCCCCATCCCTCTGCATTCATGCAAGCCCGAGCGGAGAGATGCAAGAAATTACGGATGCATTTTAATTCCCCAGACCCTGCAATTAAAAATGGAAATTTTTTGGCCACGCCTGTTGGCTCACGCCTGTAATCCCAGCACTTTCAGAGGCCGAGGTCGCCAGATCACCTGGGGTCAGGAGTTCGAGACCAGCCTGGCCAACATGGTGAAACCCTGTCTCTACTAAAAATACAAAAATTAGCTAGGAATGGTGGTGGGGGCCTTTAGTCCCAGCTACTCGGGAGGATGAGGCAGGAGAATCACTTGAACCCGGGAGGCAAAGTTTGCAGTGAGCCAAGATCGCACCACTGCACTCCACTCTGGGTGACAAAGCAAGACTTCATCTCAAAAAATGTTTTTAAAAAATGGAAGTGTTGTTCTTTCATTTGTAAATGTGTTTTGGTAAAAGAGGGGCAGTTTAAGCAACCCTTTCTATTGTCTACATTGTTAAAATTCATCCGACATGGACTCTTGACTCTGTTTTGCCTGGGCAGACCCAATTCAAGCATTTACAACAGCTATAACCTCCTCAAATCAAAAAGAGGAATCAGCATTATTGCTAAGTTCAAATAAGGTCTTGTTTTATTTCATTTTTATTTTTGAATGCAGCCATTTCTCCATGTGCTGTCATCAGGTAAGATTGTCAGTCCTGATTAGGTAAAGGTATTATTACAAAATGCAATTCTTAAAAATTCAGTGTCTAACTACACTTTTAATAAGCCTTTCCCCCTCCCCTATGTATTCTCCCTTAGACACCCCTTCTCAAATTTCAAATCACAGAAACTAAAATATGATGCCTAAAGAGAGCCTAGCCACTGCCCAGTCCTCTAATTTGATGAGTGGGAGTACTGAAGCCCAGAGGAGGTCAAGTAATTTGTTCCCAATGTCTTAGATAAGAAGAAAATGACCAGCTGGGAAATCCCACTCATGTCAAGGCAGAGGCACAGGGCCACAGACTGTGGTTGAATTGTGCCACACTCCTACATCCTTCTTTAGGAATCACAGAACATTCCTGTGTTGAGTCGGAGTCACTGACTTCCTTTTCAGGCTGATTGAGTTCTGTCCTTACAGGCTGCGACAAGAAGTTTTGGTATTATGCTACACCAAGACCATTTATCTAGTTCAAGAAATGCACAGTCCTTAGAGCCCAGCAACTTTCCCCATGTCCAGTAAATGTAGCTTCTCCATTAGAAGCTGTCAGAATGGAGCCTTCTGGCTCATCTTGATTTTGATTTGTGCAAGAATGAATGGTTGTGCTAAGACAGCTTTCCTAGCTGATAGAGAGCGAAACTTTTTTCTCATAATCTATAAAAAAATTAAATTAGAACTTTTTTCTCATAATCTGTGAAAAAATATTAAATTAAATCTGGCTCGTCTTGATTTTGATTTGTGCAAGAATGAATGGTTGTGCTAAGACAGCTTTCCTAGCTGATAGTGAGCAAAACTTTTTTCTCATAATCTATAAAAAATATTAAATTAGAAGCATAGAGTTTATTTCATGACTTTTATCTTCCTTCAATTTTCTTGTGGGCATAAATGATTTGTTTTTATCCTGCCTGCCCCCCAATCCCTTTTCCAAGAGACTAAAAGAGTATCTAGTGCAAAGTGGAGACTCAAATATTTTTTAATAAACAGTGATCCCAGCCACCCAGTGCATGTTGCCAAATGCCAACCCCATAAATAATCAAACACATCATCTCATTCAGCCAATCAAAATCAAGTGCTACCTATTTTTTTAAGTTTTCATAGCCCTTGGGCATCTGCTTTCTCAGCATTTCCCAAACTTGAGTCATTCTCATCCTGCCTTCCTAATTTTGATCTGTCAATTACCTCTACTATTATTTATTTCATATATTTTTAAATAGACCCACTTTTGAAACTTAAATACACGCCTTTTAAAAGGAAGCTTTCTTACTACTATACATCAAAAGCCATTATTACTTGTTCTAAGTACTCATAACAACATGGTCACAACTATTAAAATTTACTAATGTGCATCCACATACTCTCTAAATTCATGGAGCATCTGCACACACTTTAAGAAACAATTCTGCATTACTCACTCAATTTTCTTGACATCCTTCTGAGGCAGGACAAACCTTGGGCCCAAAGAATTGAGGTAGGAGTCCAAGCAAGTTGCCAGCCACATAAAGGCAAACCTTGGCTCAGAAGTCAGGACTACCAGCCCCTAGGTTATGGTTCATGCTCTTTCCTCTGCTCTCCAGAACCTCCTATCTCCAAGTGTAGTTAGCAGCCCAGATGCAGCAGCATCCTCTAGAGACTTGTTAAAAATGCAGAAGCTCAGGCTCCACCCCAGGCCTATGCAGACTGAATCTGCATTTTAACAAGGTCCAGGTAATTCACGTGCACATTAAGTTTGAAAAGGCCTGGTCTAGATCAGCGGTTCTCTAACTTAGCAGCACATTAGAACCATCTGTAGAGACTTTAAAAATACCAGTGCCTGGGCTTCACCTCCCAGAGAATCTGACTTAAGTGTCTGGGGTTTGCCCTGAGTCTAGGTATTTTTAAAAACTCCTCAGCTTATACAAAGCTGGAAGGGCCGGGCACAGTGGCTCATGCCTATAATCCCAGCAGTTCGTGAGGCCAAAGTGGGCAGATTGCTTGAGTCCAGGAGTTTGAGATTAGCCTGGGCTAAAACCCCATCCCTACAAAAAAAAAATACAAAAAGTAGTTGGGCATGGTGGTGGCACATACCTGTAGTCCCAGCTACTCAGGAGGCTGAGTCCTCACTTCAACCCAGGAGGTCACGGTCTGGTCAACAGAGCAAGACCCTGTATCAAAACAAACAAACAAGCAAACAAAAAATGCTAGCAGCTTACCAGCTAGGGAGGCCTGTAGAGGCAAGTTTTCCAAATGGGGCTACATTAGTTGTTCCAGAACTTTAGCTGCATCAAAACCACCTGGATGGCTTGTTCAGCTATAGAGGGTCTGGCCATGCCCCTAGAGTTTCCAGCTGAGGGTCTGGAATGAGGCCCGATGATTTGCATTTCTAACAATCTCCAGGTGATGCTGATGCTGTGGGTCCAGGGACCACATTTTGAGAATCTATGCTAAATGAATCGGAGAAGACCAAAGCTCAAACTTATTCCAAGAACTTTTCAAGGCCCACCTGCAAGTTGTAGTGGAAGTAAGCATCTAAGGGTGCAAAAAAGTTTCACTGTAGACTAAGGCCTTTTACCTGAGCTCTCAAATGTTCACATTTCTCTTATCAACCTAAATAACAAACAGAGAGAGGCTCTCCACAAGAAAAAGATATTCGTTTGGAAACAGAGCCTTGCAATAGAAACAGGCAAGCCAGAGTAAACTATATGCATATTCACGGAGGTAAAGGAAGACAAAAGAAAAAATGAGGAAGATTATATGATCATTTGGAAATGATTATCCTTGGCTACAAAGATCAATAACAAAGGTCATGCCAGGCCCAGGTTGGACAGGCAGTTGTTGGGCAAATATCCTTCAGAAGCATTGTTGAGTGCAAAGTTGCAATGGGCTTTGTGCAAGATTGTGTTTTTTGCAGTCTTCTGTGATAAGTTTTTGTTATCAGGCATACATGCCCAAGAATTCTTTATTGCATGGCCTTCCCTGGCTCTATTTGTCAGGGTTTTGGTTAGGGGAGGGGTATTTTTAACACTCTCAATGTAAAAAATGCCATAAGGTAGGTACCCCAATTGCTTGTTTCGTCTTCATAAAATAACTTTTCCACCCGAACAAAGTCTACACATAAATTGTAAAAATACCCTGGCATGCAGTCCCTGGAAAAGTCTGGAGTCATTCTCGGGGTTCCCACCCAGGTGGGCAAGCGTAGCCACCACAGATAAACACAAAGTAGGGGTCCCCGCTGGGGTTCAGCGGCAGGCAGTGGCCCTGGTTCTGATATTTGGCTGAAAACACAGCTCCTCTTTGTCACCCTCAGGACATTTCAGCTATTTCCTAGATAATAATCTCACTTCACCCTGCACAAAACAGGCACATGATCATGTCACTCTGACCTGGTTTGAGTCCAAGGAGAATTTTGTTTTTAAAATAATTTAGGTTAGTAGTTAAAATATGAACTTTGGGCCAGGAGTGGTGGCCCATGCCTATAATCCCAGCACTTCGTGAGGCCAAAGTGGGCAGATTGCTTGAGTCCAGGAGATTGAGACTAGCCTGGGCTAAAACCCCATCCCTACAAAAAAAAAATACAAAAAGTAGTTGGGCATGGTGGTGGCACATACCTGTAGTCCCGGCTACTCAGGAGGCTGAGTCCTCGCTTGAACCCAGGAGGTCACGGTCTGGTCAACAGAGCAAGACCCTGTATCAAAACAAAGAAACAAACAAACAAAAAATGCTAGCAGCTTACCAGCTAGGGAGGCCTGTAGAGGCAAGTTTTCCAAATGGGGCTACATTAGTTGTTCCAGAACTTTAGCTGCATCAAAACCACCTGGATGGCTTGTTCAGCTACAGAGGGTCTGGCCATGCCCCTAGAGTTTCCAGCTGAGGGTCTGGAATGAGGCCCGATGATTTGCATTTCTAACAATCTCCAGGTGATGCTGATGCTGTGGGTCCAGGGACCACATTTTGAGAATCTATGCTAAATGAATCGGAGAAGACCAAAGCTCAAACTTATTCCAAGAACTTTTCAAGGCTCACCTGCAAGTTGTAGTGGAAGTAAGCATCTAAGGGTGCAAAAAAGTTTCACTGTAGACTAAGGCCTTTTACCTGAGCTCTCAAATGTTCACATTTCTCTTATCAACCTAAATAACAAACAGAGAGAGGCTCTCCACAAGAAAAAGATATTCGTTTGGAAACAGAGCCTTGCAATAGAAACAGGCAAGCCAGAGTAAACTATATGCATATTCACGGAGGTAAAGGAAGACAAAAGAAAAAATGAGGAAGATTATATGATCATTTGGAAATGACTATCCTTGGCTACAAAGATCAATAACAAAGGTGATGCCAGGCACAGGTTGGACAGGCAGTTGTTGGGCAAATATCCTTCAAAAGCATTGTTGTGTGCAAAGTTGCAATGGGCTTTGTGCAAGATTGTGTTTTTTGCAGTCTTCTGTGATAAGTTTTTGTTATCAGGCATACAAGCCCAAGAATCCTTTATTGCATGGCCTTTCCTGGCTCTATAAGTCAGGGTTTTGGTTAGGGTAGGGGTATTTTTAACACTCTCAATGTAAAAAATGACATAAGGTAGGAAACCCAATGACTTGTTTGGTCTTCATAAAATAACTTTTCATAAAATCTCAGTAAACGTGGAAATATCTACACCGCTATCTCTGTAAATGTGTAAACATTTACAACGCAATCTGTATAAACATGGAACTATTTACACCGCCGTCTCTATAAACATGGAAATATCTACACCGCTATCTCTATAAACATGGAAATATCTACACCGCTATCTCTATAAACATGGAAATATCTACACCGCTATCTGTATAAACATGGAAATATCTACACTGCTGTCTCTATAAACAAGGAAATATCTACACCTCTATCTGTATAAACATGGAAATATCTACACCACTGTCTCTATAAACATGGAAATATCTACAATGCTGTCCCTATAAACACGCAAATATCTACATCACTGTCTCTATAAACATGGAAATATCTACACCGCTATCTCTATGAACATGGAAATATCTACACCGCTGTCTCTAGAAACATGGAAATATCTACAACGCTATCTCTATAAACGTGGAAATATATACACCGCTATCTCTAAAAACATGGAAATATCTACACCGCTATCTCTAGAAACGTGGGAACATCTACACCGCTAACTCTATAAACCTGGAAATATCTACACCGCTATAAGTATAAATATGGAAATATCTACACCGCTATCTGCATAAACATGGAAATATCTACAATGCTATCTCTATAAACATGGAAATACTTACACCGCTATCTGTATAAACATGGAAATATTTACAAAGCTATCTCTCTAAACATGGAAATATCTACACCGCTATCTCTATAAACATGGAAATATCTACACCACTATCTGTAAAACATGGAAACATCTACACCGCTGTCTGTATAAACATGGAAATATATACACGGCTATCTGTTTAAACATGGAAATATCTACACCACTGACTGTATAAACATGGAAATATCTACACCGCTATCTGTATAAACATGGAAATATCTACACTGCTGTCTCTATAAACATGGAAATATCTACACTGCTATCTGTAGCAACATGGAAATATCTACACCGCTATCTCTATAAACCTGGAAATATCTACACCGTTATCTGTATTAACGTGGAAATACCTACACGGCTATCTGTATACACGTGGAAATATCTACATCACTATCTCTACAAACCTGGAAATATCTACACTGCTATCTGTATAAACATGGAAATATCTACACCGGTATGTGTATAAACGTGGAAATATCTGCACCGCTATGTGTATAAACTTGGAAATTTCTACACCGCAATCTGTATAAAAGTGGAAATATCTTCACCGCTATCTGTGTAAACGTGGAAATATCTACACCGCTATCTCTATAAACGGGGAAATATCTACACCGCTATCTGTATAAACGTGGGAATATCTACACCGCTATCCCTATAAACGTGTAAACATTTACACGGCTATGTGTATTAACATGGAAATATTTACACAGCTATCTCTAAAAACATGGAAATACCTACACCGCTATGTCTATAAACATGAAAATATTTACACCGCTACATGTATAATCATGGAAATATTTACACCGCTATCTGTAAAAACTTGGAAATATTTACACCGCTATGTCTATAAAAATGGAAATATCTACACCGCTATCTCCATAAACATGAAAATATCTACACTGTTGTTTGTATGAACATGAAAATATCTACACCGCTATCTCTATGAATATAGAAATATCTGCATTGCTGTCTGTATAAACATGGAAATATCTACACAGCTATCTGTATAAACATGGAAATATCTACACCGCTATCTGTATAAACATGGAAATATCTACACGGAAAGCTGTATAAACATGGAAATAACTAGACAGTCATCTCTATAAAGATGGAAATATCTCTACCGCTATCTGTATAAACATGGAAATACCCACACCGCTATCTGTATAAACATGGATATACCCACAACGCTATCTGTATAAAGATGGAAATATCTGCACCGATATCTTTATAAACATGGAAATATCGGCAACTCTATCTGTGTAAACATAGAAATATCTACACGGCTATTTGTGTAACCATGGAAATATCTGCACTGCCATCTGTATAAAGATGGAAATATCTACACCGCGAGCTTTATAAACATGGAAATATCTACACCGCTATCTGTATAAACATGGAAATACCAACACCGTTATCTGTATAAACATGAAAATATCTACACCGCTATCTCTATAAACATGAAAATACACCACCATATCTATAAGTATGGAAATATTTACACCGCTATCTCTATAAACATAGAAATATCTACACCGCCATCCCTATAAACATGGAAATATCTACACCGCCATCTGCATAAACATGGAAATATTTACACAGACATCTGTATAAATATGGAAATATCTACACTGCCATCTGTATAAACTTGGAAATATCTACACTGACATCTGTAGAAAGATGGAAATGTCTACAAAGCGATCAGTACAAACATGGGAATTTCTACACTGCTACCTGTATAAACATGGAAATATCTACACCAGTATCGGTATCAACATGGAAATAACTACACAGCAATCTCTATAAACATGGAAATATCTACAAAGCTATCTCTGTAAACATGGAAATATCTACACAGTTTTCTGTGTAAACTTGGAAATACCTACACCGCTATCTGTGTAAATTTAGCAATAACTACACCGCAATCTGTGCAAAGATGGAAATATCTACACCGCTATCTCTGTAAACATGGAAATATCTACACCGCTATCTGTATATACATGGAAATATCTACACTGCCATCTGTATAAACATGGAAATATCTACAGCGCCATCTGTATAAACATGGAAATATATACACTGCCATCTGTACACACATGGAAATATCTACACAGCCATCTGTATAAACATGGAAATATCTACACCGCTATCTCTATAAACATGGAAATATCTACACCGCTATCTGTATAAACATGGAAATATCTACAGCGCTATCTGTATAAACAGGGAAATATCTCCACCGCTATCTGTATAAACATGGAAAAACTACACCGCTATCTGTATAAACATGGAAATATCTACACCGCTATCTGTATAAACATGGAAATATATACAATGCTGTCTGTGTAAACATGAAAATATCTACACAGCTATCTGTGTAAACTTGGAAATATCTACACAGCTATCTGTGTAAAAATGGAAATATCTACACAGCAATCTGTGCAAAGATGGAAATATCTACACTGCTATCTCTGTAAACATGGAAATATCTACACCGCTATCTGTATAAACATGGAAATATCTATACCGCAGTCTCTATAAACATGGAAATACCTCCACCGCTATCAGTATAAACATGAAAATATCTACACCGCTATCTGTATAATCATGGACATATCTACACCGCAATCTGTATCAACATGGAAATATCTGCCACGGTATGTGTGTAAACATGGAAATATGTACACAGATATCTGTGTAAACTTGGAAATATCTACACAGCTATCTGTGTAAACATGGAAATATCTACACGGCAATCTGTGCAAAGATGGAAATAACTACATCGCTATCTCTGTAAACTTGGAAATATCTTCACCGCTAACTGTATAAAAATGGAAATATCTACACCGCTGTCTGTATAAACAAAGAAATATTTACACCGCCATCTGTAGAAACATGGAAATATCTACACCACAATCTGAATAAACATGGAAATACCTACACCGCTATCTGTATAAATATGGAAATATCTACAACGCTATCTCTATAAACATGGAAATACCTACACCGCTTTCTCTATAAACATGAAAATATCTACATTGCTATCTGTATATACATGGAAATATCTACACCTCCATCTCTATAAACATAAAAATATCTACACCGCCATCTTCAGAAACATGGATGTATCTACACCGCCATCTGTATAAACATGGAAATATCTACACCACTATCCGTATAAACATGGAAATATCTACACCACTATCCGTATAAACATGGAAATATCTTCACTGCCATCTGTATAAACATGGAAATATCTACACCGGCATCTATATAAAGGTGGAAATATCTACACCGCAACCTTTATAAATATGGAAATAACTACACCGCTATCTCTATAGACATGGAAATAACTACACCGCTATATGTATAAATATGGAAATATCTACACTGCCATCTGTATAAAGATGGAAATATCTACACCGCGAGCTGTATAAACATGGAAATATCTACACCGCTATCTGTATAAACATGGAAATACCAACACCGCTATCTGTATAAACATGGAAATATCTACACCGCTATCTCTATAAACATGAAAATACTTACACCACCATCTCTATAAACATGGAAATATTTACACCGCTATCTCTATAAACTTAGAAATAACTATACCGCCATCTCTATGAACATGGAAATATCTACAGCGCTATCTGCATAAACATGGAAATATCTACACAGACATCTGCATAAACATGGAAATATCTACACCGCCATCTCTATAAACATGAAAATATCTACACCGCCATCTTCAGAAACATGGATGTATCTACACCGCCATCTGTATAAACATGGAAATATCTACACCACTATCTCTATGAACATGGAAATATATTCACTGCCATCTGTATAAACATGGAAATATCTACACCGCCATCAGTGTAAAGTTGGAAATATCTACACCGCAATCTGTATAAATATGGAAATACCTACACCGCTATCTCTATAGACATGGAAATATATACACCGATATCTGTATAACCATGGAAATATCTACACTGCCATCTGTATACAGATGGAAATATCTACACCGCTATCTGTATAAACATGGAAATACCAACACCGCTATCTGTATAAACATGGAAATATCAACACCGCTATCTCTATAAACATGAAAATACTTACACCACCATCTCTATAAACATGGAAATATTTACACCGCTATCTCTATAAACTTAGAAATAACTATACCAACATCTCTATGAACATGGAAATATCTACAGCGCTATCGGCATAAACATGGAAATATCTACACAGACATCTGCATAAACATGGAAATATCTACACAGCCATCTCTATAAACATGAAAATATCTACACCGCCATATTCAGAAACATGGATATATCTACACCGCCATCTGTATAAACATGGAAATATCTACACCAATATCTCTATGAACATGGAAATATCTTCACTGCCATCTGTATAAACATGGAATTATCTACACCGCCATCAGTATAAAGTTGGAAATATCTACACCGCAATCTGTATAAATATGGAAATACCTACACTGCTATCTCTATAGACATGGAAATATCTACACCGCTATCTGTATAACCATGGAAATATCTACACTGCCATCTGTATAAAGATGGAAATATCTACACCGCTATCTGTATAAACATGGAAATACCAACACCGCTATCTGTATAAACATGGAAATATCTACACCGCTATCTCTATAAACATGAAAATACTTACACCACCATCTCTATAAACATGGAGATATTTACACCGCTATCTCTATAAACTTAGAAATAACTATACCGCCATCTCTATGAACATGGAAATATCTACAGCGCTATCTGCATAAACATGGAAATATCTACAAAGACATCTGCATAAACATGGAAATATCTACACCGCCATCTCTATAAACATGAAAATATCTACACCGCCATCTTCAGAAACATGGATGTATCTACACCGCCATCTGTATAAACATGGAAATATCTACACCACTATCTCTATGAACATGGAAATATCTTCACTGCCATCTGTATAAACATGGAAATATCTACACCGCCATCAGTATAAAGTTGGAAATATCTACACCGCAATCTGTATAAATATGCAAATACCTACAACGCTATCTCTATAGACATGGAAATATCTACACCGCTATCTGTATAACCATGGAAATATCTACACTGCCATCTGTATAAATATGGAAATATCTACACCGCGAGCTGTATAAACATGGAAACATCTACACAGCTATCTGTATAAACATGGAAATACCAACACCGTTATCTGTGTAAAGATGGAAATATCTACACCGCTATCTCTATAAACATGAAAATACTTACACCACCATCTCTATAAACATGGAGATATTTACACCGCTATCTCTATAAACATAGAAATAACTACACCGCCATCTCTATAAAAATGGAAATATCTACACCGCCATCTGCATAAACATGGAAATATGTACACAGACATCTGTATAAACATGGAAATATCTACACTGCCATCTGTACAAACTTGGAAATACCTACACTGACATCTTTAGAAAGATGGAAATGTCTACAAAGCGATCTGTATCAACATGGGAATTTCTACACCGCTACCTGTATAAACATGGAAATATCTACACCGCTATCTGTATCAACATGGAAATAACTACACCGCAATCTGTATAAACATGGAAATATCCACAATGCTATCTCTGTAAACATGGAAATATCTACACAGCTATCTGTGTAAACTTGGAAATATCTACACCGCTATTTGTGTAAATTTGGCAATAACTACACCGCAATCTGTGCAAAGATGGAAATGTCTACACCGCTATCTCTGTAAACATGGAAATATCTACACCGATATCTGTATAAACATGGAAATATCTACACTGCCATCTGTATAAACATGGAAATACCTACACCGCTTTCTCTATAAACATGAAAATATCTACACTGCTATCTCTTTATACATGGAAATATCTACACCGCCATCTGTATAAACATGGAAATATCTACACCACTATCTGTATAAACATGGAAATACCCTCACTGCCATCTTTATAAACAAGGAAATATCTACACCACCATCTGTATAAAGATGGAAATATCTACACCACAATCTGTATAAATATGGAAATAACTACACCGCTATCTCTATAGACATGGAAATACCTACACCGCTATCTGTATAAACATGGATATATCTGCACTGCCATCTGTATAAAGATGGAAATATCTACACCGCGAGCTGTATAAACATGGAAATATCTACACCGCCATCTGTATAAACATGGAAATACCAACACCGCTATTTGTATAAACATGGAAATATCTACACCGCCATCACTATAAACATGAAAATATCTACAACGCCATCTTCAGAAACATGGATGTATCTACACCGCCATCTGAATAAACGTGGAAATATCTACACCACTATCTGTATAAACATGGAAATACCTTCACCACCATCTGTATAAACATGGAAATATCTACACCGCCATCTGTATAAAGATGGAAATATCTACACCTCAATCTGTATAAATATGGAAAAACCTACACCGCTATCTCTATAGAGATGGAAATATCTACACCGCTACATGTATAAACATGGAAATATCTACGCTGCCATCTGTATAAAGATGGAAATATCTACACCGCAAGCTGTATAAACATGGAAATATCTACACCGATATCTGTATAAACATGGAAATAACAACACCGTTATCTGTATAAACATGGAAATATCTAAACCGCTATCTGTATAAACATGAAAAATTTACACCACCATCTCTATAAACATGGAGATATTTACACCGCTCTCTCTATAAACATAGAAATAACTACACCGCCATCTCTATAAACGTAGAAATATCTACACCGCCATCTGAAAAAACATGGAAATATCTACACAGACATCTGTATAAACTTGGAAATATCTACACTGACTTCTGTAGAAAAATGGAAATGTGTACAAAGCGATCTGTATAAACATGGGAATTTCTACACCGCTACCTGTATAAACATGGAAATATCTACACCGCTATCTGTATCAACATGGAAATAACAACACCGCAATCTGTATCAACACGGAAATATCTACAATGTTATCTCTGTAAACATGGAAATATCTGCACAGCTATCTGTGTAAACTTGGAAATATCTACACCGGTATCTGTGTAAATTTGGCAAAACCTACACCGCAATCTGTGCAAAGATGGAAATACCTACAACGCTATCTCTGTAAACATGGAAATATCTACACCGATATCTGTATAAACATGAAAATATCTACACTGCCATCTGTAAAAACATGGAAATATCTACACCACCATCTGTACCCACATGGAAACATCTACACAGCCAGCTGTATAAACATGGAAATATCTACACTGCTATCTCTATAAAAATGGAAATATCTACACCGCTATCTGTACAATCATGGAAATATCTACATCGCAATCTGTATAAACAGGGATATATCTCCACCGCTATCTGTATAAACATGGAAATATCTACACCGCTATCTGTATAAACATGGAAATATCTACACAGCTATCTGTGTAAACTTGGAAATATCTACAAGGCTATCTGTGTAAAAATGGAAATATCTACACAGCAATCTGTGCAAAGATGGAAATATCTACACTGCTATCTCTGTAAACATGGAAATATCTACACCGCTATCTGTATAAACATGGAAATATCTATACCGCAGTCTCTACAAACATGGAAATATCTCCACCGCTATCTGTATAAACATGAAAATATCTATACCGCTTTGTGTATAAACATGGACATATCTACACCGCAATCTGTATAAACATGGAAATATCTACAACGCTATGTGTGTAAACATGGAAATACCTACACAGCTATCTGTGTAAACTTGGGAATATCTACACAGCTACCTGCGTAAACATGGAAATATCTACACGGCAATCTGTGCAAAGATGGAAATAACTACACCGCCATCTCTGTAAACATGGAAATATCTACACCCCTACCTGTATAAACATGGAAATATCTGCACCGCTATCTGCATAAACATGGAAATACCTACACCGCTGTCTCTATGAACATGGAAATATGTACACCGCTATGTGTATAAACATGGAAATATCTCCACTGCTGTCTGTATAAACATGGAATTATCTCCACCGTTATCTGTTTAAACAAGGAAATATCTACAGCGCCTTCTCTATTAACTTTGAAATATCTACACTGCCATCTGTTAAAACATGGTAATATCTACACAGTCATCTGAATAAACATGGAAATATCTACACCGCAATCTGTATAAACATGGAAATATCTACACCGCTATCTGTATAAATATGAAATATCTAAACCGCGATCTCCATAAAAATGGAAATAAATACACTGCTATCTGTATAAACATGGAAATATCCTCACTGCTATCTCTATGAACATGGATATATCTACACCGCTATCTCTATAAACATGGAAATATCTACACCGCCATCTATATAAACATGGAAATATCTACACCACCATCTGTATAAACATGGAAATATCTACAGCGCTATCTGTATAAACATGGAAATATCTACACCGCTATCTGTATAAACATGGAAATATATACACTGCGATCTGTATAAACATGAAATATCTGTACCGCGATCTGTATAAACATGGAAATATCTACACCGCGATCTGTATAAACATGGAAATATCTACAACGACATCTGTATAAACATGGAAATATCTACACATCTATCTCTATGAACATGGAAATATCTACACCGCCATCTGTATAAACATGGAAATACCTAAAAAGTCATCTGTATAAACATGGAAATATCTACACAGCCATCTGTTTAAACATGGAAATATATACACAGACATCTATTTATACATGGAAATATCTACACCGCTATCTGTATAAACATGCTAATAACTACACCGCTATCTGTATAAATGTGGAAATATTTGCACCACTATCCCTGTAAACATGGTAATATCAACACCGCAATCTGTATAAACATGGAAATATCTACACCATGATCTGTATAAACATGGAAATATCTACACCGCGATCTGTATAAACATGGAAATATCTACAACGTGATCTATATAAACATGGAAATATCTACAACACCTTCTCTATAAACATGGAAATATCTACACCCCTATCTGTATAAACATGGAAATATCCACACAGCTATCTCTATAAACATGGAAAAATCAACACCGCTATCTCTATGAACATGGAAATATCTACACCGCTATCTCTAAAAACATGGAAATATCTGCACTGCCATCTGTAAAACATGGAAATACCTATACACTCATCTGTATAAACATGGAAATATCTACAATGCCATCTGTATACACATGGAAATATCTACACAGCCATCTGTATAAACATGTAAATATCTACACTGCTATCTCTATAAACATGGAAATATCTACACCGCCATCTCTATAAACATGAAAATATCTACACGGCCATCTCCATAGAGATGGAAGTGTCTACTCCGCCATGTGTATAAACATGGAAACATCTACACCACAATCTGTGTAAACATGGAAATACCTACACCGCTATCTCTATAAACATGGAAATATCTACACTGCGGTCTCTATAAACATGGAAATATCTACAACGGTATCTGTATAAACATGGAAATATCTACACCATGATCTGTATAAACATGGAAATATATACACCGCTATCTGTATAAACATGGAAATATCTGCACCGCTATCTCTATAAACATGGAAATAACTAGAAAGACATCTGTATAAACATGGAAATAACTACACAGTCATGTGTAGGAACATTTAAATATCTACACTGCCATCTGTATAAAGATAGAAATATCTACACAGCCCTCTGTATAAATATGGAAATATCTGCATAGGCATCTGTGTAAACATGGAAATATCTGCACCGCTATCTGTATAAACAAGGAAATACCTACACCGCTGTCTCTATAAACATGGAAATATGTACACCGCTATGTGTATAAACATGGAAATATCTCCACTGCTCTCTGTATAAACATGGAAATATCTCCACCGTTATCTGTATAAACATGGAAATATCAACAGCGCCATCTATATAAACATTGAAATATCTACACTGCCATCTGTAAAAACATGGAACTATCTACACAGTCATCTGAATAAACATGGAAATATCTACACCACCATCTGTATAAACATGGAAATAGCTACAATACCATCTGTATACACAAGGAAATATCTACACAGACATCTGTATAAATATGGAAATATCTACATGGCCATCTGTATAAACATGGAAATATCTACACTGCCATCTGTAGAAAGATTGAAATATCTACACCGCTATCTCTATAAATATGGAAATATCTACACCGCCATCTCTATGAACATGAAAATATCTACACTGCCATCTCCATAAAGATGGAAGTATCTACTCCGCCATGTGTATAAACACGGAAATATCTACACCACCATCTGTGTAAACATGGAAATACCTACACCGCTATCTGTATAAACATGGAAATAACTACACCGCCATCTGCATGTCCTTGGAAATATCTACGCCGCCATCTGAATAAACATGGAAATATCTACACGGCCGTCTGTGTATAGATGGAAATATCAACACCACCATCGGTACAAACATGGAAATATCTACACCGCTATCTCTATAGACATGGAAATATCTGCACCGCCATCTGTAAAAACATGGAAATACCTATATAGTCATCTGTATAAACATGGAAATATCTACAATGCCATCTGTAGAAAGATGGAAATATATACACCGCAATCTGTGTAAAAATGGAAATATCTACACCGATATCTGAAAAAACATGGAAATATCTACACCGCTATCTGTATAAACATGGAAATATCTACACCGCGATCTGTATAAACATGGAAATATCTACACCGCGATCTGTATAAACATGGAAGTATCTACACCGCTATCTGTATAAACATGGAAATATCTACACAGTTTTCTCTATAAACATGGAAATATCTACACCGCCATCTGTATAAACATGGAAATACCTACAAAGTCATCTGTATAAACATGGAAATATCTACACAGCCATCTGTATAAACATGGAAATATCTACAAAGCCATCTGTATATACATGGAAATATCTACACCACTATCTGTATAAACATGGAAATACCTACAAAGTCATCTGAATAAACATGGAAATACCTACAAAGTCATCTGTATAAACATGGAAATATCTACACAGCCATCTGTATAAACATGGAAATATCTACACAGACCTCTGTATAAATATGGAAATATCTGCATAGGCATCTGTATAAACATGGAAATATCCACACCGCTATCTCTATAAACATGAAAAAATCAACACCGCTATCTCTATGAACATGGAAATATCTACACCGCCATCTCTATAAACATGGAAATGTCTACACCACGATCAGTATAAACATGGAAATATCTACACCGCTATCTGTATAAACATGGAAATAGCTCCACTGCTATCTCTATAAACATCGAAATATCTACACCGCCATCTGTATAAACATGGACATACTTGCAAAGTTATCTGTATAAACATGGAAATATCTACACCGCCATCTGTATAAACATGGAAATATCTACACAGCCATGTGTACATACATGGAAATATCTACACCGCTATCTATATAAACATGGAAATAACTACACCGCTATCTGTATAAACATGGAAATATCTACACCGCCATCTACATATCCATGGAAATATCTGCACCGCCATCTGTATAAACATGGAAATATCTACAAGGTCATCTGTGTATAGATGGAAATATCAACACCGCCATCTGTATAAACATGGAAATATCTGCACCGCTATCTGTATAAACATGGAAATATCTACACTGCGGTCAGTATAAACATGGAAATATCAACACCGCTATTGGTATAAACATGGAAATATCTACACCGCTATCTCTATAAACATGGAAATATCTACACCGTGATCTGTATTAACATGGAAATATTTACACCGCTATCTGTATAAACATGGAAACTTCTACACCGTTATCTGTATAAATATGGAAATATCTACACCGCTATCTCAATAAACTTGGAAATATCTACACCGCCATCTGTATAAACATGGAAATACCTATACAGTCATCTGTGTAAACATGGAAATATCTACACCACCATCTGTATAAACATGGAAATATCTACAATGCCATCTGTATACACATGGAAATACCTACACGGCAATCAGTGTATAGATGGAAACATCAACACCGCCATCTGTACAAACATGGAAATATCTACACTGCTATCTCTATAAACATGGAAATATCTACACTGCGGTCTCTATAAACATGGAAATATCTACACCGGTATCTGTATAAACATGGAAATATCTACACCATGATCTGTATAAACATGGAAATATATACACCGCTATCTGTATAAACATGGAAATATCTGCACCGCTATATCTATGAACACGGAAATAACTACAAAGACATCTGTATAAACATGGAAATACCTACACAGTCATGTGTAGGAACATTTAAATATCTACACTGCCATCTGTATAAATATAGAAATATCTACACAGCTCTGTATAAATATGGAAATATCTGCATAGGCATCTGTGTAAACATGGAAATAACTGCACCGCTATCTGTATAAACATGGAAATACCTACACCGCTGTCTCTATAAACATGGAAATATGTACACCGCTATGTGTATAAACATGGAAACATCTCCACTGCTCTCTGTATAAACATGGAAATATCTCCACCGTTATCTGTACAAACATGGAAATATCAACAGCGCCATCTATATAAACATTGAAATACCTACACTGCCATCTGTAAAAACATGGAAATATCTACACAGTCATCTGAATAAACATGGAAATATCTACACCACCATCTGTATAAACATGGAAATAGCTACAATACCATCTGTATACACATGGAAATATCTACACAGAAATCTGTATAAATATGGAAATATCTACACGGCCATCTGTATAAACATGGAAATATCTACACTGCCATCTGTAGAAAGATGGAAATATCTACACCGCTATCTCTATAAATATGGAAATATCTACACCGCCATCTCTATGAACATGAAAATATCTACACTGCCATCTCCATAAAGATGGAAGTATCTACTCCGCCATGTGTATAAACACGGAAATATCTACACCACCATCTGTGTAAACATGGAAATACCTACACCGCTATCTGTATGAACATGGAAATAACTACACCGCCATCTGCATGTCCTTGGAAATATCTACGCCGCCATCTGAATAAACATGGAAATATCAACACGGCCATCTGTGTATAGCTGGAAATATCAACACCGCCATCTGTACAAACATGGAAATATCTACACCGCTATCTCTATAGACATGGAAATATCTGCACCGCCATCTGTAAAAACATGGAAATACCTATACAGTCATCTGTATAAACATGGAAATATCTACAATGCCATCTGTAGAAAGATGGAAATATCTACTCCGCAATCTGTGTAAACATGGGAATATCTACACCAATATCTGTATAAACATATAAATATCTACACCGCGATCTGTATAAACATGGAAATATCTACAACGCGATCTGTATAAACATGGAAATATCTACACCGCGATCTGTAAAAACATGGAAATATCTACACAGTTATCTCTATAAACATGGAAATATCTACACCGCCATCTGTATAAACATGGAAATACCTACAAAGTCATCTGTATAAACATGGAAATATCTACACAGCCATCTGTATAAACATGGAAATATCTACACAGCCATCTGTATATACATGGAAATATCTACAACTCTATCTGTATAAACATGGAAATAGCTACACCGCTATTTGTATAAACAAGGAAATATCTACACTGTGATCTGTATAAGCATGGAAATATCTACACCGCCATCTCTATAAACAGGGAAATATCTACAACCCTATCTGTATAAACATGGAAATATCCACACCTCTATCTCTATAAACATGGAAAAATCAACACCACTATCTCTATGAACATGGAAATATCTACACCGCCATCTCTATAAACATGGAAATGTATACACCACGATCAGTATAAACATGGAAACATCTACACCGCTATCTGTATAAACATGTAAATATCTCCACTGATTTCTCTATAAACATCGAAATATCTACACCGCCATCAGTATAAACATGGAAATACTTACAAAGTTATCTGTATAAACATGGAAATATCTACACTGCCATCTGTATGAACATGGAAATATCTACACAGCCATGTGTACATACATGGAAATATCTACACCGCTATCTATATAAACATGGAAATAACTACACCGCTATCTGTATAAACATGGAAATATCTACACCGCCATCTACATATCCATGGAAATATCTGCGCCGCCATCTGTATAAACTTGGAAATATCTACACGGTCATCTGTGTATAGATGGAAATATCAACACCGCCATCTGTACAAACATGGAAATATCTGCACCGCTATCTGTATAAACATGGAAATATCTACACCGCGGTCTGTATAAACATGGAAATATCAACACCGCTATCGGTATAAACATGGAAATATCTACACCGCTATCTCTGTAAACATGGAAATATCTACACCGTGATCTGTATAAACATGGAAATATCTACACTGCTATCTGTATAAACATGGAAATATCTACACAGATATCTCTATAAACATGGAAATATCTACACCGCCATCTGTATAAACATGGAAATACCAACAAAGTCATCTGTATAAACATGGAAATATCTACACAGCCATCTGTATAAACATGGAAATATCTACACAGCCATCTGTATATACATGGAAATATCTACACCACTATCTGTATAAACATGGAAGTAAATACACCGCTATTTGTATAAACAAGGAAATATCTACACCGTGATCTGTATAAACATGGAAATATCTACACCGCCATCTCTATAAACAGGGAAATATCTACACCCCTATCTGTATAAACATGGAAATATCCACACCGCTATCTCTATAAACATGGAAAAATCAACACCGCTATCTCTATGTACATTGAAATATCTACACCGCCATCTCTATAAACATGGAAATGTCTACACCACGATCAGTATAAACATGGAAATATCTACACCGCTATCTGTATAAACATGGAGATATCTCCACTGATATATCTATAAACATCGAAATATCTACACCGCCATCTGTATAAACATGGAAATACTTACAAAGTCATCTGTATAAACATGGAAATATCTACACAGCTATCTGTATAAACATGGAAATATCTACAAAGCCATCTGTATATACATGGAAATATCTACACCACTATCTGTATAAACATGGAAATAACTACACCGCTATTTGTATAAACAAGGAAATATCTACACCGTGATCTGTATAAACATGGAAATATCTACACCGCCATCTCTATAAACAGGGAAATATCTACACCCCTATCTGTATAAACATGGAAATATCCACACCGCTATCTGTATAAACATGGAAAAATCAACACCGCTACCTCTATGAACATGGAAATATCTACACCGCCATCTCTATAAACATGGAAATGTCTACACCACGATCAGTATAAACATGGAAATATCTCCACTGCTATCTCTATAAACATCGAAATATCTACACCGCCATCTGTATAAACATGGAAATACTTACAAAGTTATCTGTATAAACATGGAAATATGTACACCTCCATCTGTATAAACATGGAAATATCTACACAGCCATGTGTACACACATGGAAATATCTACACCGCTATCTATATAAACATGGAAATAACTACACCGCTATGTGTATAAACATGGAAATATCTACACCGCCATCTACATATCCATGGAAATATCTGCGCCGCCATCTGTATGAACATGGAAATATCTACACGGTCATCTGTGTATAGATGAAAATATCAAAACCGCCATCTGTACAAACATGGAAATATCTGCACCGCTATCTGTATAAACATGGAAATATCTAAACCGTGATCTCTATAAACATGGAAATATCTACACCGTGATCTGTATAAACATGGAAATATTTACACCGCTATCTGTATAAACATGGAAACTTCTACACCATTATCTGTATAAATATGGAAATATCTACACCGCTATCTCAATAAACTTGGAAATATCTACACCGCCATCTGTAAAAACATGGAAATACCTATACAGTCATCTGTGTAAACATGGAAATATCTACACCACCATCTGTATAAACATGGAAATATCTACAATGCCATCGGTATACACATGGAAATACCTACACGGCAATCAGTGTATAGATGGAAACATCAACACCGCCATCTGTACAAACATGGAAATATCTACACTGTGGTCTCTATAAACATGGAAATATCTACACCATGATCTGTATAAACATGGAAATATATACACCGCTATCTGTATAAACATGGAAATATCTGCACCGCTATCTCTATAAACATGGAAATAACTACAAAGACATCTGTATAAACATGGAAATACCTACACAGTCATGTGTAGGAACATTTAAATATCTACACTGCCATCTGTATAAATATAGAAATATCTACACAGCCCTCTGTATAAATATGGAAATATCTGCATAGGCATCTGTGTAAACATGGAAATATCTGCACCGCTATCTGTATAAACATGGAAATACCTACACCGCTGTCTCTATAAACATGGAAATATGTACACCGCTATGTGTATAACATGGAAATAGCTCCACTGCTCTCTGTATAAACATGGAAATATCTCCACCGTTATCTGTATAAACATGGAAATATCAACAGCGCCATCTATATAAACATTGAAATATCTACACTGCCATCTGTAAAAACATGGAAATATCTACACAGTCATCTGAATAAACATGGAAATATCTACACCACCATCTGTATAAACATGGAAATAGCCACAATACCATCTGTATACACATGGAAATATCTACACAGACATCTATATAAACATGGAAATATCTACACTGCCATCTGTAGAAAGATGGAAATATCTACACCGCTATCTCTATAAATATGGAAATATCTACACCGCCATCTCTATGAACATGAAAATATCTACACTGCCATCTCCATAAAGATGGAAGTATCTACTCCGCCATGTGTATAAACATGGAAATATCTACACCACCATCTGTGTAAACATGGAAATACCTACACCGCTATCTGTATAAACATGGAAATAACTACACCGCCATCTGCATGTCCTTGGAAATATCTACGCCGCCATCTGAATAAACATGGAAATATCTACACGGCCATCTGTGTATAGATGGAAATATCAACACCGCCAACTGTACAAACATGGAAATATCTACACCGCTATCTCTATAGACATGGAAATCTCTGCACCGCCATCTGTAAAAACATGGAAATACCTATACAGTCATCTGTATAAACATGGAAATATCTACTATGCCATCTGTAGAAAGATGGAAATATCTACACCGCAATCTGTGTAAACATGGAAATCTCTACACAGATATCTGTAAAAACATGGAAATATCTACACCGCGATCTGTATAAACATGGAAATATCGACACCGTGATCTGTATAAACATGGAAATATCTACACCGCGATCTGTATAAACATGGAAATATCGACACCGCTATCTGTATAAACATGGAAATATCTACACTGTTATCTCTATAAACATGGAAATATCGACACCGCCATCTGTATAAACATGGAAATACCTACAAAGTCATCTGTATAAACATGGAAATATCTACACAGCCATCTGTATAAACATGGAAATATCTACACAGCCATCTGTATATACATGGAAATATCTACACCACTATCTGTATAAACATGGAAATACCTACAAAGTCATCTGAATAAACATGGAAATACCTACAAAGTCATCTGTATAAACATGGAAATATCTACACAGCCATCTGTATAAACATGGAAATATCTACACAGCCCTCTGTATAAATATGGAAATATCTGCATAGGCATCTGTATAAACATGGAAATATCCACACCGCTATCTCTATAAACAAGAAAAAATCAACACCGCTATCTCTATGAACATGGAAATATCTACACCGCCATCTCTATAAACATGGAAATGTCTACACCACGATCAGTATAAACATGGAAATATCTACACCGCTATCTGTATAAACATGGAAATAGCTCCACTGCTATCTCTATAAACATCGAAATATCTACACCGCCATCTGTATAAACATGGACATACTTGCAAAGTTATCTGTATAAACATGGAAATATCTACACCGCCATCTGTATAAACATGGAAATATCTACACAGCCATGTGTACATACATGGAAATATCTACACCGCTATCTATATAAACATGGAAATAACTACACCGCTATCTGTATAAACATGGAAATATCTACACCGCCATCTACATATCCATGGAAATATCTGCACCGCCATCTGTATAAACATGGAAATATCTACAAGGTCATCTGTGTATCGATGGAAATATCAACACCGCCATCTGTATAAACATGGAAATATCTGCACCGCTATCTGTATAAACATGGAAATATCTACACTGCGGTCAGTATAAACATGGAAATATCAACACCGCTATTGGTATAAACATGGAAATATCTACACCGCTATCTCTATAAACATGGAAATATCTACACCGTGATCTGTATTAACATGGAAATATTTACACCGCTATCTGTATAAACATGGAAACTTCTACACCGTTATCTGTATAAATATGGAAATATCTACACCGCTATCTCAATAAACTTGGAAATATCTACACCGCCATCTGTATAAACATGGAAATACCTATACAGTCATCTGTGTAAACATGGAAATATCTACACCACCATCTGTATAAACATGGAAATATCTACAATGCCATCTGTATACACATGGAAATACCTACACGGCAATCAGTGTATAGATGGAAACATCAACACCGCCATCTGTACAAACATGGAAATATCTACACTGCTATCTCTATAAACATGGAAATATCTACACTGCGGTCTCTATAAACATGGAAATATCTACACCGGTATCTGTATAAACATGGAAATATCTACACCATGATCTGTATAAACATGGAAATATATACACCGCTATCTGTATAAACATGGAAATATCTGCACCGCTATATCTATGAACACGGAAATAACTACAAAGACATCTGTATAAACATGGAAATACCTACACAGTCATGTGTAGGAACATTTAAATATCTACACTGCCATCTGTATAAATATAGAAATATCTACACAGCTCTGTATAAATATGGAAATATCTGCATAGGCATCTGTGTAAACATGGAAATAACTGCACCGCTATCTGTATAAACAAGGAAATACCTACACCGCTGTCTCTATAAACATGGAAATATGTACACCGCTATGTGTATAAACATGGAAATATCTCCACTGCTCTCTGTATAAACATGGAAATATCTCCACCGTTATCTGTATAAACATGGAAATATCAACAGCGCCATCTATATAAACATTGAAATATCTACACTGCCATCTGTAAAAACATGGAACTATCTACACAGTCATCTGAATAAACATGGAAATATCTACACCACCATCTGTATAAACATGGAAATAGCTACAATACCATCTGTATACACAAGGAAATATCTACACAGACATCTGTATAAATATGGAAATATCTACATGGCCATCTGTATAAACATGGAAATATCTACACTGCCATCTGTAGAAAGATTGAAATATCTACACCGCTATCTCTATAAATATGGAAATATCTACACCGCCATCTCTATGAACATGAAAATATCTACACTGCCATCTCCATAAAGATGGAAGTATCTACTCCGCCATGTGTATAAACACGGAAATATCTACACCACCATCTGTGTAAACATGGAAATACCTACACCGCTATCTGTATAAACATGGAAATAACTACACCGCCATCTGCATGTCCTTGGAAATATCTACGCCGCCATCTGAATAAACATGGAAATATCTACACGGCCGTCTGTGTATAGATGGAAATATCAACACCACCATCGGTACAAACATGGAAATATCTACACCGCTATCTCTATAGACATGGAAATATCTGCACCGCCATCTGTAAAAACATGGAAATACCTATATAGTCATCTGTATAAACATGGAAATATCTACAATGCCATCTGTAGAAAGATGGAAATATATACACCGCAATCTGTGTAAAAATGGAAATATCTACACCGATATCTGAAAAAACATGGAAATATCTACACCGCTATCTGTATAAACATGGAAATATCTACACCGCGATCTGTATAAACATGGAAATATCTACACCGCGATCTGTATAAACATGGAAGTATCTACACCGCTATCTGTATAAACATGGAAATATCTACACAGTTTTCTCTATAAACATGGAAATATCTACACCGCCATCTGTATAAACATGGAAATACCTACAAAGTCATCTGTATAAACATGGAAATATCTACACAGCCATCTGTATAAACATGGAAATATCTACAAAGCCATCTGTATATACATGGAAATATCTACACCACTATCTGTATAAACATGGAAATACCTACAAAGTCATCTGAATAAACATGGAAATACCTACAAAGTCATCTGTATAAACATGGAAATATCTACACAGCCATCTGTATAAACATGGAAATATCTACACAGACCTCTGTATAAATATGGAAATATCTGCATAGGCATCTGTATAAACATGGAAATATCCACACCGCTATCTCTATAAACATGAAAAAATCAACACCGCTATCTCTATGAACATGGAAATATCTACACCGCCATCTCTATAAACATGGAAATGTCTACACCACGATCAGTATAAACATGGAAATATCTACACCGCTATCTGTATAAACATGGAAATAGCTCCACTGCTATCTCTATAAACATCGAAATATCTACACCGCCATCTGTATAAACATGGACATACTTGCAAAGTTATCTGTATAAACATGGAAATATCTACACCGCCATCTGTATAAACATGGAAATATCTACACAGCCATGTGTACATACATGGAAATATCTACACCGCTATCTATATAAACATGGAAATAACTACACCGCTATCTGTATAAACATGGAAATATCTACACCGCCATCTACATATCCATGGAAATATCTGCACCGCCATCTGTATAAACATGGAAATATCTACAAGGTCATCTGTGTATAGATGGAAATATCAACACCGCCATCTGTATAAACATGGAAATATCTGCACCGCTATCTGTATAAACATGGAAATATCTACACTGCGGTCAGTATAAACATGGAAATATCAACACCGCTATTGGTATAAACATGGAAATATCTACACCGCTATCTCTATAAACATGGAAATATCTACACCGTGATCTGTATTAACATGGAAATATTTACACCGCTATCTGTATAAACATGGAAACTTCTACACCGTTATCTGTATAAATATGGAAATATCTACACCGCTATCTCAATAAACTTGGAAATATCTACACCGCCATCTGTATAAACATGGAAATACCTATACAGTCATCTGTGTAAACATGGAAATATCTACACCACCATCTGTATAAACATGGAAATATCTACAATGCCATCTGTATACACATGGAAATACCTACACGGCAATCAGTGTATAGATGGAAACATCAACACCGCCATCTGTACAAACATGGAAATATCTACACTGCTATCTCTATAAACATGGAAATATCTACACTGCGGTCTCTATAAACATGGAAATATCTACACCGGTATCTGTATAAACATGGAAATATCTACACCATGATCTGTATAAACATGGAAATATATACACCGCTATCTGTATAAACATGGAAATATCTGCACCGCTATATCTATGAACACGGAAATAACTACAAAGACATCTGTATAAACATGGAAATACCTACACAGTCATGTGTAGGAACATTTAAATATCTACACTGCCATCTGTATAAATATAGAAATATCTACACAGCTCTGTATAAATATGGAAATATCTGCATAGGCATCTGTGTAAACATGGAAATAACTGCACCGCTATCTGTATAAACATGGAAATACCTACACCGCTGTCTCTATAAACATGGAAATATGTACACCGCTATGTGTATAAACATGGAAACATCTCCACTGCTCTCTGTATAAACATGGAAATATCTCCACCGTTATCTGTACAAACATGGAAATATCAACAGCGCCATCTATATAAACATTGAAATACCTACACTGCCATCTGTAAAAACATGGAAATATCTACACAGTCATCTGAATAAACATGGAAATATCTACACCACCATCTGTATAAACATGGAAATAGCTACAATACCATCTGTATACACATGGAAATATCTACACAGAAATCTGTATAAATATGGAAATATCTACACGGCCATCTGTATAAACATGGAAATATCTACACTGCCATCTGTAGAAAGATGGAAATATCTACACCGCTATCTCTATAAATATGGAAATATCTACACCGCCATCTCTATGAACATGAAAATATCTACACTGCCATCTCCATAAAGATGGAAGTATCTACTCCGCCATGTGTATAAACACGGAAATATCTACACCACCATCTGTGTAAACATGGAAATACCTACACCGCTATCTGTATGAACATGGAAATAACTACACCGCCATCTGCATGTCCTTGGAAATATCTACGCCGCCATCTGAATAAACATGGAAATATCAACACGGCCATCTGTGTATAGCTGGAAATATCAACACCGCCATCTGTACAAACATGGAAATATCTACACCGCTATCTCTATAGACATGGAAATATCTGCACCGCCATCTGTAAAAACATGGAAATACCTATACAGTCATCTGTATAAACATGGAAATATCTACAATGCCATCTGTAGAAAGATGGAAATATCTACTCCGCAATCTGTGTAAACATGGGAATATCTACACCAATATCTGTATAAACATATAAATATCTACACCGCGATCTGTATAAACATGGAAATATCTACAACGCGATCTGTATAAACATGGAAATATCTACACCGCGATCTGTAAAAACATGGAAATATCTACACAGTTATCTCTATAAACATGGAAATATCTACACCGCCATCTGTATAAACATGGAAATACCTACAAAGTCATCTGTATAAACATGGAAATATCTACACAGCCATCTGTATAAACATGGAAATATCTACACAGCCATCTGTATATACATGGAAATATCTACACCTCTATCTGTATAAACATGGAAATAACTACACCGCTATTTGTATAAACAAGGAAATATCTACACTGTGATCTGTATAAGCATGGAAATATCTACACCGCCATCTCTATAAACAGGGAAATATCTACAACCCTATCTGTATAAACATGGAAATATCCACACCTCTATCTCTATAAACATGGAAAAATCAACACCACTATCTCTATGAACATGGAAATATCTACACCGCCATCTCTATAAACATGGAAATGTATACACCACGATCAGTATAAACATGGAAATATCTACACCGCTATCTGTATAAACATGTAAATATCTCCACTGATTTCTCTATAAACATCGAAATATCTACACCGCCATCAGTATAAACATGGAAATACTTACAAAGTTATCTGTATAAACATGGAAATATCTACACTGCCATCTGTATGAACATGGAAATATCTACACAGCCATGTGTACATACATGGAAATATCTACACCGCTATCTATATAAACATGGAAATAACTACACCGCTATCTGTATAAACATGGAAATATCTACACCGCCATCTACATATCCATGGAAATATCTGCGCCGCCATCTGTATAAACTTGGAAATATCTACACGGTCATCTGTGTATAGATGGAAATATCAACACCGCCATCTGTACAAACATGGAAATATCTGCACCGCTATCTGTATAAACATGGAAATATCTACACCGCGGTCAGTATAAACATGGAAATATCAACACCGCTATCGGTATAAACATGGAAATATCTACACCGCTATCTCTGTAAACATGGAAATATCTACACCGTGATCTGTATAAACATGGAAATATCTACACTGCTATCTGTATAAACATGGAAATATCTACACAGATATCTCTATAAACATGGAAATATCTACACCGCCATCTGTATAAACATGGAAATACCAACAAAGTCATCTGTATAAACATGGAAATATCTACACAGCCATCTGTATAAACATGGAAATATCTACACAGCCATCTGTATATACATGGAAATATCTACACCACTATCTGTATAAACATGGAAGTAAATACACCGCTATTTGTATAAACAAGGAAATATCTACACCGTGATCTGTATAAACATGGAAATATCTACACCGCCATCTCTATAAACAGGGAAATATCTACACCCCTATCTGTATAAACATGGAAATATCCACACCGCTATCTCTATAAACATGGAAAAATCAACACCGCTATCTCTATGTACATTGAAATATCTACACCGCCATCTCTATAAACATGGAAATGACTACACCACGATCAGTATAAACATGGAAATATCTACACCGCTATCTGTATAAACATGGAGATATCTCCACTGATATATCTATAAACATCGAAATATCTACACCGCCATCTGTATAAACATGGAAATACTTACAAAGTCATCTGTATAAACATGGAAATATCTACACAGCTATCTGTATAAACATGGAAATATCTACAAAGCCATCTGTATATACATGGAAATATCTACACCACTATCTGTATAAACATGGAAATAACTACACCGCTATTTGTATAAACAAGGAAATATCTACACCGTGATCTGTATAAACATGGAAATATCTACACCGCCATCTCTATAAACAGGGAAATATCTACACCCCTATCTGTATAAACATGGAAATATCCACACCGCTATCTGTATAAACATGGAAAAATCAACACCGCTACCTCTATGAACATGGAAATATCTACACCGCCATCTCTATAAACATGGAAATGTCTACACCACGATCAGTATAAACATGGAAATATCTCCACTGCTATCTCTATAAACATCGAAATATCTACACCGCCATCTGTATAAACATGGAAATACTTACAAAGTTATCTGTATAAACATGGAAATATGTACACCTCCATCTGTATAAACATGGAAATATCTACACAGCCATGTGTACACACATGGAAATATCTACACCGCTATCTATATAAACATGGAAATAACTACACCGCTATCTGTATAAACATGGAAATATCTACACCGCCATCTACATATCCATGGAAATATCTGCGCCGCCATCTGTATGAACATGGAAATATCTACACGGTCATCTGTGTATAGATGAAAATATCAAAACCGCCATCTGTACAAACATGGAAATATCTGCACCGCTATCTGTATAAACATGGAAATATCTAAACCGTGATCTCTATAAACATGGAAATATCTACACCGTGATCTGTATAAACATGAAAATATTTACACCGCTATCTGTATAAACATGGAAACTTCTACACCATTATCTGTATAAATATGGAAATATCTACACCGCTATCTCAATAAACTTGGAAATATCTACACCGCCATCTGTAAAAACATGGAAATACCTATACAGTCATCTGTGTAAACATGGAAATATCTACACCACCATCTGTATAAACATGGAAATATCTACAATGCCATCGGTATACACATGGAAATACCTACACGGCAATCAGTGTATAGATGGAAACATCAACACCGCCATCTGTACAAACATGGAAATATCTACACTGTGGTCTCTATAAACATGGAAATATCTACACCATGATCTGTATAAACATGGAAATATATACACCGCTATCTGTATAAACATGGAAATATCTGCACCGCTATCTCTATAAACATGGAAATAACTACAAAGACATCTGTATAAACATGGAAATACCTACACAGTCATGTGTAGGAACATTTAAATATCTACACTGCCATCAGTATAAATATAGAAATATCTACACAGCCCTCTGTATAAATATGGAAATATCTGCATAGGCATCTGTGTAAACATGGAAATATCTGCAACGCTATCTGTATAAACATGGAAATACCTACACCGCTGTCTCTATAAACATGGAAATATGTACACCGCTATGTGTATAACATGGAAATAGCTCCACTGCTCTCTGTATAAACATGGAAATATCTCCACCGTTATCTGTATAAACATGGAAATATCAACAGCGCCATCTATATAAACATTAAAATATCTACACTGCCATCTGTAAAAACATGGAAATATCTACACAGTCATCTGAATAAACATGGAAATATCTACACCACCATCTGTATAAACATGGAAATAGCCACAATACCATCTGTATACACATGGAAATATCTACACAGACATCTATATAAACATGGAAATATCTACACTGCCATCTGTAGAAAGATGGAAATATCTACACCGCTATCTCTATAAATATGGAAATATCTACACCGCCATCTCTATGAACATGAAAATATCTACACTGCCATCTCCATAAAGATGGAAGTATCTACTCCGCCATGTGTATAAACACGGAAATATCTACACCACCATCTGTGTAAACATGGAAATACCTACACCGCTATCTGTATAAACATGGAAATGACTACACCGCCATCTGCATGTCCTTGGAAATATCTACGCCGCCATCTGAATAAACATGGAAATATCTACACGGCCATCTGTGTATAGATGGAAATATCAACACCGCCAACTGTACAAACATGGAAATATCTACACCGCTATCTCTATAGACATGGAAATCTCTGCACCGCCATCTGTAAAAACATGGAAATACCTATACAGTCATCTGTATAAACATGGAAATATCTACTATGCCATCTGTAGAAAGATGGAAATATCTACACCGCAATCTGTGTAAACATGGAAATCTCTACACAGATATCTGTAAAAACATGGAAATATCTACACCGCGATCTGTATAAACATGGAAATATCGACACCGTGATCTGTATAAACATGGAAATATCTACACCGCGATCTGTATAAACATGGAAATATCGACACCGCTATCTGTATAAACATGGAAATATCTACACTGTTATCTCTATAAACATGGAAATATCTACACCGCCATCTGTATAAACATGGAAATACCTACAAAGTCATCTGTATAAACATGGAAATATCTACACAGCCATCTGTATAAACATGGAAATATCTACACAGCCATCTGTATATACATGGAAATATCTACACCACTATCTGTATAAACATGGAAATACCTACAAAGTCATCTGAATAAACATGGAAATACCTACAAAGTCATCTGTATAAACATGGAAATATCTACACAGCCATCTGTATAAACATGGAAATATCTACACAGCCCTCTGTATAAATATGGAAATATCTGCATAGGCATCTGTATAAACATGGAAATATCCACACCGCTATCTCTATAAACATGAAAAAATCAACACCGCTATCTCTATGAACATGGAAATATCTACACCGCCATCTCTATAAACATGGAAATGTCTACACCACGATCAGTATAAACATGGAAATATCTACACCGCTATCTGTATAAACATGGAAATAGCTCCACTGCTATCTCTATAAACATCGAAATATCTACACCGCCATCTGTATAAACATGGACATACTTGCAAAGTTATCTGTATAAACATGGAAATATCTACACCGCCATCTGTATAAACATGGAAATATCTACACAGCCATGTGTACATACATGGAAATATCTACACCGCTATCTATATAAACATGGAAATAACTACACCGCTATCTGTATAAACATGGAAATATCTACACCGCCATCTACATATCCATGGAAATATCTGCACCGCCATCTGTATAAACATGGAAATATCTACAAGGTCATCTGTGTATAGATGGAAATATCAACACCGCCATCTGTATAAACATGGAAATATCTGCACCGCTATCTGTATAAACATGGAAATATCTACACTGCGGTCAGTATAAACATGGAAATATCAACACCGCTATTGGTATAAACATGGAAATATCTACACCGCTATCTCTATAAACATGGAAATATCTACACCGTGATCTGTATTAACATGGAAATATTTACACCGCTATCTGTATAAACATGGAAACTTCTACACCGTTATCTGTATAAATATGGAAATATCTACACCGCTATCTCAATAAACTTGGAAATATCTACACCGCCATCTGTATAAACATGGAAATACCTATACAGTCATCTGTGTAAACATGGAAATATCTACACCACCATCTGTATAAACATGGAAATATCTACAATGCCATCTGTATACACATGGAAATACCTACACGGCAATCAGTGTATAGATGGAAACATCAACACCGCCATCTGTACAAACATGGAAATATCTACACTGCTATCTCTATAAACATGGAAATATCTACACTGCGGTCTCTATAAACATGGAAATATCTACACCGGTATCTGTATAAACATGGAAATATCTACACCATGATCTGTATAAACATGGAAATATATACACCGCTATCTGTATAAACATGGAAATATCTGCACCGCTATATCTATGAACACGGAAATAACTACAAAGACATCTGTATAAACATGGAAATACCTACACAGTCATGTGTAGGAACATTTAAATATCTACACTGCCATCTGTATAAATATAGAAATATCTACACAGCTCTGTATAAATATGGAAATATCTGCATAGGCATCTGTGTAAACATGGAAATAACTGCACCGCTATCTGTATAAACATGGAAATACCTACACCGCTGTCTCTATAAACATGGAAATATGTACACCGCTATGTGTATAAACATGGAAACATCTCCACTGCTCTCTGTATAAACATGGAAATATCTCCACCGTTATCTGTATAAACATGGAAATATCAACAGCGCCATCTATATAAACATTGAAATATCTACACTGCCATCTGTAAAAACATGGAAATATCTACACAGTCATCTGAATAAACATGGAAATATCTACACCACCATCTGTATAAACATGGAAATAGCCACAATACCATCTGTATACACATGGAAATATCTACACAGACATCTATATAAACATGGAAATATCTACACTGCCATCTGTAGAAAGATGGAAATATCTACACCGCTATCTCTATAAATATGGAAATATCTACACCGCCATCTCTATGAACATGAAAATATCTACACTGCCATCTCCATAAAGATGGAAGTATCTACTCCGCCATGTGTATAAACACGGAAATATCTACACCACCATCTGTGTAAACATGGAAATAGCTACACCGCTATCTGTATGAACATGGAAATAACTACACCGCCATCTGCATGTCCTTGGAAATATCTACGCCGCCATCTGAATAAACATGGAAATATCAACACGGCCATCTGTGTATAGCTGGAAATATCAACACCGCCATCTGTACAAACATGGAAATATCTACACCGCTATCTCTATAGACATGGAAATATCTGCACCGCCATCTGTAAAAACATGGAAATACCTATACAGTCATCTGAATAAACATGGAAATATCTACAATGCCATCTGTAGAAAGATGGAAATATCTACTCCGCAATCTGTGTAAACATGGAAATATCTACACCGATATCTGTATAAACATATAAATATCTACACCGCGATCTGTATAAACATGGAAATATCTACAACGCGATCTGTATAAACATGGAAATATCTACACCGCGATCTGTAAAAACATGGAAATATCTACACAGTTATCTCTATAAAACTGGAAATATCTACACCGCCATCTGTATAAACATGGAAATACCTATACAGTCATCTGTGTAAACATGGAAATATCTACACCACCATCTGTATAAACATGGAAATATCTACAATGCCATCTGTATACACATGGAAATACCTACACGGCAATCAGTGTATAGAGGGAAACATCACCACCGCCATCTGTACAAACATGGAAATATCTACACTGCTATCTCTATAAACATGGAAATATCTACACTGTGGTCTGTATAAACATGGAAATATCTACACCGGTATCTGTATAAACATGGAAATATCCACACCATGATCTGTATAAACATGGAAATATATACACCACTATCTGTATAAACATGGAAATATCTGCACCGCTATCTCTATAAACATGGAAATAACTACAAAGACATCGGTATAAACTTGGAAATACCTACACAGTCATGTGTAGGAACATTTAAATATCTACACTGCCATCTGTATAAATATAGAAATATCTACACAGCCCTCTGTATAAATATGGAAATATCTGCATAGGCATCTGTGTAAACATGGAAATATCTGCACCGCTATCTGTATAAACGTGGAAATACCTACACCGCTGTCTCTATAAACATGGAAATATGTACACCGCTATGTGTATAAACATGGAAATATCTCCACTGCTCTCTGTATAAACATGGAAATATTTCCACCGTTATCTGTATAAACATGGAAATATCAACAGCGCCATCTATATAAATATTGAAATATCTACACTGCCATCTGTAAAAACATGGAACTATCTACACAGTCATCTGAATAAACATGTAAATATCTACACCACCCTCTGTATAAACATGGAAATAGCTACAATACCATCTGTATACACATGGAAATATCTACACAGACATCTGTATAAACATGGAAATATCTACACGGTCATCTGTGTATAGATGGAAATATCAACACCGCCATCTGTACAAACATGGAAATATCTGCACCGCTCTCTGTATAAACATGGAAATATCTACAACGCGGTCTGTATAAACATGGAAATATCAACACCGCTATCGGTATAAACATGGGAATATCTACAACGCTATATCTATAAACATGGAAATATATACACCGACATCTGCATGTCCTTGGAAATATCTACGCCGCCATCTGAATACACATGGAAATATCTACACGGCCATTTGTGTATAGCTGGAAATATCAACAGCGCCATCTGTACAAACATGGAAATATCTACACCGCTTTCTCTATAGACATGGAAATATCTGCACCGCCATCTGTAAAAGCATGGAAATACCTATACAGTAATCTGTATAAACATGGAAATATCTACAATGCCATCTGTAGAAAGATGGAAATATCTACACCGCAATCAGTGTAAACATGGAAATATCTACACCGATATCTGTATAAACATGGAAATATCTACACCGCGATCTGTATAAACATGGAAATATCTACACCGCGATCTGTATAAACATGGAAATATCTACACCGCGATCTGTATAAACATGGAAATATCTACACAGTTATCTCTATAAACATGGAAATATCTACACCGCCATCTGTATAAACATGGAAATACCTACAAAGTCATCTGTATAAACATGGAAATATCTACACAGCCATCTGTATAAACATGGAAATAGCTACACAGCCATCTGTATATACATGGAAATATCTACACCACTATTTGTATAAACATGGAAATATCTACACCGCTATTTGTATAAACAAGGAAATATCTACACTGTGATCTGTATAAACATGGAAATATCTACACCGCCATCTCTATAAACAGGGAAATGTCTACACCCCTATCTGTATAAACATGGAAATATCCACACCGCTATCTCTATAAAGATGGAAAAATCAACACCGCTATCTCTATGAACATGGAAATATCTACACCGCCATCTCTATAAACATGGAAATGTCTACACCCCGATCAGTATAAACATGGAAATATCTACACCGCTATCTGTATAAATATGGAAATATCTCCACTGCTATCTCTATAAACATCGAAATATCTACACCGCCATCTGTATAAACATGGAAATACTTACAAAGTTATCTGTATAAACATGGAAATATCTACACTGCCATCTGTATAAACATGGAAATATCTACACAGCCATGTGTACATACATGGAAATATCTACACCGCTATCTATATAAACATGGAAATAACTACACCGCTATCCATATAAACATGGAAATAACTACACCGCCATCTACATATCCATGGAAATATCTGCGCTGCCATCTGTATAAACATGGAAATATCTACACGGTCATCTGTGTATAGATGGAAATATCAACACCGCCATCTGTACAAACATGGAAATATCTGCACCGCTATCTGTATAAACATGGAAATATCTACACCGCGGTCTGTATAAACATGAAAATATCAACACCGCTATCGGTATAAACATGGAAATATCTACACCGCTATCTCTATAAACATGGAAATATCTACACCGTGATCTCTATAAACATGGAAATATTTACACCGCTATCTGTATAAACATGGAAACTTCTACACCGTTATCTGTATAAATATGGAAATATCTACACCGCTATCTCAATAAACTTGGAAATATCTACACCACCATCTGTATGAACATGGAAATACCTATACAGTCATCTGTGTAAACATGGAAATATCTACACCACCATCTGTATAAACATGGAAATATCTACAATGCCATCTGTATACACATGGAAATACCTACACGGCAATCAGTGTATAGATGGAAACATCAACACCGCCATCTGTACAAACATGGAAATATCTACACTGCTATCTCTATAAACATGGAAATATCTACACTGTGGTCTCTATAAACATGGAAATATCTACACCATGATCTGTATAAACATGGAAATATATACCCCGCTATCTGTATAAACATGGAAATATCTGCACCGCTATCTCTATAAACATGGAAATAACTACAAAGACATCTGTATAAACTTGGAAATACCTACACAGTCATGTGTAGGAACATTTAAATATCTACACTGCCATCTGTATAAATATAGAAATATCTACACAGCCCTCTGTATAAATATGGATATATCTGCATAGGCATCTGTGTAAACATGGAAATATCTGCACCGCTATCTGTATAAACATGGAAACACCTACACCGCTGTCTCTATAAACATGGAAATATGTACACCGCTATGTGTATAAACATGGAAATATCTCCACTGCTCTCTGTATAAACATGGAAATATCTCCACCGTTATCTGTATAAACATGGAAATAACAACAGCGCCATCTACATAAACATTGAAATATCTACACTGCCATCTGTAAAAACATGGAAATATCTACACATTCATCTGAATAAACATGGAAATATCTACACCACCATCTGTATAAACATGGAAATAGCTACAATACCATCTGTATACACATGGAAATATCTACACCGACATCTGTATAAATATGGAAATATCTACACGGCCATCTGTATAAACATGGAAATATCTACACGGCCATCTGTAGAAAGATGGAAATATCTACACCGCTATCTCTATAAATATGGAAATATCTACACCGCCATCTGAATGAACATGAAAATATCTACACTGCCATCTCCATAAAGATGGAAGTATCTACTCCGCCATGTGTATAAACACGGAAATATCTACACCACCATCTGTGTAAACATGGAAATACCTACACCGCTATCTGTATAAACATGGAAATAACTACACCGCCATCTGCATGTCCTTGCAAATATCTACACCGCCATCTGAATAAACATGGAATTATCTACACGGCCATCTGTGTATAGCTGGAAATATCAACACCGCCATCTGTACAAACATTGAAATATCTACACCGCTATCTCTATAGACATGGAAATATCTGCACCGCCATCTGTAAAAACATGGAAATACCTATACAGTCATCTGTATAAACATGGAAATATCTACAATGCCATCTGTAGAAAGATGGAAATATCTACACCGCAATCAGTGTAAACATGGAAATATCTACACCGATATCTGTATAAACATGGAAATATCTACACCGCGAACTGTATAAACATGGAAATATCTACACCGCGATCTGTATAAACATGGAAATATCTACACCGCGATCTGTATAAACATGGAAATATCTACACAGTTATCTCTATAAACATGGAAATATCTACACCGCCATCTGTATAAACATGGAAATACCTACAAAGTCATCTGTATAAACATGGAAATATCTACACAGCCATCTGTATAAACATGGAAATAGCTACACAGCCATCTGTATATACATGGAAATATCTACACCACTATTTGTATAAACATGGAAATAACTACACCGCTATTTGTATAAACAAGGAAATATCTACACTGTGATCTGTATAAACATGGAAATATCTACACTGCCATCTCTATAAACAGGGAAATGTCTACACCCCTATCTGTATAAACATGGAAATATCCACACCGCTATCTCTATAAAGATGGAAAAATCAACACCGCTATCTCTATGAACATGGAAATATCTACACCGCCATCTCTATAAACATGGAAATGTCTACACCCCGATCAGTATAAACATGGAAATATCTACACCGCTATCTGTATAAACATGGAAATATCTCCACTGCTATCTCTATAAACATCGAAATATCTACACCGCCATCTGTATAAACATGGAAATACTTACAAAGTTATCTGTATAAACGTGGAAATATCTACACTTCCATCTGTATAAACATGGAAATATCTACACTGCCATGTGTACATACATGGAAATATCTACACCGCTATCTATATAAACATGGAAATAACTACACCGCTATCTATATAAACATGGAAATAACTACACCGCCATCTACATATCCATGGAAATATCTGCGCTGCCATCTGTATAAACATGGAAATATCTACACGGTCATCTGTGTATAGATGGAAATATCAACACCGCCATCTGTACAAACATGGAAATATCTGCACCGCTATCTGTATAAACATGGAAATATCTACACCACGGTCTGTATAAACATGAAAATATCAACACCGCTATCAGTATAAACCTGGAAATATCTACACCGCTATCTCTATAAACATGGAAATATCTACACCGTGATCTGTATAAACATGGAAATATTTACACCGCTATCTGTATAAACATGGAAACTTCTACACCGTTATCTGTATAAATATGGAAATATCTACACCGCTATCTCAATAAACTTGGAAATATCTACACCACCATCTGTATGAACATGGAAATACCTATACAGTCATCTGTGTAAACATGGAAATATCTACACCACCATCTGTATAAACATGGAAATATCTACAATGCCATCTGTATACCCATGGAAATACCTACACGGCAATCAGTGTATAGATGGAAACATCAACACCGCCATCTGTACAAACATGGAAATATCTACACTGCTATCTCTATAAACATGGAAATATCTACACTGTGGTCTCTATAAACATGGAAATATCTACACCATGATCTGTATAAACATGGAAATATATACCCCACTATCTGTATAAACATGGAAATATCTGCACCGCTATCTCTATAAACATGGAAATAACTACAAAGACATCTGTATAAACTTGGAAATACCTACACAGTCATGTGTAGGAACATTTAAATATCTACACTGCCATCTGTATAAATATAGAAATATCTACACAGCCCTCTGTATAAATATGGATATATCTGCATAGGCATCTGTGTAAACATGGAAATATCTGCACCGCTATCTGTATAAACATGGAAACACCTACACCGCTGTCTCTATAAACATGGAAATATGTACACCGCTATGTGTATAAACATGGAAATATCTCCACTGCTCTCTGTATAAACATGGAAATATCTCCACCGTTATCTGTATAAACATGGAAATAACAACAGCGCCATCTACATAAACATTGAAATATCTACACTGCCATCTGTAAAAACATGGAAATATCTACACATTCATCTGAATAAACATGGAAATATCTACACCACCATCTGTATAAACATGGAAATAGCTACAATACCATCTGTATACACATGGAAATATCTACACCGACATCTGTATAAATATGGAAATATCTACACGGCTATCTGTATAAACATGGAAATATCTACACTGCCATCTGTAGAAAGATGGAAATATCTACACCGCTATCTCTATAAATATGGAAATATCTACACCGCCATCTGAATGAACATGAAAATATCTACACTGCCATCTCCATAAAGATGGAAGTATCTACTCCGCCATGTGTATAAACACGGAAATATCTACACCACCATCTGTGTAAACATGGAAATACCTACACCGCTATCTGTATAAACATGGAAATAACTACACCGCCATCTGCATGTCCTTGCAAATATCTACGCCGCCATCTGAATAAACATGGAATTATCTACACGGCCATCTGTGTATAGCTGGAAATATCAACACCGCCATCTGTACAAACATGGAAATATCTACACCGCTATCTCTATAGACATGGAAATATCTGCACCGCCATCTGTAAAAACATGGAAATACCTATACAGTCATCTGTATAAACATGGAAATATCTACAATGCCATCTGTAGAAAGATGGAAATATCTACACCGCAATCAGTGTAAACATGGAAATATCTACACCGATATCTGTATAAACATGGAAATATCTACACCGCGATCTGTATAAACATGGAAATATCTACACCGCGATCTGTATAAACATGGAAATATCTACACCGCGATCTGTATAAACATGGAAATATCTACACAGTTATCTCTATAAACATGGAAATATCTACACCGCCATCTGTATAAACATGGAAATACCTACAAAGTCATCTGTATAAACATGGAAATATCTACACAGCCATCTGTATAAACATGGAAATAGCTACACAGCCATCTGTATATACATGGAAATATCTACACCACTATCTGTATAAACATGGAAATAACTACACCGCTATTTGTATAAACAAGGAAATATCTACACTGTGATCTGTATAAACATGGAAATATCTACACCGCCATCTCTATAAACAGGGAAATATCTACACCCCTATCTGTATAAACATGGAAATATCCACACCGCTATCTCTATAAAGATGGAAAAATCAACACCGCTATCTCTATGAACATGGAAATATCTACACCGCCATCTCTATAAACATGGAAATGTCTACACCCCGATCAGTATAAACATGGAAATATCTACACCGCTATCTGTATAAACATGGAAATATCTCCACTGCTATCTCTATAAACATCGAAATATCTACACCGCCATCTGTATAAACATGGAAATACTTACAAAGTTATCTGTATAAACATGGAAATATCTACACTGCCATCTGTATAAACATGGAAATATCTACACAGCCATGTGTACATACATGGAAATATCTACACCGCTATCTATATAAACATGGAAATAACTACACCGCTATCTATATAAACATGGAAATATCTACACCGCCATCTACATATCCATGGAAATATCTGCGCCGCCATCTGTATAAACATGGAAATATCTACACGGTCATCTGTGTATAGATGGAAATATCAACACCGCCATCTGTACAAACATGGAAATATCTGCACCGCTATCTGTATAAACATGGAAATATCTACACCGCGGTCTGTATAAACATGGAAATATCAACACCGCTATCGGTATAAACATGGAAATATCTACACCGCTATCTCTATAAACATGGAAATATCTACACCGTGATCTGTATAAACATGGAAATATTTACACCGCTATCTGTATAAACTTGGAAACTTCTACACCGTTATCTGTATAAATATGGAAATATCTACACCGCTATCTCAATAAACTTGGAAATATCTACACCACCATCTGTATAAACATGGAAATACCTATACAGTCATCTGTGTAAACATGGAAATATCTACACCACCATCTGTATAAACATGGAAATATCTACAATGCCATCTGTATACACATGGAAATACCTACACGGCAATCAGTGTATAGATGGAAACATCAACACCGCCATCTGTACAAACATGGAAATATCTACACTGCTATCTCTATAAACATGGAAATATCTACACTGTGGTCTCTATAAACATGGAAATATCTACACCATGATCTGTATAAACATGGAAATATATACCCCGCTATCTGTATAAACATGGAAATATCTGCACCGCTATCTCTATAAAGATGGAAATAACTACAAAGACATCTGTATAAACTTGGAAATACCTACACAGTCATGTGTAGGAACATTTAAATATCTACACTGCCATCTGTATAAATATAGAAATATCTACACAGCCCTCTGTATAAATATGGATATATCTGCATAGGCATCTGTGTAAACATGGAAATATCTGCACCGCTATCTGTATAAACATGGAAACACCTACACCGCTGTCTCTATAAACATGGAAATATGTACACCGCTATGTGTATAAACATGGAAATATCTCCACTGCTCTCTGTATAAACATGGAAATATCTCCACCGTTATCTGTATAAACATGGAAATAACAACAGCGCCATCTACATAAACATTGAAATATCTACACTGCCATCTGTAAAAACATGGAAATATCTACACATTCATCTGAATAAACATGGAAATATCTACACCACCATCTGTATAAACATGGAAATAGCTACAATACCATCTGTATACACATGGAAATATCTACACCGACATCTGTATAAATATGGAAATATCTACACGGCCATCTGTATAAACATGGAAATATCTACACGGCCATCTGTAGAAAGATGGAAATATCTACACCGCTATCTCTATAAATATGGAAATATCTACACCGCCATCTGAATGAACATGAAAATATCTACACTGCCATCTCCATAAAGATGGAAGTATCTACTCCGCCATGTGTATAAACACGGAAATATCTACACCACCATCTGTGTAAACATGGAAATACCTACACCGCTATCTGTATAAACATGGAAATAACTACACCGCCATCTGCATGTCCTTGCAAATATCTACACCGCCATCTGAATAAACATGGAATTATCTACACGGCCATCTGTGTATAGCTGGAAATATCAACACCGCCATCTGTACAAACATTGAAATATCTACACCGCTATCTCTATAGACATGGAAATATCTGCACCGCCATCTGTAAAAACATGGAAATACCTATACAGTCATCTGTATAAACATGGAAATATCTACAATGCCATCTGTAGAAAGATGGAAATATCTACACCGCAATCAGTGTAAACATGGAAATATCTACACCGATATCTGTATAAACATGGAAATATCTACACCGCGAACTGTATAAACATGGAAATATCTACACCGCGATCTGTATAAACATGGAAATATCTACACCGCGATCTGTATAAACATGGAAATATCTACACAGTTATCTCTATAAACATGGAAATATCTACACCGCCATCTGTATAAACATGGAAATACCTACAAAGTCATCTGTATAAACATGGAAATATCTACACAGCCATCTGTATAAACATGGAAATAGCTACACAGCCATCTGTATATACATGGAAATATCTACACCACTATTTGTATAAACATGGAAATAACTACACCGCTATTTGTATAAACAAGGAAATATCTACACTGTGATCTGTATAAACATGGAAATATCTACACTGCCATCTCTATAAACAGGGAAATGTCTACACCCCTATCTGTATAAACATGGAAATATCCACACCGCTATCTCTATAAAGATGGAAAAATCAACACCGCTATCTCTATGAACATGGAAATATCTACACCGCCATCTCTATAAACATGGAAATGTCTACACCCCGATCAGTATAAACATGGAAATATCTACACCGCTATCTGTATAAACATGGAAATATCTCCACTGCTATCTCTATAAACATCGAAATATCTACACCGCCATCTGTATAAACATGGAAATACTTACAAAGTTATCTGTATAAACGTGGAAATATCTACACTTCCATCTGTATAAACATGGAAATATCTACACTGCCATGTGTACATACATGGAAATATCTACACCGCTATCTATATAAACATGGAAATAACTACACCGCTATCTATATAAACATGGAAATAACTACACCGCCATCTACATATCCATGGAAATATCTGCGCTGCCATCTGTATAAACATGGAAATATCTACACGGTCATCTGTGTATAGATGGAAATATCAACACCGCCATCTGTACAAACATGGAAATATCTGCACCGCTATCTGTATAAACATGGAAATATCTACACCACGGTCTGTATAAACATGAAAATATCAACACCGCTATCGGTATAAACATGGAAATATCTACACCGTTATCTCTATAAACATGGAAATATCTACACCGTGATCTGTATAAACATGGAAATATTTACACCGCTATCTGTATAAACATGGAAACTTCTACAACGTTATCTGTATAAATATGGAAATATCTACACCGCTATCTCAATAAACTTGGAAATATCTACACCACCATCTGTATGAACATGGAAATACCTATACAGTCATCTGTGTAAACATGGAAATATCTACACCACCATCTGTATAAACATGGAAATATCTACAATGCCATCTGTATACCCATGGAAATACCTACACGGCAATCAGTGTATAGATGGAAACATCAACACCGCCATCTGTACAAACATGGAAATATCTACACTGCTATCTCTATAAACATGGAAATATCTACACTGTGGTCTCTATAAACATGGAAATATCTACACCATGATCTGTATAAACATGGAAATATATACCCCACTATCTGTATAAACATGGAAATATCTGCACCGCTATCTCTATAAACATGGAAATAACTACAAAGACATCTGTATAAACTTGGAAATACCTACACAGTCATGTGTAGGAACATTTAAATATCTATACTGCCATCTGTATAAATATAGAAATATCTACACAGCCCTCTGTATAAATATGGATATATCTGCATAGGCATCTGTGTAAACATGGAAATATCTGCACCGCTATCTGTATAAACATGGAAACACCTACACCGCTGTCTCTATAAACATGGAAATATGTACACCGCTATGTGTATAAACATGGAAATATCTCCACTGCTCTCTGTATAAACATGGAAATATCTCCACCGTTATCTGTATAAACATGGAAATAACAACAGCGCCATCTACATAAACATTGAAATATCTACACTGCCATCTGTAAAAACATGGAAATATCTACACATTCATCTGAATAAACATGGAAATATCTACACCACCATCTGTATAAACATGGAAATAGCTACAATACCATCTGTATACACATGGAAATATCTACACCGACATCTGTATAAATATGGAAATATCTACACGGCTATCTGTATAAACATGGAAATATCTACACTGCCATCTGTAGAAAGATGGAAATATCTACACCGCTATCTCTATAAATATGGAAATATCTACACCGCCATCTGAATGAACATGAAAATATCTACACTGCCATCTCCATAAAGATGGAAGTATCTACTCCGCCATGTGTATAAACACGGAAATATCTACACCACCATCTGTGTAAACATGGAAATACCTACACCGCTATCTGTATAAACATGGAAATAACTACACCGCCATCTGCATGTCCTTGCAAATATCTACGCCGCCATCTGAATAAACATGGAATTATCTACACGGCCATCTGTGTATAGCTGGAAATATCAACACCGCCATCTGTACAAACATGGAAATATCTACACCGCTATCTCTATAGACATGGAAATATCTGCACCGCCATCTGTAAAAACATGGAAATACCTATACAGTCATCTGTATAAACATGGAAATATCTACAATGCCATCTGTAGAAAGATGGAAATATCTACACCGCAATCAGTGTAAACATGGAAATATCTACACCGATATCTGTATAAACATGGAAATATCTACACCGCGATCTGTATAAACATGGAAATATCTACACCGCGATCTGTATAAACATGGAAATATCTACACCGCGATCTGTATAAACATGGAAATATCTACACAGTTATCTCTATAAACATGGAAATATCTACACCGCCATCTGTATAAACATGGAAATACCTACAAAGTCATCTGTATAAACATGGAAATATCTACACAGCCATCTGTATAAACATGGGAATAGCTACACAGCCATCTGTATATACATGGAAATATCTACACCACTATCTGTATAAACATGGAAATAACTACACCGCTATTTGTATAAACAAGGAAATATCTACACTGTGATCTGTATAAACATGGAAATATCTACACCGCCATCTCTATAAACAGGGAAATATCTACACCCCTATCTGTATAAACATGGAAATATCCACACCGCTATCTCTATAAAGATGGAAAAATCAACACCGCTATCTCTATGAACATGGAAATATCTACACCGCCATCTCTATAAACATGGAAATGTCTACACCCCGATCAGTATAAACATGGAAATATCTACACCGCTATCTGTATAAACATGGAAATATCTCCACTGCTATCTCTATAAACATCGAAATATCTACACCGCCATCTGTATAAACATGGAAATACTTACAAAGTTATCTGTATAAACATGGAAATATCTACACTGCAATCTGTATAAACATGGAAATATCTACACAGCCATGTGTACATACATGGAAATATCTACACCGCTATCTATATAAACATGGAAATAACTACACCGCTATCTATATAAACATGGAAATATCTACACCGCCATCTACATATCCATGGAAATATCTGCGCCGCCATCTGTATAAACATGGAAATATCTACACGGTCATCTGTGTATAGATGGAAATATCAACACCGCCATCTGTACAAACATGGAAATATCTGCACCGCTATCTGTATAAACATGGAAATATCTACACCAAGGTCTGTATAAACATGGAAATATCAACACCGCTATCGGTATAAACATGGAAATATCTACACCGCTATCTCTATAAACATGGAAATATCTACACCGTGATCTGTATAAACATGGAAATATTTACACCGCTATCTGTATAAACTTGGAAACTTCTACACCGTTATCTGTATAAATATGGAAATATCTACACCGCTATCTCAATAAACTTGGAAATATCTACACCACCATCTGTATAAACATGGAAATACCTATACAGTCATCTGTGTAAACATGGAAATATCTACACCACCATCTGTATAAACATGGAAATATCTACAATGCCATCTGTATACACATGGAAATACCTACACGGCAATCAGTGTATAGATGGAAACATCAACACCGCCATCTGTACAAACATGGAAATATCTACACTGCTATCTCTATAAACATGGAAATATCTACACTGTGGTCTCTATAAACATGGAAATATCTACACCATGATCTGTAGAAACATGGAAATATATACCCCGCTATCTGTATAAACATGGAAATATCTGCACCGCTATCTCTATAAACATGGAAATAACTACAAAGACATCTGTATAAACTTGGAAATACCTACACAGTCATGTGTAGGAACATTTAAATATCTACACTGCCATCTGTATAAATATAGAAATATCTACACAGCCCTCTGTATAAATATGGATATATCTGCATAGGCATCTGTGTAAACATGGAAATATCTGCACCGCTATCTGTATAAACATGGAAACACCTACACCGCTGTCTCTATAAACATGGAAATATGTACACCGCTATGTGTATAAACATGGAAATATCTCCACTGCTCTCTGTATAAACATGGAAATATCTCCACCGTTATCTGTATAAACATGGAAATAACAACAGCGCCATCTACATAAACATTGAAATATCTACACTGCCATCTGTAAAAACATGGAAATATCTACACATTCATCTGAATAAACATGGAAATATCTACACCACCATCTGTATAAACATGGAAATAGCTACAATACCATCTGTATACACATGGAAATATCTACACCGACATCTGTATAAATATGGAAATATCTACACGGCCATCTGTATAAACATGGAAATATCTACACTGCCATCTGTAGAAAGATGGAAATATCTACACCGCTATCTCTATAAATATGGAAATATCTACACCGCCATCTGAATGAACATGAAAATATCTACACTGCCATCTCCATAAAGATGGAAGTATCTACTCCGCCATGTGTATAAACACGGAAATATCTACACCACCATCTGTGTAAACATGGAAATACCTACACCGCTATCTGTATAAACATGGAAATAACTACACCGCCATCTGCATGTCCTTGCAAATATCTACGCCGCCATCTGAATAAACATGGAATTATCTACACGGCCATCTGTGTATAGCTGGAAATATCAACACCGCCATCTGTACAAACATGGAAATATCTACACCGCTATCTCTATAGACATGGAAATATCTGCACCGCCATCTGTAAAAACATGGAAATACCTATACAGTCATCTGTATAAACATGGAAATATCTACAATGCCATCTGTAGAAAGATGGAAATATCTACACCGCAATCAGTGTAAACATGGAAATATCTACACCGATATCTGTATAAACATGGAAATATCTACACCGCGATCTGTATAAACATGGAAATATCTACACCGCGATCTGTATAAACATGGAAATATCTACACCGCGATCTGTATAAACATGGAAATATCTACACAGTTATCTCTATAAACATGGAAATATCTACACCGCCATCTGTATAAACATGGAAATACCTACAAAGTCATCTGTATAAACATGGAAATATCTACACAGCCATCTGTATAAACATGGAAATAGCTACACAGCCATCTGTATATACATGGAAATATCTACACCACTATTTGTATAAACATGGAAATAACTACACCGCTATTTGTATAAACAAGGAAATATCTACACTGTGATCTGTATAAACATGGAAATATCTACACCGCCATCTCTATAAACAGGGAAATGTCTACACCCCTATCTGTATAAACATGGAAATATCCACACCACTATCTCTATAAAGATGGAAAAATCAACACCGCTATCTCTATGAACATGGAAATATCTACACCGCCATCTCTATAAACATGGAAATGTCTACACCCCAATCAGTATAAACATGGAAATATCTACACCGCTATCTGTATAAACATGGAAATATCTCCACTGCTATCTCTATAAACATCGAAATATCTACACCGCCATCTGTATAAACATGGAAATACTTACAAAGTTATCTGTATAAACATGGAAATATCTACACTGCCATCTGTATAAACATGGAAATATCTACACAGCCATGTGTACATACATGGAAATATCTACACCGCTATCTATATAAACATGGAAATAACTACACCGCTATCTATATAAACATGGAAATATCTACACCGCCATCTACATATCCATGGAAATATCTGCGCCGCCATCTGTATAAACATGGAAATATCTACAAGGTCATCTGTGTATAGATGGAAATATCAACACCGCCATCTGTACAAACATGGAAATATCTGCACCGCTATCTGTATAAACATGGAAATATCTACACCGCGGTCTGTATAAACATGAAAATATCAACACCGCTATCGGTATAAACATGGAAATATCTACACCGCTATCTCTATAAACATGGAAATATCTACACAGTGATCTGTATAAACATGGAAATATTTACACCGCTATCTCTATAAACATGGAAACTTCTACACCGTTATCTGTATAAATATGGAAATATCTACACCGCTATCTCAATAAACTTGGAAATATCTACACCACCATCTGTATAAACATGGAAATACCTATACAGTCATCTGTGTAAACATGGAAATATCTACACCACCATCTGTATAAACATGGAAATATCTACAATGCCATCTGTATACACATGGAAATACCTACACGGCAATCAGTGTATAGATGGAAACATCAACACCGCCATCTGTACAAACATGGAAATATCTACACTGCTATCTCTATAAACATGGAAATATCTACACTGTGGTCTCTATAAACATGGAAATATCTACACCATGATCTGTAGAAACATGGAAATATATACCCCGCTATCTGTATAAACATGGAAATATCTGCACCGCTATCTCTATAAACATGGAAATAACTACAAAGACATCTGTATAAACTTGGAAATACCTACACAGTCATGTGTAGGAACATTTAAATATCTACACTGCCATCTGTATAAATATAGAAATATCTACACAGCCCTCTGTATAAATATGGATATATCTGCATAGGCATCTGTGTAAACATGGAAATATCTGCACCGCTATCTGTATAAACATGGAAACACCTACACCGCTGTCTCTATAAACATGGAAATATGTACACCGCTATGTGTATAAACATGGAAATATCTCCACTGCTCTCTGTATAAACATGGAAATATCTCCACCGTTATCTGTATAAACATGGAAATAACAACAGCGCCATCTATATAAACATTGAATTATCTACACTGCCATCTGTAAAAACATGGAAATATCTACACATTCATCTGAATAAACATGGAAATATCTACACCACCATCTGTATATACATGGAAATAGCTACAATACCATCTGTATACACATGGAAATATCTACACCGACATCTGTATAAATATGGAAATATCTACACGGCCATCTGTATAAACATGGAAATATCTACACTGCCATCTGTAGAAAGATGGAAATATCTACACCGCTATCTCTATAAATATGGAAATATCTACACCGCCATCTGTATGAACATGAAAATATCTACACTGCCATCTCCATAAAGATGGAAGTATCTACTCTGCCATGTGTATAAACACAGAAATATCTACACCACCATCTGTGTAAACATGGAAATACCTACACCGCTATCTGTATAAACATGGAAAGAACTACACCGCCATCTGCATGTCCTTGGAAATATCTACGCCGCCATCTGAATAAACATGGAAATATCTACACGGCCATCTGTGTATAGCTGGAAATATCAACACCGCCATCTGTACAAACATGGAAATATCTACACCGCTATCTCTATAGACATGGAAATATCTGCACCGCCATCTGTAAAAACATGGAAATACCTATACAGTCATCTGTATAAACATGGAAATATCTACAATGCCATCTGTAGAAAGATGGAAATATGTACACCGCAATCAGTGTAAACATGGAAATATCTACACCGATATCTGTATAAACATGGAAATATCTACACCGCGATCTGTATAAACATGGAAATATCTACACAGTTATCTCTATAAACATGGAAATATCTACACCGCCATCTGTATAAACATGGAAATACCTACAAAGTCATCTGTATAAACATGGAAATATCTACACAGCCATCTGTATAAACATGGAAATATCTACACAGCCATCTGTATATACATGAAAATATCTACACCACTATCTGTATAAACATGGAAATAACTACACCGCTATTTGTATAAACAAGGAAATATCTACACTGTGATCTGTATAAACATGGAAATATCTACACCGCCATCTCTGTAAACAGGGAAATATCTACACCACTATCTGTATAAACATGGAAATATCCACACCGCTATCTCTATAAACATGGAAAAATCAACACCGCTATCTCTATGAACATGGAAATATCTACACCGCCATCTCTATAAACATGGAAATGTCTAGACCACGATCAGTATAAACATGGAAATATCTACACCGCTATCTGTATAAACATGGAAATATCTCCACTGCTACCTCTATAAACATCGAAATATCTACACCGCCATCTGTATAAACATGGAAATACTTACAAAGTTATCTGTATAAACATGGAAATATCTACACCGCCATCTGTATAAACATGGAAATATCTACACAGCCATGTGTACATACATGGAAATATCTACACCGCAATCTATATAAACATGGAAATAACTACACCGCTATCTGTATAAACATGGAAATATCTACACCGCCATCTACATATCCATGGAAATATCTGCGCCGCCATCTGTATAAAAATGGAAATATCTACACGGCCATCTGTGTATAGATGGAAATATCAACACCGCCATCTGTACAAACATGGAAATATCAGCACCGCTATCTGTATAAACATGGAAATATCTACACCGCGGTCTGTATAAACATGGAAATATCAACACCGCTATCGGTATAAACATGGAAATATCTACACCGCTATCTCTATAAACATGGAAATATCTACACCGTGATCTGTATAAACATGGAAATATTTACACCGCTATCTGTATAAACATGGAAACTTCTACACCATTATCTGTATAAATATGGAAATATCTACACCGCTATCTCAATAAACTTGGAAATATCTACACCACCATCTGTATAAACATGGAAATACCTATACAGTCATCTGTGTAAACATGGAAATATCTACACCACCATCTGTATAAACATGGAAATATCTACAATGCCATCTGTATACACATGGAAATACCTACACGGCAATCAGTGTATAGGTGGAAACATCAACACCGCCAACTGTACAAACATGGAAATATCTACACTGCTATCTCTATAAACATGGAAATATCTGTACTGCGGTCTCTATAAACATGGAAATATCTACACCATGATCTGTATAAACATGGAAATATATACACCGCTATCTGTATAAACATGGAAATATCTGCACCGCTATCTCTATAAACATGGAAATAACTACAAAGACATCTGTATAAACTTGGAAATACCTACACAGTCATGTGTAGGAACATTTAAATATCTACACTGCCATCTGTATAAATATAGAAATATCTACACAGCCCTCTGTATAAATATGGAAATATCTGCATAGGAATCTGTGTAAACATGGAAATATCTGCACCGCTATCTGTATAAACATGGAAATACCTACACCGCTGTCTCTATAAACATGGAAATATGTACACCGCTATGTGTATAAACATGGAAATATCTCCACTGCTCTCTGTATAAACATGGAAATATCTCCACCGTTATCTGTATAAACATGGAAATATCAACAGCGCCATCTATATAAACATTGAAATATCTACACTGCCATCTGTAAAAACATGGAAATATCTACACATTCATCTGAATAAACATGGAAATATCTACACCACCATCTGTATAAACATGGAAATAGCTACAATACCATCTGTATACACATGGAAATATCTACACCGACATCTGTATAAATATGGAAATATCTACACGGCCATCTGTATAAACATGGAAATATCTACACTGCCATCTGTAGAAAGATGGAAATATCTACACCGCTATCTCTATAAATATGGAAATATCTACACCGCCATCTGTATGAACATGAAAATATCTACACTGCCATCTCCATAAAGATGGAAGTATCTACTCCGCCATGTGTATAAACACGGAAATATCTACACCACCATCTGTGTAAACATGGAAATACCTACACCGCTATCTGTATAAACATGGAAATAACTACACCGCCATCTGCATGTCCTTGGAAATATCTATGCCGCCATCTGAATAAACATGGAAATATCTACACGGCCATCTGTGTATAGCTGGAAATATCAACACCGCCATCTGTACAAACATGGAAATATCTACACCGCTATCTCTATAGACATGGAAATATCTGCACCGCCATCTTTAAAAACATGGAAATAACTATACAGTCATCTGTATAAACATGGAAATATCTACAATGCCATCTGTAGAAAGATGGAAATATCTACACCGCAATCTGTGTAAACATGGAAATATCTACACCGATATCTGTATAAACATGGAAATATCAACACCGCTATCGGTATAAACATGGAAATATCTACACCGCTATCTCTATAAACATGGAAATATCTACACCGTGATCTGTATAAACATGGAAATATTTACACCGCTATCTGTATAAACATGGAAACTTCTACACCATTATCTGTATAAATATGGAAATATCTACACCGCTATCTCAATAAACTTGGAAATATCTACACCACCATCTGTATAAACATGGAAATACCTATACAGTCATCTGTGTAAACATGGAAATATCTACACCACCATCCGTATAAACATGGAAATATCTACAATTCCATCTGTATACACATGGAAATACCTACACGGCAATCAGTGTATAGATGAAAACATCAACACCGCCATCTGTAGAAACATGGAAATATCTACACTGCTATCTCTATAAACATGGAAATATCTACACTGCGGTCTCTATAAACATGGAAATATCTACACCATGATCTGTACAAACATGGAAATATATACACCGCTATCTGTATAAACATGGAAATATCTGCACCGCTATCTCTCTAAACATGGAAATAACTACAAAGACATCTGTATAAACTTGGAAATACCTACACAGTCATGTGTAGGAACATTTAAATATCTACACTGCCATCTGTATAAATATAGAAATATCTACACAGCCCTCTGTATAAATATGGAAATATCTGCATAGGCATCTGTGTAAACATGGAAATATCTGCACCGCTATCTGTATAAACATGGAAATACCTACACCGCTGTGTCTATAAACATGGAAATATGTACACCGCTATGTGTATAAACATGGAAATATCTCCACTGCTCTCTGTATAAACATGGAAATATCTCCACCGTTATCTGTATAAACATGGAAATATCAACAGCGCCATCTATATAAACATTGAAATATCTACACTGCCATCTGTAAAAACATGGAAATATCTACACATTCATCTGAATAAACATGGAAATATCTACACCACCATCTGTATAAACATGGAAATAGCTACAATACCATCTGTATACACATGGAAATATCTACACCGACATCTGTATAAATATGGAAATATCTACACGGCCATCTGTATAAACATGGAAATATCTACACTGCCATCTGTAGAAAGATGGAAATATCTACACCGCTATCTCTATAAATATGGAAATATCTACACCGCCATCTGTATGAACATGAAAATATCTACACTGCCATCTCCATAAAGATGGAAGTATCTACTCCGCCATGTGTATAAACACGGAAATATCTACACCACCATCTGTGTAAACATGGAAATACCTACACCGTTATCTGTATAAACATGGAAATAACTACACCGACATCTGCATGTCCTTGGAAATATCTACGCCGCCATCTGAATAAACATGGAAATATCTACACGGCCATCTGTGTATAGCTGGAAATATCAACACCGCCATTTGTACAAACATGGAATTATCTACACCGCTATCTCTATAGACATGGAAATATATGTACCGCCATCTGTAAAAACATGGAAATACCTATACAGTCATCTGTATAAACATGGAAATATCTACAATGCCATCTGTAGAAAGATGGAAATATCTACACCGCAATCAGTGTAAACATGGAAATATCTACACCGCTATCTGTATAAACATGGAAATATCTACACCGCGATCTGTATAAACATGGAAATATCTACACCGCAATCTGTATAAACATGGAAATATCTACACCGCGATCTGTATAAACATGGAAATATCTACACAGTTATCTCTATAAACATGGAAATATCTACACCGCCATCTGTATAAACATGGAAATACCTACAAAGTCATCTGTATAAACATGGAAATATCTACACAGCCATCTGTATAAACATGGAAATATCTACACAGCCATCTCTATATACATGGAAATATCTACACCACTATCTGTATAAACATGGAAATAACTACACTGCTATTTGTATAAACAAGGAAATATCTACACTGTGATCTGTATAAACATGGAAATATCTACACCGCCATCTCTATAAACAGGGAAATATCTACACCCCTATCTGTATAAACATGGAAATATCCACACCGCTATCTCTATAAACATGGAAAAATCAACACCGCTATCTCTATGAACATGGAAATATCTACACCACCATCTCTATAAACATGGAAATGTCTACACCACGATCAGTATAAACATGGAAATATCTACACCGCTATCTGTATAAACATGGAAATATCTCCACTGCTATCTCTATAAACATCGAAATATCTACACCGCCATCTGTATAAACATGGAAATACTTACAAAGTTATCTGTATAAACATGGAAATATCTACACCGCCATCTGTATAAACATGGAAATATCTACACAGCCATGTGTACATACATGGAAATATCTACACCGCTATCTATATAAACATGGAAATAACTACACTGCTATCTGTATAAACATGAAAATATCTACACCGCCATCTACATATCCATGGAAATATCTGCGCCGCCATCTGTATAAACATGGAAATATCTACACGGTCATCTGTGTATAGATGGAAATATCAACATCGCCATCTGTACAAACATGGAAATATCAGCACCGCTATCTGTATAAACATGGAAATATCTACACCGCGGTCTGTATAAACATGGAAATATCAACACCGCTATCGTTATAAACATGGAAATATCTACAGCGCTATCTCTATAAACATGGAAATATCTACACCGTGATCTGTATAAACATGGAAATATTTACACCGCTATCTGTATAAACATGGAAACTTCTACACCGTTATCTGTATAAATATGGAAATATCTACACCGCTATCTCAATAAACTGGGAAATATCTACACCACCATCTGTATAAACATGGAAATACCTATACAGTCATCTGTGTAAACATGGAAATATCTACACCACCATCTGAATAAACATGGAAATATCTACAATGCCATCTGTATACACATGGAAATACCTACACGGCAATCAGTGTATAGGCGGAAACATCAACACCACCATCTGTACAAACATGGAAATATCTACACTGCTTTCTCTATAAACATGGAAATATCTACACTGCGGTCTCTATAAACATGGAAATATCTACACCATGATTTGTATAAACATGGAAATATATACACCGCTATCTGTATAAACATGGAAATATCTGCACCGCTATCTCTATAAACATGGAAATAACTACAAAGACATCTGTATAAACTTGGAAATACCTACACAGTCATGTGTAGGAACATATAAATATCTACACTGCCATCTGTATAAATATAGAAATATCTACCCAGCCCTCTGTATAAATATGGAAATATCTGCATAGGCATCTGTGTAAACATGGAAATATCTGCACCGCTATCTGTATAAACATGGAAATACCTACACCGCTGTCTCTATAAACATGGAAATATGTACACCGCTATGTGTATAAACATGGAAATATCTCCACTGCTCTCTGTATAAACATGGAAATATCTCCACCGTTATCTGTATAAACATGGAAATATCAACAGCGCCATCTATATAAACATTGAAATATCTACAGTGCCATCTGTAAAAAGATGGAAATATCTACACATTCATCTGAATAAACATGGAAATATCTACACCACCATCTGTATAAACATGGAAATAGCTACAATACCATCTGTATACACATGGAAATATCTACACAGACATCTCTATAAATATGGAAATATCTACACGGCCATCTGTATAAACATGGAAATATCTACACTGCCATCTGTAGAAAGATGGAAATATCTACACCGCTATCTCTATAAATTTGGAAATATCTACACCGCCATCTCTATGAACATGAAAATATCTACACTGCCATCTCCATAAAGATGGAAGTATCTACTCCGCCATGTGTATAAACACGGAAATATCTACACCACCATCTGTGTAAACATGGAAATACCTACACCGCTATCTGTATAAACATGGAAATAACTACACCGCCATCTGCATGTCCTTGGAAATATCTACGCCGCCATCTGAATAAACATGGAAATATCTACACGGCCATCTGTGTATATCTGGAAATATCAACACCGCCATCTGTACAAACATGGAAATATCTACACCGCTATCTCTATACACATGGAAATATCTGTACCGCCATCTGTAAAAACATGGAAATACCTATACAGTCATCTGTATAAACATGGAAATATCTACAATGCCATCTGTAGAAAGATGGAAATATCTACACCGCAATCAGTGTAAACATGGAAATATCTACACCGCAATCTGTATAAACATGGAAATATCTACACCGCGATCTGTATAAACATGGAAATATCTACACAGTTATCTCTATAAACATGGAAATATCTACACCGCCATCTGTATAAACATGGAAATACCTACAAAGTAATCTGTATAAACATGGAAATATCTACACAGCCATCTGTATAAACATGGAAATATCTACACAGCCATGTCTATATACATGGAAATATCTACACCACTATCTGTATAAACATGGAAATAACTACACTGCTATTTGTATAAACAAGGAAATATCTACACTGTGATCTGTATAAACATGGAAATATCTACACTGCCATCTCGATAAACAGGGAAATATCTACACCCCTATCTGTATAAACATGGAAATATCCACACCGCTATCTCTATAAACATGGAAAAATCAACACCGCTATCTCTTTGAACATGGAAATATCTACACCGCCATCTCTATAAACATGGAAATGTCTACACCACGATCAGTATAAACATGGAAATATCTACACCGCTATCTGTATAAACATGGAAATATCTCCACTGCTATCTCTATAAACATCGAAATATCTACACCGCCATCTGTATAAACATGGAAATACTTACAAAGTTATCTGTATAAACATGGAAATATCTACACCGCCATCTGTATAAACATGGAAATATCTACACAGCCATGTGTACATACATGGAAATATCTACACCGCTATCTATATAAACATGGAAATAACTACACCGCTATCTGTATAAACATGGAAATATCTACACCGCCATCTACATATCCATGGAACTATCTGCGCCGCCGTCTGTATAAACATGGAAATATCTACACGGTCATCTGTGTATAGATGGAAATATCAACACCGCCATCTGTACAAACATGGAAATATCTGCACCGCTATCTGTATAAACATGGAAATATCTACACCGCGGTCTGTATAAACATGGAAATATCAACACCGCTATCGGTATAAACATGGAAATATCTACACCGCTATCTCTATAAACATGGAAATATCTACACCGTGATCTGTATAAACATGGAAATATTTACACCGCTATCTGTATAAACATGGAAACTTCTACACCGTTATCTGTATAAATATGGAAATATCTACACCGCTATCTCTATAAACTTGGAAATATCTACACCGCCATCTGTATAAACATGGAAATACCTATACAATCATCTGTGTAAACATGGAAATATCTACACCACCATCTGTATAAACATGGAAATATCTACAATGCCATCTGTATACACATGGAAATACCTACACGGCAATCAGTGTATAGATGGAAACATCAACACCGCCATCTGTATAAACATGGAAATATCTACACTGCTATCTCTATAAACATGGAAATATCTACACTGCGGTCTGTATAAACATGGAAATATCTACACCGGTATCTGTATAAACATGGAAATATCTACACCATGATCTGTATAAACATGGAAATATATTCACCTCTCTCTGTATAAACATGGAAATATCTGCACCGCTATCTCTATAAACATGGAACTAACTTCAAAGACATCTGTATAAACATGGAAATACCTACACAGTCATGTGTAGGAACATTTAAATATTAACACTGCCATCTGTATAAATATAGAAATATCTACACAGCCCTCTGTATAAATATGGAAATATCTGCATAGGAATCTGTGTAAACATGGAAATATCTGCACCACTATCTGTATAAACGTGGAAATACCTACACCGCTGTCTCTATAAACATGGAAATATGTACACCGCTATGTGTATAAACATGGAAATATCTCCACTGCTCTCTGTGTAAACATGGAAATATCTCCACCGTTATCTCTATAAACATGGAAATATCAACAGCGCCATCTATATAAACATTGAAATATCTACACTGCCATCTGTAAAAACATGGAAATATCTACACAGTCATCTGAATAAACATGGAAATATCTACACCACCATCTGTATAAACATGGAAATAGCTACAATACCATCTGTATACACATGGAAATATCTACACAGACATCTGTATAAATATGGAAATATCTACACGGCCATCTGTATAAACATGGAAATATCTACACTGCCATCTGTAGAAAGATGGAAATATCTACACCGCTATCTCTATAAATATGGAAATATCTACACCGCCATCTCTATGAACATGAAAATATCTACACTGCCATCTCCATAAAGATGGAAGTATCTACTCCGCCATGTGTATAAACACGGAAATATCTACACCACCATCTGTGTAAACATGGAAATACCTACACCGCTATCTGTATAAACATGGAAATAACTACAACGCCATATGCATGTCCTTGGAAATATCTACGCCGCCATCTGAATAAACATGGAAATATCTACACGGCCATCTGTGTATAGATGGAAATATCAACACCGCCATCTGTATAATCATGGAAATATCTACACCGCTATCTCTATAGACATGGAAATATCTGCACCGCCATCTGTGAAAACATGGAAATACCTATACAGTCATCTGTATAAACATGGAAATATCTACAATGCCATCTGTAGAAAGATGGAAATATCTACACCGCAATCTGTGTAAACATGGAAATATCTACACCGATATCTGTAAAAACATGGAAATATCTACACCGCTATCTGTATAAACAAGGAAATATCTACACCGTGATCTGTATAAACATGGAAATATCTACACCGCCATCTCTATAAAGAGGGAAATATCTACACCCCTATCTGTATAAACATGGAAATATCCACACCGCTATCTCTATAAACATGGAAAAATCAAAACCGCTATCTCTATGAACATGGAAATATCTACACCGCCATCTCTATAAACATGGAAATGTCTACACCACGATCAGTATAAACATGGAAATACCTACACCGCTATCTGTATAAACATGGAAATATCTCCACTGCTATCTCTATAAACATCGAAATATCTACACCGCCATCTGTATAAACATGGAAATACTTACAAAGTTATCTGTATAAACATGGAAATATCTACACCGCCATCTGTATAAACATGGAAATATCTACACAGCCATGTGTACATACATGGAAATATCTACACCGCTATCTATATAAACATGGAAATAACTACACCGCTTTCTGTATAAACATGGAAATATCTACACGCCATCTACATATCCATGGAAATATCTGCGCCGCCATCTGTATAAACATGGAAATATCTACACGGTCATCTGTGTATAGATGGAAATATCAACACCGCCATCTGTACAAACATGGAAATATCTGCACCGCTATCCGTATAAACATGGAAATATCTACACCGCCATCTCTATAAACAGGGAAATATCTACAACCCTATCTGTATAAACATGGAAATATCCACACCGCTATCTCTATAAAGATGGAAAAATCAACACCGCTATCTCTATGAACATGGAAATATCTACCCCGCCATCTCTATAAACATGGAAATATCTACACCACGATCAGTATAAACATGGAAATATCTACACCGCTATCTGTATAAACATGGAAATATCTCCACTGCTATCTCTATAAACATCGAAATATGTACACCGCCATCTGTATAAACATGGAAATACTTACAAAGTTATCTGTATAAACATGGAAATATCTACACCGCCATCTGTATAAACATGGAAATATCTACACAGCCATGTGTACATACATGGAAATATCTACACCGCTATCTATATAAACATGGAAATAACTACACCGCTATCTGTATAAACATGGAAATATCTACACCGCCATCTACATATCCATGGAAATATCTGCGCCGCCATCTGTATAAACATGGAAATATCTACACGGTCATCTGTGTATAGATGGAAATATCAGCACCGCCATCTGTACAAACATGGAAATATCTGAACCGCTATCTGTATAAACATGGAAATATCTACACCGCGGTCTGTATAAACATGGAAATATCAACACCTCTATCGGTATAAACATGGAAATATCTACACCACTATCTCTATAAACATGGAAATATCTACACCGTGATCTGTATAAACATGGAAATATTTACACCGCTATCTGTATAAACATGGAAACTTCTACACCGTTATCTGTATAAATATGGAAATATCTACACCGCTATCTCAATAAACTTGGAAATATCTACACCACCATCTGTATAAACATGGAAATATCTACACAGTTATCTCTATAAACATGGAAATATCTACACCGTCATCTGTATAAACATGGAAATACCTACAAAGTCATCTGTATAAACATGGAAATATCTACACAGCCATCTGTATAAACATGGAAATATCTACACAGCCATCTGTATATACATGGAAATATCTACAACACTATCTGTATAAACATGGAAATAAAAACACCGTTATTTGTATAAACAAGGAAATATCTACACCGTGATCTGTATAAATATGGAAATATCTACACCGCCATCTCTATAAACAGGGAAATATCTACACCCCTATCTGTATAAACATGGAAATATCCACACCGCTATCTCTATAAACATGGAAAAATCAACACCGCTATCTCTATGAACATGGACATATCTACACCGCCATCTCTATAAACATGGAAATGTCTACACCACGATCAGTATAAACATGGAAATATCTACACCGCTATCTGTATAAACATGGAAATATCTCCACTGCTATCTCTATAAACATCGAAATATCTACACCGCCATCTGTATAAACATGGAAATACTTACAAAGTTATCTGTATAAACATGGAAATATCTACACGGCCATCTGTATAAACATGGAAATATCTACACAACCATGTGTACATACATGGAAATATCTACACCGCTATCTATATAAACATGGAAATAACTACACCACTATCTGTATAAACATGGAAATATCTACACCGCCATCTACATATCCATGGAAATATCTGGGCCGCCATCTGTATAAACATGGAAATATCTACACGGTCATCTGTGTATAGATGGAAATATCAACACCGCCATCTGTACAAACATGGAAATACCTGCACCGCTATCTGTATAAACATGGAAATATCTACACCGCGGTCTGTATAAACATGGAAATATCAACACCGCTATCGGTATAAACATGGAAATATCTACACCACTATCTCTATAAACATGGAAATATCTACACCGTCATCTGTATAAACATGGAAATACCTATACAGTCATCTGTGTAAACATGGAAATATCTACACCACCATCTGTATAAACATGGAAATATCTACAATGCCATCTGTATACACATGGAAATACCTACACGGCAATCAGTGTATAGATGGAAACATTAACACCGCCATCTGTACAAACATGGAAATATCTACACTGCTATCTCTATAAACATGGAAATATCTACACTGCGGTCTGTATAAACATGGAAATATCTACACCGGTATCTGTATAAACATGGAAATATCTACACCATGATCTGTATAAACATGGAAATATATACACCGCTATCTGTATAAACATGGAAATATCTGCACCACTATCTCTATAAACATGGAAATAACTACAAAGACATCTGTATAAACATGGAAATACATACACAGTCATGTGTAGGAACACTTAAATATTTACACTGCCATCTGAATAAATATAGAAATATCTACACACCCCTCTGTATAAATATGGAAATATCTGCATAGGCATCTGTGTAAACATGGAAATATCTGCACCGCTATCTGTATAAACGTGGAAATACCTACACCGCTGTCTCTATAAACATGGAAATATGTACACCGCTATGTGTATAAACATGGAAATACCTCCACTGCTCTTTGTATAAACATGGAAATATCTCCACCGTTATCTGTATAAACATGGAAATATCAACAGCGCCATCTATGTAAACATTGAAATATCTGCACTGCTATCTGTAAAAACATGGAAATATCTACACATTCATCTGAATAAACATGGAAATATCTACACAACCATCTGTATAAATATGGAAATAGCTACAATACCATCTGTAGACATATGGAAATATCTACACAGACATCTGTATAAATATGGAAATATCTACACGGCCATCTGTATAAACATGGAAATATCTACACTGCCATCTGTAGAAAGATGGAAATATCTACACCGCTTTCTCTATAAATATGGGAATATCTACACCGCCATCTCTATGAACATGAAAATATCTACACTGCCATCTCCATAAAGATGGAAGTATCTACTCCGCCATGTGTATAAACACGGAAATATCTACACCACCATCTGTGTAAACATGGAAATACCTACACCGCTATCTGTATAAACATGGAAATAACTACACCGCCATCTGCATGTCCTTGTAAATATCAACGCCGCCATCTGAATAAACATGGAAATATCTACACGGCCATCTGTGTATAGATGGAAATATCAACACCGCCATCTGTACAAACATGGAAATATCTGCACCGCTATCTGTATAAACATGGAAATATCTACACCGCGGTCTGTATAAACATGGAAATATCAACACCGCTATCGGTAAAAACATGGAAATATCTACAGCGCTATCTCTATAAACATGGAAATATCTACACCGTGATCTGTATAAACATGGAAATATTTACACCGCTATCTGTATAAACATGGAAACTTCAACAACGTTATCTGTATAAATATGGAAATATCTACACCGCTATCTCAATAAACTTGGAAATATCTACACCACCATCTGTATAAACATGGAAATACCTATACACTCATCTGTGTAAACATGGAAATATCAACACCACCATCTGTATAAACATGGAAATATCTACAATGCCATCTGTATACACATGGAAATACCTACACGGCAATCAGTGTATAGGTGGAAACATCAACACCGCCATCTGTACAAACATGGAAATATCTACACTGCTATCTCTATAAACATGGAAATATCTTCACTGCGGTCTCTATAAACATGGAAATATCTACACCATGATTTGTATAAACATGGAAATATATACACCGCTATCTGTATAAACATGGAAATATCTGCACCGCTATCTCTATAAACATGGAAATAACTACAAAGACATCTGTATAAACTTTGAAATACCTACACAGTCATGTGTAGGAACATTTAAATATCTACACTGCCATCTGTATAAATATAGAAATATCTACACAGCCCTCTGTATAAATATGGAAATATCTGCATAGGCATCTGTGTAAACATGGAAATATCTGCACCGCTATCTGTATAAACATGGAAATACCTACACTGCTGTCTCTATAAACATGGAAATATGTACACCGCTATGTGTATAAACATGGAAATATCTCCACTGCTCTCTGTATAAACATGGAAATATCTCCACCGTTATCTGTATAAACATGGAAATATCAACAGCGCCATCTATATAAACATTGAAATATCTACACTGCCATCTGTAAAAACATGGAAATATCTACACAGTCATCTGAATAAACATGGAAATATCTACACCACCATCTGTATAAACATGGAAATAGCTACAATACCATCTGTATACACATGGAAATATCTACACAGACATCTGCATAAATATGGAAATATCTACATGGCCATCTGTATAAACATGGAAATATCTACACTGCCTTCTGTAGAAAGATGGAAATATCTACACCGCTATCTCTATAAATATGGAAATATCTACACCGCCATCTCTATGAACATGAAAATATCTACACTGCCATCTCCATAAAGATGGAAGTATCTACTCCGCCATGTGTATAAACACGGAAATATCTACACCAACATCTGTGTAAACATGGAAATACCTACACCGCTATCTGTATAAACATGGAAATAACTACACCGCCATCTGCATGTCCTTGGAAATATCTACGCCGCCAACTGAATAAACATGGAAATATCTACACGGCCATCTGTGTATAGCTGGAAATATCAACACCGCCATCTGTACAAACATGGAAATATCTACACCGCTATCTCTATAGACATGGAAATATCTGCACCGCCATCTGTAAAAACATGGAAATACCTATACAGTCATCTGTATAAACATGGAAATATCTACAATGCCATCTGTAGAAAGATGGAAATATCTACACCGCAATCTGTGTAAACATGGAAATATCTACACCGATATCTGTATAAACATGGAAATATCTACACCGCGATCTGTATAAACATGGAAATATCTACACCGCGATCTGTATAAACATGGAAATATCTACACTGCGATCTGTATAAACATGGAAATATCTACACAGTTATCTCTATAAACATGGAAATATCTACACCGCCATCTGTATAAACATGGAAATACCTACAAAGTCATCTGTATAAACATGGAAATATCTACACAGCCATCTGTATAAACATGGAAATATCTACACAGCCATCTGTATATACATGGAAATATCTACACCACTATCTGTATAAACATGGAAATAACTACACCGCTATTTGTATAAACAAGGAAATATCTACACTGTGATCTGTATAAACATGGAAATATCTACACCGCCATCTCTATAAATAGGGAAATATCTACACCCCTATCGGTGTAAACATGGAAATATCCACACCGCTATCTCTATAAACATGGAAAAATCAACACCGCTATCTCTATGAACATGGAAATATCTACACCGCCATCTCTATAAACATGGAAATGTCTACACCACGATCAGTATAAACATGGAAATATCTACACCGCTATCTGTATAAACATGGACATATCTCCACTGCTATCTCTATAAACATCGAAATATCTACACCGCCATCTGTATAAACATGGAAATATCTACACAGCCATGTGTACATACATGGAAATATCTACACCGCTATCTATATAAACATGGAAATAACTACACCGCTATCTGTATAAACATGGAAATATCTACACCGCCATCTACATATCCATGGAAATATCTGCGCCGCCATCTGTATAAACATGGAAATATCTACACGGTCATCTGTGTATAGATGGAAATATCAACACCGCCATCTGTACAAACATGGAAATATCAGCACCGCTATCTGTATAAACATGGAAATATCTACACCGCGGTCTGTATAAACATGGAAATATCAACACCGCTATCGGTATAAACATGGAAATATCTACAGCGCTATCTCTATAAACATGGAAATATCTACACCGTGATCTGTATAAACATGGAAATATTTACACCGCTATCTCTATAAACATGGAAACTTCTACACCGTTATCTGTATAAAGATGGAAATATCTGCACCGCTATCTCAATAAACTTGGAAATATCTACACCACCATCTGTATAAACATGGAAATACCTATACAGTCATCTGTGTAAACATGGAAATATCTACACCACCATCTGTATAAACATGGAAATATCTACAATGCCATCTGTATACACATGGAAATACCTACACGGCAATCAGTGTATAGGTGGAAACATCAACACCGCCATCTGTACAAACATGGAAATATCTACACTGCTATCTCTATAAACATGGAAATATCTACACTGCGGTCTCTATAAACATGGAAATATCTACACCATGGTTTGTATAAACATGGAAATATATACACCGCTATCTGTATACACATGGAAATATCTGCACCGCTATCTCTATAAACAGGGAAATAACTACAAAGACATCTGTATAAACTTGGAAATACCTACACAGTCATGTGTAGGAACATTTAAATATCTACACTGCCATCTGTATAAATATAGAAATATCTACACAGCCCTCTGTATACATATGGAAATATCTGCATAGGCATCTGTGTAAACATGGAAATATCTGCACCACTATCTGTATAAACTTGGAAATACCTACACCGCTGTCTTTATAAACATGGAAATATGTACACCGCTATGTGTATAAACATGGAAATATCTCCACTGCTCTCTGTATAAACATGGAAATATCTCCACCGTTATCTGTATAAACATGGAAATATCAACAGCGCCATCTATATAAACATTGAAATATCTACACTGCCATCTGTAAAAAGATGGAAATATCTACACACTCATCTGAATAAACATGGAAATATCTACACCACCATCTGTATAAACATGGAAATAGCTACAATACCATCTGTATACACATGGAAATATCTACACCGACATCTGTATAAATATGGAAATATCTACACGGCCATCTGCATAAACATGGAAATATCTACACTGCCATCTGTAGAAAGATGGAAATATCTACACCGCTATCTCTATAAATATGGAAATATCTACACCGCCATCTGTATGAACATGAAAATATCTACACTGCCATCTCCATAAAGATGGAAGTATCTACTCCGCCATGTGTATAAACACGGAAATATCTACACCACCATCTGTGTAAACATGGAAATACCTACACCGCTATCTGTATAAACATGGAAATAACTACACCGCCATCTGCATGTCCTTGTAAATATCTATGCCGCAATCTGAATAAACATGGAAATATCTACACGGCCATCTGTGTATAGCTGGAAATATCAACACCGCCATCTCTACAAACATGGAAATATCTACACCGCTATCTCTATAGACATGGAAATATCTGCACCGCCATCTGTAAAAACATGGAAATAACTATACAGTCATCTGTATAAACATGGAAATATCTACAATGCCATCTGTAGAAAGATGGAAATATCTACACCGCAATCAGTGTAAACATGGAAATATCTACACCGATATCTGTATAAACTTGGAAATATCTACACCGCGATCTGTATAAACATGGAAATATCTACACCGCGATCTGTATAAACATGGAAATATCTACACCGCGATCTGTATAAACATGGAAATATCTACACAGTTATCTCTATAAACATGGAAATATCTACACAGCCATCTGTATAAACATGGAAATACCTACAAAGTCATCTGTATAAACATGGAAATATCTACACAGCCATCTGTATAAACATGGAAATATCTACACAGCCATCTGTATATACATGGAAATATCTACAACACTATCTGTATAACCATGGAAATAACTACACCGCTATTTGTATAAACAAGGAAATATCTACACTGTGATCTGTATAAACATGGAAATATCTACACCGCCATCTCTATAAACAGGGAAATATCTACACCCCTATCTGTATAAACATGGAAATATCCACACCGCTATCTCTATAAACATGGAAAAATCAACACCGCTATCTCTATGAACATGGAAATATCTACACCGCCATCTCTATAAACATGGAAATGTCTACACCACGATCAGTATAAACATGGAAATATCTACACCGCTATCTGTATAAACATGGAAATATCTCCACTGCTATCTCTATAAACATCGAAATATCTACACCGCCATCTGTATAAACATGGAAATACTTACAAAGTTATCTGTATAAACATGGAAATATCTACACCGCCATCTGTATAAACATGGAAATATCTACACAGCCATGTGTACATACATGGAAATATCTACACCGCTATCTATATAAACATGGAAATAACTACACCGCTATCTGTATAAACATGGAAATATCTACACCGCCATCTACATATCCATGGAACTATCTGCGCCGCCGTCTATATAAACATGGAAATATCTACACGGTCATCTGTGTATAGATGGAAATATCAACACCGCCATCTGTACAAACATGGAAATATCTGCACCGCTATCTGTATAAACATGGAAATATCTACACCGCGGTCTGTATAAACATGGAAATATCAACACCGCTATCGGTATAAACATGGAAATATCTACACCGCTATCTCTATAAACATGGAAATATCTACACCGTGATCTGTATAAACATGGAAATATTTACACCGCTATCTGTATAAACATGGAAACTTCTACACCGTTATCTGTATAAATATGGAAATATCTACACCGCTATCTCTATAAACTTGGAAATATCTACACCGCCATCTGTATAAACATGGAAATACCTATACAATCATCTGTGTAAACATGGAAATATCTACACCACCATCTGTATAAATATGGAAATATCTACAACGCCATCTGTATACACATGGAAATACCTACACGGCAATCAGTGTATAGATGGAAACATCAACACCGCCATCTGTATAAACATGGAAATATCTACACTGCTATCTCTATAAACATGGAAATATCTACACTGCGGTCTGTATAAACATGGAAATATCTACACCGCTATCTCTATAGACACGGAAATATCTGCACCGCCATCTGTAAAAACATGGAAATACCTATACAGTCATCTTTATAAACATGGAAATATCTACAATGCCATCTGTAGAAAGATGGAAATATCTACACCGCAATCTGTGTAAACATGGAAATATCTACACCGATATCTGTGAAAACATGGAAATATCTACACCGCGATCTGTATAAACATGGAAATATCTACACCGCGATCTGTATAAACATGGAAATATCTACACCGCGATCTGTATAAACATGGAAATATCTACACCGCTATCTGTATAAACATGGAAATATCTACACAGTTATCTCTATAAACATGGAAATATCTACACCGCCATCTGTATAAACATGGAAATACCTACAAAGTCATCTGTATAAACATGGAAATATCTACACAGCCATTTGTATATACATGGAAATACCTACACCACTATCTTTATAAACATGGAAATAAAAACACCGCTATTTGTATAAACAAGGAAATATCTACACCGTGATCTGTATAAACATGGAAATATCTACACCGCCATCTCTATAAACAGGGAAATATCTACACACCATCTGTATAAACATGGAAATATCCACACCGCTATCTCTATAAACATGGAAAAATCAACACCGCTATCTCTATGTACATGGAAATATCTACACCGCCATCTCTATAAACATGGAAATGTCTACACCACGATCAGTATAAACATGGAAATATCTACACCGCTATCTGTATAAACATGGAGATATCTCCACTGCTATCTCTATAAACATCGAAATATCTACACCGCCATCTGTATAAACATGGAAATACTTACAAAGTCATCTGTATAAACATGGAAATATCTACACAGCTATCTGTATAAACATGGAAATATCTACAAAGCCATCTGTATATACATGGAAATATCTACACCACTATCTGTATAAACATGGAAATAACTACACCGCTATTTGTATAAACAAGGAAATATCTACACCGTGATCTGTATAAACATGGAAATATGTACACCGCCATCTCTATAAACAGGGAAATATCTACACCCCTATCTGTATAAACATGGAAATATCCACACCGCTATCTCTATAAACATGGAAAAATCAACACCGCTATCTCTATGAACATGGAAATATCTACACCGCCATGTCTATAAACATGGAAATGTCTACACCACGATCAGTATAAACATGGAAATATCTCCACTGCTATCTCTATAAACATCGAAATATCTACACCGCCATCTGTATAAACATGGAAATACTTACAAAGTTATCTGTATAAACATGGAAATATGTACACCGCCATCTGTATAAACATGGAAATATCTACACAGCCATGTGTACACACATGGAAATATCTACACCGCTATCTATATAAACATGGAAATAACTACACCGCTATCTGTATAAGCATGGAAATATATACAACGCCATCTACATATCCATGGAAATATCTGCGCCGCCATCTGTATGAACATGGAAATATCTGCACCGCTATCTGTATAAACATGGAAATATCTACACCGCGATCTCTATAAACATGGAACTATCTACACCGTGATCTGTATAAACATGGAAATATTTACACAGCTATCTGTATAAACATGGAAACTTCTACACCGTTATCTGTATAAATATGGAAATATCTACACCGCTATCTCAATAAACTTGGAAATATCTACACCGCCATCTGTAAAAACATGGAAATACCTATACAGTCTTCTGTGTAAACATGGAAATATCTACACCACCATCTGTATAAACATGGAAATATCTACAATGCCATCTGTATACACATAGAAATACCTACACGGCAATCAGTGTATAGATGGAAACATCAACACCGCCATCTGTACAAACATGGAAATATCTACACTGCGGTCTCTATAAACATGGAAATATCTACACCATGATCTGTATAAACACGGAAATATATACACCGCTATCTGTATAAACATGGAAATATCTGCACCGCTATCTCTCTAAACATGGAAATAACTACAAAGACATCTGTATAAACTTGGAAATACCTACACAGTCATGTGTAGGAACATTTAAATATCTACACTGCCATCTGTATAAAAATAGAAATATCTACACAGCCCTCTATATAAATATGGAAATATCTGCATAGGCATCTGCGTAAACATGGAAATATCTGCACCGCTATCTGTATAAACATGGAAATACCTACACCGCTGTCTCTATAAACATGGAAATATGTACACCGCTATGTGTATAAACATGGAAATATCTCCACTGCTCTCTGTATAAACATGGAAATATCTCCACCGTTATCTGTATAAACATGGAAATATCAACAGCGCCATCTATATAAACATTGAAATATCTACACTGCCATCTGTAAAAACATGGAAATATCTACACATTCATCTGAATAAACATGGAAATATCTACACCACCATCTGTATAAACATGGAAATATATACAATACCATCTGTATACCCATGGAAATATCTACACCGACATCTGTATAAATATGGAAATATCTACACGGCCATCTGTATAAACATGGAAATGTCTACACTGCCATCTGTAGAAAGATGGAAATATCTACACCGCTATCTCTATAAATATGGAAATACCTACACCGCCATCTGTATGAACATGAAAATATCTACACTGCCTTCTCAATAAAGATGGAAGTATCTACTCCACCATGTGTATAAACACGGAAATATCTACACAACCATCTGTGTAAACATGGAAATACCTACACCGCTATCTGTATAAACATGGAAATAACTACACCGCCATCTGCATGTCCTTGGAAATATCTACGCCGCCATCTGAATAAACATGGAAATATCTACACGGCCATCTGTGTATAGCTGGAAATATCAACACCGCCATCTGTACAAACATGGAAATATCTACACCACTATCTCTATAGACATGAAAATATCTGCACCGCCATCTGTAAAAGCATGGAAATACCTATACAGTCATCTGTATAAACATGGAAATATCTACAATGCCATCTCTAGAAAGATGGAAATACCTACACCGCATTCTGTGTAAACATGGAAATATCTACACCGATATCTGTATAAACATGGAAATATCTACACCGCGATCTATATAAATATGGAAATATCTACACCGCGATCTGTATAAACAAGGAAATATCTACACCGCGATCTGTGTAAACATGGAAATATCTACACCGCGATCTGTATAAACATGGAAATATCTACACAGTTATCTCTATAAACATGGAAACATCTACACCGCCATCTGTATAAACATGGAAATACCTACAAAGTCATCTGTATAAACATGGAAATATCTACACAGCCATCTGTATAAACATGGAAATATCTACACAGCCATCTGTATATACATGGAAATATCTACACCACTATCTGTATAAACATGGAAATAACTACACCGCTATTTGTATAAACAAGGAAATATCTACACTGTGATCTGTATAAACATGGAAATATCTACACCGCCATCTCTATAAACACGGAAATATCTACACCCCTATCTGTATAAACATGGAAATATCCACACCGCTATCTCTATAAACATGGAAAAATCAACACCACTATCTCTATGAACATGGAAATATCTACACCGCCATCTCTATAAACATGGAAATGTCTACACCACGATCAGTATAAACATGGAAATATCTACACCGCAATCTGTATAAACATGGAAATATCTCCACTGTTATCTCTATAAACATCGAAATATCTACACCGCCATCTGTATAAACATGGAAATACTTACAAGGTTATCTGTATAAACTTGGAAATATCTACACCGCCATCTATATAAACATGGAAATATCTACACAGCCATGTGTACATACATGGAAATATCTACACCGCTATCTATATAAACATGGAAATAACTACACCGCTATCTGTATAAAAATGGAAATATCTACACCGCCATGTGTACATACATGGAAATATCTACACCGCTATCTATATAAACATGGAAATAACCATACCGCTATCTGTATAAACATGGAAATATCTACACCGCCATCTACATATCCATGGAAATATCTGCGGCGCCATCTGTATAAACATGGAAATATCTACACGGTCACCTGTGTATAGATGGAAATATCAACACCGCCATCTGTACAAACATGGAAATATCTGCACCGCTATCAGTATAAACATGGAAATATCTACACCGCGGTCTGTATAAACATGGAAATATCAACAACGCTATCGGTATAAACATGGAAATATCTACACCGCTATCGCTATAAACATGGAAATATCTACACCGTGATCTGTATAAACATGGAAATATTTACACCGCTATCTGTATAAACATGGAAACTTCTACACCGTTATCTGTATAAATATAGAAATATCTACAGCGCTATCTCTATAAACTTGGAAATATCTACACCGCCATCTGTATAAACATGGAAATACCTATACAGTCATCTGTGTAAACATGGAAATATCTACACCACCATCTGTATAAACATGGAAATATCTACAATGCCATCTATATACACGTGGAAATACCTACACGGCAATCAGTGTATAGATGGAAACATCAACACCGCCATCTGTACAAACATGGAAATATCTATACTGCTATCTCTATAAACATGGAAATATCTTCACTGCGGTCTGTATAAACATGGAAATATCTACACCGGTATCTGTATAAACATGGAAATATCTACAGCATGATCTGTATAAACATGGAAATATATACACCGCTATCTGTATAAACATGGAAATATCTGCACCGCTATCTCTATAAACATGGAAATAACTACAAAGATATCTGTATAAACATGGAAATAACTACACAGTCATGTGTAGGAACATTTAAATATCTACACTGCCATCTGTATAAATATAGAAATATCTACACAGCCCTCTGTATAAATATGGAAATATCTGCCTAGGCATCTGTGTAAACATGGAAATATCTGCACCGCTATCTGTATAAACGTGGAAATACCTACACCGCTGTCTCTATAAACATGGAAATATGTACACCGCTATGTGTATAAACATGGAAATATCTCCAATGCTCTCTGTATAATCATGGAAATATTTCCACCGTTTTCTGTATAAACATGGAAATATCAACAGTGCCATCTATATAAACATTGAAATATCTACACTGCAATCTGTAAAAACATGGAAATATCTACACAGTCATCTGAATAAACATGGAAATATCTACACCGCAATCTGTATAAACATGGAAATATCTACATCGCTATCTGTATAAATATGAAATATCTAAACCGCTATCTCTATAAAAATGGAAATAACTACACTGCTATCAGTATAAACATGGAAATATCCTCACTGCTCTCTCTATGAACATGGATATATCTACACCGCTATCTCTATAAACAAGGAAATATGTACACCACCATCTCTATAAACATGGAAATATCTACACCGCCATCTGTATAAACATGGAAATATCTACACCGCTATCTGTAGAAACATGGAAATATCTTCAATGCGATCTGCATAAACATGGAAATATCTACACCTGGATCTGTATAAACATGGAAATATCTACACCGCTATCTGTATAAACATGGAAATATCTACACAGCTATCTCTATAAACATGGTAATATCTACACCGTCATGTGTATAAACATGGAAATACCTACAAAGTCATCTGTATAATCATGGAAATAACTACACAGCCATCTGTATAAACATGGAAATATCTGGAGAACCATCTGTATATACATGGAAATATCTACACCGCTATCTGTATAAACATGGAAATAACTACACTGATATTTCTATAAACAAGGAAATATCTACACCGCCATCTGTTTAAACATGGAAATATATACACAGACATCTGTTTATACGTGGAAATACCTACACCGCTCTCTGTATAAACATGATAATAACTACACCGCTATCTGTATAAATGTGGAAATATTTGCACCGCTATCCGTATAAACATGGAAATAACAACACCGCGATCTGTATAAACATGGAAATATCTACACCATGATCTGTATAAACATGGAAATATCTACACCGCGATGTGTACAAACATGCAAATATCTACACCATGATCTATATAAACATGGAAATATCTACATCGCCATTTCTATAAACATGGAAGTATCTACACCCCTATCTGTATAAACATGGAAATAACCACACCGCTCTCTCTATAAACATGGAGAAATCAACACCGCTATCTCTATGAACATGGAAATATCTACACCGCCATCTCTATAACATTTAAATATCTACACAACCCACAGTATAAACAAGGAAATATCTACACTGCTATCTGTATAAAAATGGAAATATCTCCACTGCTATCTCTATATACATCGAAATATCTACACCGCCATCTGTATAAACATGGAAATACTTACAAAGTTATCTGTATAAACATGGAAATATCTACACCGCCATCTGTATAAACATGGAAATATCTACACAGCCATGTGTATATACATGGAAATATCTCCACCGCTATCTATATAAACATGGAAATAACTACACCACTATCTGTATAAACATGGAAATATCTACACCGCCATCTACATATCCATGGAAATATCTGCGCTGCCATCTGTATAAACATGGAACTATCCACACAGTCATCTGTGTATAGATGGAAATATCAACACCGCCATCTGTACAAACATGGAAATATCTGCACCGCTATCTGTATAAACATGGAAATATCTACACCGCCGTCTCTATAAACATGGAAATATCTACACCGCTATCTGTATAAACATGGAAATATCTACACCGCTCTCTCTATAAACATGGAAATATCTACACCGTGATCTGTATAAACATGGAAATATTTACACCGCTATCTGTATAAACATGGAAACTTCTACACCGTTATCTGTATAAATATGGAAATATCTACACCGCTATCTCTATAAACTTGGAAATATCTACACCGCCATCTGTATAAACATGGAATTACCTATACAGTCATCTGTGTAAACATGGAAATATCTACACCACCATCTGTATAAACATGGAAATATCTACAATGCCATCTGTATACACATGGAAATACCTACACGGCAATCTGTGTATAGATGGAAACATCAACACCGCCATCTGTACAAACATGGAAATATCTACTCTGCTAGCTCTATAAACATGGAAATATCTACACTGCGGTCTGTATAAACATGGAAATGTCTACACCGGTATCTGTATAAACATGGAAATATCTACACCACGATCTGTATAAACATGGAAATATATACACCGCTATCTGTATAAACATGGAAGTATCTGCACCGCTATCTCTATAAACATGGAAATATCTACAAAGCCATCTGTATAAACGTGGAAATACCTACACAGACATGTGTAGGAACATGGAAATATCTGCACTGCCATCTGTATAAACGTGGAAATATCTACACCACTCTCTCTACAAACATGGAAATATCTACACCGGTATCTGAATAAACATGGAAATATCTACACCGCAATCTGTATAAACATGGTAATATCTACACCACCATCTATATAAACATGGAAATATCTACACCGCCATCTGTATAAACATGGAAATCTCTACAATGCCATCTGTAGAACGATGGAAATATCTACACCGCAATCTGTGTAAAAATGGAAATATCTACAACTATATCTTTAAAAACATGGAAATATCTACACCACTATCTGTATAAACATGGAAATATCTACACCGTGATCTGTATAAACATGGAAATGTCTACAGCGCCAACTCTATAAACATTGAGATATCTACACCGCCGTCTGTAAAAACATGGAAATATCTACACAGTCATCTGAATAAACATGGAAATATCTACACCACCATCTGTATAAACATGGAAATACCTACCATACCATCTGTATACACTTGGAAATATCTACACAGACATCTGTATAAATATGGAAATATATACACCGCCATCTGTATAAACATGAAAGTATCTACACTGCCTTCTGTAGAAAGATGGAAATATCTACACCGCTATCTCTATAAATATGGAAATATCTACACCGCCATCTCTATAAACATGAAAATATCTACACTGCCATCTCCATAAAGATGGAAGTATCTACTCCGCCATGTGTATAAACACGGAAATATCTACACCACCATCTGTGAAAACATGGAAATGCCTACACCGCTATCTGCATAAATATGGAAATATCTACACTGCCATCTGCATGTCCATGGAAATATCTACACCGCCATCTGTATAAATATGGTAATATCTACATGGCCATCTGTGTATACATGGAAATATGAACACCACCATCTGTACAAACATGGAAATATCTACACCGATATCTCTATAAACATGGAAATATCTGCACTGCCATCTGTAAAAATATGGAAATACCTATACAGTCATCTGTATAAACATGGAAATATATACAATGTCATCTGTAGAAAGATGGAAATATCTACACTGCAATCTGTGTAAACATGGAAATATCTACACCAATATCTGTAAAACATGGAAATATCTACACCGCTATCTGCATAAACATGGAAATATCTGCACCGCGATCTGTATAAACATCTAAATATCTACAGCGCCATCTCTATAAACATTGAAATATCTACACTGCCATCTGTAAAAATATGGAAATATCTACACAGTCATCTGAATAAACATGGAAATATCTACACCGCCATCTCTATAAACATGAAAATATCTACACTGCCATCTCCATAAACATGGAACTTACTGCTCCGCCATCGGTATAAACATGGAAACATCTACACCGCCATCAGTGTGAATAATGAAATATCTACAATGCCATCTGTATAAAGATATAAATATCTGCACCTCGAGCTGTATAAACATGGAAATCTCTACAATGCCATCTGTAGAAAGATGGAAATATCTACACCGCAATCTGTGTAAAAATGGAAATATCTACAACTATATCTTTAAAAACATGGAAATATCTACACCACTATCTGTATAAACATGGAAATATCTACACCGTGATCTGTATAAACATGGAAATGTCTACAGCGCCAACTCTATAAACATTGAGATATCTACACCGCCGTCTGTAAAAACATGGAAATATCTACACAGTCATCTGAATAAACATGGAAATATCTACACCACCATCTGTATAAACATGGAAATACCTACCATACCATCTGTACACACTTGGAAATATCTACACAGACATCTGTATAAATATGGAAATATATACACCGCCATCTGTATAAACATGAAAGTATCTACACTGCCTTCTCTAGAAAGATGGAAATATCTACACCGCTATCTCTATAAATATGGAAATATCTACACCGCCATCTCTATAAACATGAAAATATCTACACTGCCATCTCCATAAAGATGGAAGTATCTACTCCGCCATGTGTATAAACACGGAAATATCTACACCACCATCTGTGAAAACATGGAAATGCCTACACCGCTATCTGCATAAATATGGAAATATCTACACTGCCATCTGCATGTCCATGGAAATATCTACACCGCCATCTGTATAAACATGGAAATATCTACACGGCCATCTGTGTATACATGGAAATATGAACACCACCATCTGTACAAACATGGAAATATCTACACCGATATCTCTATAAACATGGAAATATCTGCACTGCCATCTGTAAAAATATGGAAATACCTATACAGTCATCTGTATAAACATGGAAATATATACAATGTCATCTGTAGAAAGATGGAAATATCTACACTGCAATCTGTGTAAACATGGAAATATCTACACCAATATCTGTAAAACATGGAAATATCTACACCGCTATCTGCATAAACATGGAAATATCTGCACCGCGATCTGTATAAACATCTAAATATCTACAGCGCCATCTCTATAAACATTGAAATATCTACACTGCCATCTGTAAAAATATGGAAATATCTACACAGTCATCTGAATAAACATGGAAATATCTACACCGCCATCTCTATAAACATGAAAATATCTACACTGCCATCTCCATAAACATGGAACTTACTGCTCCGCCATCTGTATAAACATGGAAACATCTACACCGCCATCAGTGTGAATAATGAAATATCTACAATGCCATCTGTATAAATATATAAATATCTGCACCTCGAGCTGTATAAACATGGAAATATCTACACCGCGATCTGTATAAACATGGAAATATCTACACCGCAATCTGCATAAACATGGAAATATCTTCACCACGATCTGTATAAACATGGAAATATCTACACCGCTATCTGTATAAACATGGAAATATCTACACAGTCATCTGAATAAACATGGAAATATCTACACCACAATCTGTATAAACATGGAAATACCTACCATACCATCTGTATACACATGGAAATATCTACACAGACATCTGTATAAACATGGAAATATCTACAACGCCATCTGTATAAACATGGAAATATCTACACTGCCATCTGTAGAAAGATGGAAATATCTACACCGCTATCTCTATAAATATGGAAATATCTACACCGCCATCTCTATAAACATGAAAATATCTACACTGCCATCTCCATAAAGATGGAAGTATCTACCCTGCCATGTGTATAAACACGTAAATATCTACAACACCATCTGTGTAAACATGGAAATATCTACACCGCTATCTGTATAAACATGGAAATATCTACACCGCCATCTGCATGTCCATGGAAATATCTACGCCGCCATCTGTATAAACATGGAAATATCTACACGGCCTTCTGTGTATAGATGGAAATATCAACACCGCCATCAGTACAAACATGGAAATATCTACACCGCTATCTCTATAAACATGGAAATATCTGCACTGCCATCTGTAAAAACATGGAAATACCTATACAGTCATCTGTATAAACATGGAAATATCTACAATGCCATCTGTATACACATGGAAATATCTACACAGCCATCTGTATAAACATGTAAATATCTACACTGCTATCTCTATAAACATGGAAATATCTACACCGCCATCTCTATAAACATGAAAATATCTACACTGCCATCTCCATAAACATGGAACTAACTACTCCGCCATCTGTATAAACATGGAAACATCTACACGGCCATCTGTGTGAATAAGGAACTATCTACAATGCCATCTGTATAAAGATATAAATATCTGCACCGTGATCTGTATAAACGTGGAAATATCTACATCGCTATCTGTATAAACATGGAAATATCTCCACCGTTATCTGTTTAAACATGGAAATATCTACACAGACATCTGTATAAATATGGAAATATCTACACCGCCATCTGTATAAACATGGAAATATCTACACTGCCATCTGTAGAAAGATGGAAATATCTACACCGCTATCTCTATAAATATGGAAATATCTACACCGCCATCTCTATAAACATGAAAATATCTACACTGCCATCTCCATAAAGATGGAAGTATCTAATCCGCCATGTGTATAAACACGGAAACATCTACACCACCATCTGTGAGAACATGGAAATATCTACACTGCCATCTGCATGTCCATGGAAATATCTACACCGCTATCTGTATAAACATGGAAATATCTACACGGCCATCTGTGTATAGATGGAAATATCAACACCGCCACCTGTACAAACATGGAAATATCTACACCGCTATCTCTATAAACATGGAAATATCTGCACTGCCATCTGTAAAAACATGGAAATACCTATACAGTCATCTGTATAAACATGGAAATATCTACAATGTCATCAGTATACACATGGAAGTATCTACACAGCCATCTTTATAAACATGTACATATCTACACTGCTATCTCTATAAACATGGAAATATCTACACCGCCATCTCTATAAACATGGAAATATCTACACTGCCATCTCCATAAACATGGAACTAACTAATCCGCCATCTGTAAAAACATGGAAACATCTAGAGCGCCATCAGTGTGAATAAGGAAATATCTACAATGCCATCTGTATAAAGATATAAATATCTGCACCTCGAGCTGTATAAACATGGAAATATCTACATCGCTATCTGTATAAACGTGTAAATAACAACACCGCTATTGGTAAAAACATGGAAATATCTACAACGCCATCTATATAAACATGGAAATATCTACACCGCTTTGTCTATAAACATGGAAATACCTACACCGCTATCTCTATAAACATGGAAATATCCACACCGCTGTCTGTATAAACATGGAAATATCTACACCGCTATCTGTATATACATGGAAATATCGAAACTGTGATCTGTATAAACATGGAAATATCTACACCGCCATCTCTATAAACATGAAAATATCTACACTGCCATCTCCATAAACATGGAACTAACTGCTCCGCCATCTGTATAAACATGGAAACATCTACACCGCCATCAGTGTAAATAAGGAAATATCTACAATGCCATCTGTATAAAGATATAAATATCTGCACCTCGAACTGTATAAACATGGAAATATCTCCATCGCTATCTGTATAAACGTGGAAATAACATCACCGCTATGGGTAAAAACGTGGAAATACCTACAACGCCATCTATATAAACATGGAAATATCTACACCGCTATGTTTATAAACATGGAAATACCTACACCGCTATCTCTATAAACATGGAAATATCCACACCGCTGTCTGTATAAACATGGAAATATCTACACCGCTATCTGTATACATGGAAATATCGAAACCGCGATCTGTATAAACATGGAAATATCTACACCCCGATCTGTATAAACATGGAAATATCTTCACCTCGATCTGTATACACATGGAAATATCTACACCGCTATCTGTATAAACATGGTAAAATCTACACCACCATCTATATAAACATGGAAATATCTACACTGCCATCTGTATAAACATGGAAATATCTACAATGCCGTCTGTAGAAAGATGGAAATATCTACACCGCAATCTGTGTAAACCTGGAAATATCTACACCAATATCTGTAAAACATGGAAATATCTACACCGCTATCTGTATAAACATGGAAATATCTTCACTGCGATCTGTATAAACATGGAAATATCTACAGCGCCATCTCTATAAACATTGAAATATCTACACTGCCATCTGTAAAAATATGGAAATATCTACACAGTAATCTGAATAAACATGGAAATATCTACACCACCATCTGTATAAACATGGAAATACCTACAATACCATCTGTATACACATGGAAATATCTACACAGACATCTGTATAAATATGGAAATATCTACACAGCCATGTGTATAAACATGGAAATATCTACACTGCCATCTGTAGAAAGATGGAAATATCTACACCGCTATCTCTATAAATATGGAAATATCTACACCGCCATCTCTATAAACATGAAAATATCTACACTGTCATCTCCATAAAGATGGAAGTATCTATCCCGCCATGTGTATAAACACGGAAATATCTACAACACCATCTGTGTAAACATGGAAATATCTACACCGCTATCTGTATAAACATGGAAATATCTACACGGCCATCTGCATGTCCATGGAAATATCTACGCCGCCATCTGTATAAACATGGAAATATGTAAACGGCCCTCTGTGTATAGATGGAAATATCAACACCGCCATCTGTACAAACATGGAAATATGTACACCGCCATCTCTATAAACATGAAAATATCTACACTGCCATCTCCATAAACATGGAACTAACTACTCCGCCATCTGTATAAACATGGAAACATCTACACCGCCATCTGTGTGAATAAGGAAATATCTACAATGCCATCTGTATAAAGATATAAATATCTGCACCGTGAGCTGTATAAACATGGAAATATCTACATCGCTATCTGTATAAATGTGGAAATACCAACACCGCTATCGGTATAAACATGGAAATATCTACAATGCCCTCTATATAAACATGGAAATATCTACACCGCTATGTCTATAAACATGGAAATACCTACACCGCTATCTCTATAAACATGGAAATACCTACACCGCTATCTGTATAAACATGGAAATATCTACACCGCTATCTGTATAAGCATGGAAATATCTACACCGCGATCTGTATAAACATGGAAATATCTACACCGCGATCTGTATAAACATGGAAATATCTTCAACACGATTTGTATAAACATGGAAATATCTACACCGCTATCTGTATAAACATGGTAATGTCTACACCACCATCTATATAAACATGGAAATATCTACACTGCCATCTGTATAAACATGGATATCTCTACAATGTCATCTGTAGAAAGATGGAAATATCTACACCGCAATCTGTGTAAACATGGAAATATCTACACCGATATCTGTAAAAACATGGAAATATCTACACCGCTATCTGTATAAACATGGAAATATCTACACCGCGATCTGTATAAACATGGAAATATCTACAGCGCCATCTCTATAAACATTGAAATATCTACACTGCCATCTGTAAAAACATGGAAATATCTACACAGTCATCTGAATAAACATGGAAATATCTACACTACCATCTGTATAAACATGGAAATACCTACCATACCATCTGTATACACATGAAAATATCTACACAGACATCTGTATAAATATGGAAATATCTACACCGCCATCTGTATAAACATGGAAATATCTACACTGCCATCTGTAGAAAGATGGAAATATCTACACCGCGATCTCTATAAATATGGAAATATCTACACTGCCATCTCTATAAACATGAAAATATCTACACTGCCATCTCCATAAAGATGAAAGTATCTAATCCGCCATGTGTATAAACACGGAAACATCTACACCACCATCTGTGAGAACATGGAAATATCTACACTGCCATCTGCATGTCCATGGAAATATCTACACCGCTATCTGTATAAACATGGAAATATCTACACGGCCATCTGTGTATAGATGGAAATATCAACACCGCCATCTGTACAAACATGGAAATATCTACACCGCCATCTCTATAAACATGAAAATATCTACACTGCCATCTCCATAAAGATGTAAGTATCTATCCCGCCATGTGTATAAATACGGAAATATCTACAACACCATCTGTGTAAACATGGAAATATCTACACCGCTATCTGTACAAACATGGAAATATCTACACGGCCATCTGCATGTCCATGGAAATATCTACGCCGCCATCTGTATAAACATGGAAATATGTAAACGGCCTTCTGTGTATAGATGGAAATATCAACACCGCCATCTGTACAAACATGGAAATATCTACACCGCCATCTCTATAAACATGAAAATATCTACACTGCCATCTCCATAAACATGGAACTAACTACTCCGCCATCTGTATAAACGTGGAAACATCTACACCGCCATCTGTGTAAATAAGGAAATACCTACAATGCCATCTGTATAAAGATATAAATATCTGCACCGTGAGCTGTATAAACATGGAAATATCTACAACGCCATCTGCATGTCCATGGAAATATCTACACCGCCATCTGTATAAACATGGAAATATCTACACTGCCATCTGTAGAGAGATGGAAATATCTACACCGCTATCTCTATAAATATGGAAATATCTACACCGCCATGTCTATAAACATGAAAATGTGTACACTGACATCTCCATAAAGATGGAAATATCTACCCCGCCATGTTAATAAACACGGAAATATCTACAACACCATCTGTGTAAACATGGAAATATCTACACCGCTATCTGTTTAAACATGGAAATATCTACACCACCATCTGCATGTCCATGGAAATATCTACACCGCCATCTGTATAAACATGGAAATATCTACACGGCCTTCTGTGTATAGATGGAAATATCAACACTGCCATCTGTACAAACATGGAAATATCTACACCGCTATCTCTATAAACATGGAAATATCTGCACTGCCATCTGTAAAAACATGGAAATACCTATACAGTCATCTGTATAAACATGGAAATATCCACAATGCCATCTGTATACACATGGAAATATCTACACAGCCATCTGTATAAACAGGTAAATATCTACACTGCTATCTCTATAAACATGGAAATATCTACACCGCCATCTCTATAAACATGAACATATCTACACTGCCATCTCCATAAACATGGAACTAACTACTCCGCCATCTGTATAAACATGGAAACATCTACACCGCCATCTGTGTGAATAAGGAAATATCTACAATGCCATCTGTATAAAGATTTAAATATCTGCACCGTGAGCAGTATAAACATGGAAATATCTACATCGTTATCTGTATAAACGTGGAAATAACAACACCGCTATCGGTATAAACATGGAAATATCTACAACGCCATCTATATAAACATGGAAATATCTACACCGCTATGTCTATAAACATGGAAAAACCTACACCGCTATCTCTTTAAACATGGAAATATCGACACCGCTATCTGTATAAACATGGAAATATCTACACCGCTATCTGTATAAACATGGAAATATCTACACCGCGATCTGTATAAACATGGAAATATCTACACCGCGATCTGTATAAACATGGAAATATCGTCACCACCATCTGTATAAACATGGAAATATCTACACCGCTATCTGTATAAACATGGTAATATCTACACCACAATCAATATAAACATGGAAATATCTTCACCGCCATCTGTATAAACATGGAAATCTCTACAATGCCATCTGTAAAAAGATGGAAATATCTACACCGCAATCTGTGTAGACATGGAAATACCTTCACCACGATCTGTATAAACATGGAAATATCTACACCGCCATGTGTATAAACATGGAAATATCTACACCGCTATCTGTATAAACATGGAAATATCTACACCGCTATCTGTATAAACATGGAAATATCTACACCGCGATCTGTATAAACATGGAAATATCTACACCGCGATCTGTATAAACATGGAAATATCTTCACCACGATCTGTATAAACATGGAAATATCTACACCGCTATCTGAATAAACATGGTAATATCTACACCATCATCTATATAAACATGGAAATATCTACACCGCGATCTGTATAAACATGGAAATATCTACAATGCCATCTGTAGAAAGATGGAAATATCTACACCGCAATCTGTGTAAACATGGAAATATCTACACCGATATCTGTAAAAACATGGAAATATCTTCACCGCTATCTGTATAGACATGGAAATATCTACACCGCGATCTGTATAAACATGGAAATATCTACAGCGCCATCTCTATAAACATTGAAATATCTACACTGCCATCTGTAAAAACATGGAAATATCTACACAGTCATCTGAATAAACATGGAAATATCTACACCACCATCTGTATAAACATGGAAATACCTACCATACCATCAGTATACACATGGAAATATCTACACAGACATCTGTATAAATATGGAAATATCTACACCGCCATCTGTATAAACATGGAAATATCTACACCACCATCTGTATAAACATGGAAATACCTACCATACCATCAGTATACACATGGAAATATCTACAGAGACATCTGTATAAATATGGAAATATCTACACCGCCATCTGTATAAACATGGAATTATCTTCACCGCCATCTCTATAAACATGAAAATATCTACACTGCCATCTCCATAAAGTTGGAAGTATCTACTCCGCCATGTGTATAAACACGGAAATATCTACACCGCCATCTGTGAACACATGGAAATATCTAAACCGCTATCTGTATAAACCTGGAAATATCTACACTGCCATCTGCATGTCCATGGAAATATCTACACCGCCATCTGTATAAACATGATAATATCTACATCGCTATCTGTATAAACGTGGAAATACCAACACCGCTATCGGTATAAACATGGAAATAACTACAACGCCATTTATATAAACATGGAAATATCTACACCGCTACGTTTATAAACATGGAAATACCTACACCGCTATCTCTATAAACATGGAAATATCTACACCGCTATCTGTATAAACATGGAAATATCTACACCGCTAATTGTATAAACGTGGAAATATCTACACCGTGATCTGTATAAACATGGAAATATCTACACCACGATCTGTATAAACATGGAAATATCTTCACCACGATCTCTATAAACATGGAAATATCTTCACCGCTATCTGTATAAACATGGTAATATCTACACCACCATCTATATAAACATGGAAATATCTACACCGCCATCTGTATAAACATGGAAATATCTACAATGCCATCTGTAGAAAGATAGAAATATCTACACCGCAATCTGTGTAAACATGGAAATATCTACACCGATATCTGTAAAAACATGGAAATATCTACACAGTCATCTGAATAAACATGGAAATATCTACACCACCATCTGTATAAACATGGAAATACTTAACATGCCATCTGTATACATATGGAAATATCTACACAGACATCTGTATAAATATGGAAATATCTACACCGCCATCTGTATAAACCTGGAAATATCTACACTGCCATCTGCATGTCCATGGAAATATCTACACCGCCATCTGTATAAACATGGAAATATCTACACGGCCATCTCTGTATAGATGGAAATATCAACACCACCATCTGTACAAACATGGAAATATCTACACCGCTATCTCTATAAACATGGAAATATCAGCACTGCCATCTGTAAAAACATGGAAATACCTATACAGTCATCTGTATAAACATGGAAATATCTACAATGCCATCTGTATACACATGGAAATATCTACAATGCCATCTGTAGAAAGATGGAAATATCAACACCGCCATCTCTATAAACATGAAAATATCTACACTGCCATCTCCATAAAGATGGAAGTATCTACTCCGCCATGTGTATAAACACGGAAATACCTACACCACCATCTGTGAAAACATGGAAATATCTACACCGCTATCAGTAGAAACATGGAAATATCTACACTGCCATCTGAATGTCCATGGAAATATCTACACAGCCATCTGTATAAACATGTAAATATCTACACTGCTATCTCTATAAACATGGAAATATCTACACCACCATCTCTATAAACATGAAAATATCTACACTGCCATCTCCATAAACATGGAACTAACTACTCCGCCATCTGTATAAACATGGAAACATCTACACTGCCATCAGTGTGAATAAGGAAATATCTACAATGCCATCTGTATAAAGATATAAATATCTGCACCTCGATCTGTATAAACATGGAAATATCTACATCGCTATCTGTATAAACGTGGAAATAACAACACCGCTATGGGTAAAAACATGGAAATATCTACAACGCCATCTATATAAACATGGAAATACCTACACCGCTATGTCTATAAACATGGAAATACCTACACCGCTATCTCAATAAACATGGAAATATCCACACCGCTGTCTGTATAAACATGAAAATATCTACACCGCTATCTGTATATACATGGAAATATCAAAACCGCGAGCTGTATAAACATGGAAATATCTACACCGCCATCTCTATAAACATGAACATATCTACACTGCCATCTCCATAAACATGGAATTAACTACTCCGCCATCTGTATAAACATGGAAATATCTACACCGCCATCTGTATAAACATGGAAATATCTACACAGCCATGTGTACATACATGGAAATATCTACACCGCTATCTATATAAACTTGGAAATTACTACACCGCTATCTGTATAAACATGGAAATATCTACACAGCCATCTACATATCCATGGAAATATCTGCGCCGCTATCTGTATAAACATGGAAATATCTACACGGTCATCTGTGTATAGATGGAAATATCAACACCGCCATCTGTACAAACATGGAAATATCTGCACCGCTATCTGTATAAACATGGAAATATCTACACTGCGGTCTGCATAAACATGGAAATATCTACACCGTTATCTGTATAAACATGGAAATATCTACACCGCTATCTCTATAAACATGGAAATATCTACACCGTGATCTGTATAAACATGGAAATATTTACACCGCTATCTGTATAAACATGGAAAGTTCTACACCCTTATCTGTATAAATATGCAAATATCTACACCGCTATCTCTATAAACATGGAAATATGTACACCGCCATCTGTATAAACATGGAAATATCTACAATGCCATCTGTATACAGATGGAAATACCTACATGGCAATCTGTGTATAGATGGAAACATCAACAACGCCATCTGTACAAACATGGAAATATCTACACTGCTATCTCTATAAACATGGAAATATCTACACTTCGGTCTGTATAAACATGGAAATATCTACACCGGTATCTGTATACACATGGAAATATCTACACCACGATCTGTTTAAACATGGAAATATATACACCGCTATCTGTATAAACATGGAAATATCTGCACCGCTATCTCTATAAACATGGAATTATCTGCAAAGCCATCTGTATAAACATGGAAATAACTACACAGTCATGTGTAGGAACATTAAAATATCTACACTGCCATCTGTATAAACATAGAAATATCTACATAGGCTCTGTATAAACATGGAAATATCTGCATAGGCATCTGTATAAACATGGGTATATCTGCACCGCTATCTGTATAAACATGGAAATACCTACACCGCTGTCTCTATAAACCTGGAAATATGTACACCGCAATGTGTATAAACATGGATATATTTCCACTGCTCTCTGTAAAAACATGGAAATATCTCCACCGTTATCTGTATAAACATGGAAATATCTACACCGCCTTCTCTATAAACATTGAAATATCTACACTGCCATCTGTAAAAACATGGAAATATCTACACAGCCATCTGTATAAACATGTAAATATCTACACTGCGATCTCTATAAACATGGAAATATCTACACCGCCATCTCTAAAAACATGAAAATATCTACACTGCCATCTCCATAAACATGGAACTAACTACTCCGCCATCTGTATAAACATGGAAACATCTACACCGCCATCAGTGTGAATAAGGAAATATCTACAATGCCATCAGTATAAAGATATAAATATCTGCACCGCGAGCAGTATAAACATGGAAATATCTACATCGCAATCTGTATAAACGTGGAAATACCAACAGCGCAATCGGTATAAACATGGAAATGTCTACACCGCTATGTCTATAAACATGGAAATACCTACACCGCTATCTCTATAAACATGGAAATATCTACACCGTTATCTGTATAAACAAGGAAATATCTACACCGCTATCTGTATAAACATGGAAATATCTACACCGCGATCTGTATAAACATGGAAATATCTACACTGCGATCTGTATAAACATGGAAAGAACTACACCCCGATCTGTATAAACATGGAAATATCTTCACCACGATCTGTATAAACATGGAAATATCTACACCGCTATCTGTATAAACATGGTAATATCTACACCACCATCAATATAAACATGGAAATATCTACACCGCCATATGTATAAACACGGAAATACCTACAATACCATCTGTATACACATGGAAATAACTACACAGACATCTGTATAAATATGGAAATATCTACACCGCCATCTGTATAAACATGGAAACATCTACACTGCCATCTGTAGAGAGATGGAAATATCTACACCGATATCTCTATAAATACGGAAATATCTACACCGCCATCTCTATAAACATGAAAATATCTACACTGCCATCTCCATAAAGATAGAAGTATCTACTAAGCCATGTGTATAAACACGGAAATATCTACACCACCATCTGTGAAAACATGGAAATATCTACACCGCTATCAGTATAAACATGGAAATATCTACACTGCCATCTGCATGTCCATGGAAATATCTACACCGCCATCTGTATAAACATGGAAATATCTACACGGCCATCTGTGTATAGATGGAAATATCAACACCACCATCTGTACAAACATGGAAATATCTACACCGCTATCTCTATAAACATGGAATTATCTGCACTGCCATCTGTAAAAACATGGAAATACCTATACAGTCATCTGTATAAACATGGAAATATCTACAATGCCATCTGTATACACATGGAAATATCTACACAGCCATCTGTATAAACATGTAAATATCTACAATGCTATCTCTATAAACTTGGAAATATCTACACCGCCATCTCTATAAACATGAAAATATCTACACTGCCATCTCCATAAACATGGAACTAACTACTCCGCCATCTGTAAAAACATGGAAACATCTACACCGCCATCACTGTGAATAAGGAAATATCTACAATGCCATATGTATAAAGATATAAATATCTGCACCTCGAGCTGTATAAACATGAAATATCTACATCGCTATCTGTATAAACGTGGAAATAACAACACCGCACTCGGTAAAAACATGGAAATATCTACAACGCCATCTATATAATCATGGAAATATCTACACCGCTATGTCTATAAACATGGAAATACCTACACCGCCATCTCTATAAACATGGAAATATCCACACCGCTGTCTGTATAAACATGGAAATATCTACACCGCTATCTGTATATACATGGAAATATCGAAATCGCTATCTGTATAAACATGGAAATATCTACACCCCAATCTGTATAAACATGGAAATATCTTCACAACGATCTGTATACACATGGAAATATCTACACCGCTATCTGTATAAACATGGTAATATCTACACCACCATCTATATAAACATGGAAATATCTACACCGCCATCCATATAAACATGGAAATATCTACATGGCCATCTGTGTATAGATGGAAATATCAATACCACCATCTGTAGAAACATGGAAATATCTACACCGCTATCTCTATAAACATGGAAATATCTACACTGCCATCTGTAAAAACATGGAAATACCTATACAGTCATCTGTATAAACATGGAAATATCAGCAATGCCATCTGTATACACATGGAAATATCTACACAGCCATCTGTATAAACATGTAATTATCTACACTGCTATCTCTATAAACATGGAAATATCTACACCGCCATCTCTATAAACATGAAAATATCTACACTGCCATCTCCATAAACATGGAACTAACTACTCCGCATTCTGTATAAACATGGAAACATCTACACCGCCATCTGTGTGAATAAGGAAATATCTACAATGCCATGTGTATAAAGGTATAAATATCTGCACCGTGAGGTGTATAAACATGGAAATATCTACATCGCTATCTGTATAAACGTGGAAATACCAACACCGCTATCGGTATAAACATGGAAATATCTACAACGCCATCTATATAAACATGGAAATATCTACACCGCTATGTCTATAAACATGGAAATACCTACACCGCTATCTCTATAAACATGGAAATGTCTACACCGCTATCTGTATAAACATGGAATTATCTACACCGCTATCTGTATAAACATGGAAATATCTACACCGCGATCTGTATAAACATGGAAGTATGTACACCGCGATCTGTATAAACATGGAAATATCTTCACCACGATTTGTATAAACATGCAAATATCTACACCGCTATCTGTATAAACATGGCAATATCTACACCACCATCTATATAAACATGGAAATATCTACACCGCCATCTGTATAAACATGGAAATCTCTACAATGCCATCTGTAGAACGATGGAAATATCTACACCGCAATCTGTGTAAACATAGAAATATCTACACCGATATCTGTAAAAACATGGAAATATCTACACTGCTATCTGTATAAACATGGAAATATCTACACCGCAATCTGTGTAAACATGGAAATATCTACACCGCAATCTGTGTAAACATGGAAATATCTACACCGATATCTGTAAAAACATGGAAATATCTACACCGCTATCTGTATAAACATGGAAATATCTACACCGCGATCTGTATAAACATGGAAATATCTACAGCGCCATCTCTATAAACATTGAAATATCTACACTGCCATCTGTAAAAACATGCAAATATCTACACAGTCATCTGAATAAACATGGAAATATCTACACCACCATCTGTATAAACATGGAAATACCTACCATACCATCTGTATACACATGGAAATATCTACACAGACATCTGTATAAATGTGGACATACCTACGCCGCCATCTGTATAAACATGAAAATATCTACACTGACATCTGTAGAAACATGGAAATATCTACACCGCTATCTCTATAAATATGGAAATATCTACACCGCCATCTCTATAAACATGAAAATATCTACACTGCCATCTCCATAAAGATGGAAGTATCTACTCCGCCATGTGTATAAACACGGAAATATCTACACCACCATCTGTGAAAACATCGAAATGTCTACACCGCTATCTGCATAAACATGGAAATATCTACACTGCCATCTGCATGTCCATGGAAATATCTACACCGCCATCTGTATAAACATGGAAATATCTACACGGCCATCAGTGTATAGATGGAAATATCAACACCACCATCGGTACAAACATGGAAATATCTACACCGCTATCTCTATAAACATGGAAATATCTACACTGCCATCTGCATGTCCTTGGAAATATCTACACCGCCATCTGTATAAACATGGAAATATCAACACCACCATCTGTACAAACATGGAAATATCTACACCGCTATGTCTATAAACATGGAAATACCTACACCGCTATCTCTATAAACATGGAAATGTCTACACCGCTATCTGTATAAACATGGAATTATCTACACCGCTATCTGTATAAACATGGAAATATCTACACCGCGATCTGTATAAACATGGAAGTATGTACACCGCGATCTGTATAAACATGGAAATATCTTCACCACGATTTGTATAAACATGGAAATATCTACACCGCTATCTGTATAAACATGGTAATATCTACACCACCATCTATATAAACATGGAAATATCTACACCGCCATCTGTATAAACATGGAAATCTCTACAATGCCATCTGTAGAACGATGGAAATATCTACACCGCAATCTGTGTAAACATAGAAATATCTACACCGATATCTGTAAAAACATGGAAATATCTACACCGCTATCTGTATAAACATGGAAATATCTACACCGGAATCTGTGTAAACATGGAAATATCTACACCGATATCTGTAAAAACATGGAAATATCTACACCGCTATCTGTATAAACATGGAAATATCTACACCGCGATCTGTATAAACATAGAAATATCTACAGCGCCATCTCTATAAACATTGAAATATCTACACTGCCATCTGTAAAAACATGCAAATATCTACACAGTCATCTGAATAAACATGGAAATATCTACACCACCATCTGTATAAACATGGAAATACCTACCATACCATCTGTATACACATGGAAATATCTACACAGACATCTGTATAAATGTGGACATACCTACGCCGCCATCTGTATAAACATGAAAATATCTACACTGACATCTGTAGAAACATGGAAATATCTACACCGCTATCTCTATAAATATGGAAATATCTACACCGCCATCTCTATAAACATGAAAATATCTACACTGCCATCTCCATAAAGATGGAAGTATCTACTCCGCCATGTGTATAAACACGGAAATATCTACACCACCATCTGTGAAAACATGGAAATGTCTACACCGCTATCTGCATAAACATGGAAATATCTACACTGCCATCTGCATGTCCATGGAAATATCTACACCGCCATCTGTATAAACATGGAAATATCTACACGGCCATCTGTGTATAGATGGAAATATCAACACCACCATTGGTACAAACATGGAAATATCTTCACCGCTATCTCTATAAACATGGAAATACCTACACTGCCATCTGCATGTCCTTGGAAATATCTACACCGCCATCTGTATAAACATGGAAATATCAACACCACCATCTTTACAAACATGGAAATATCTACACCGCTATGTCTATAAACATGGAAATACCTACACCGCTATCTCTATATACATGGAAATATCCACACCGCTGTCTGTATAAACGTAGAAATATCTACACTGCTCTCTGTATAAACATGGAAATATCGATACCGCGATCTATATAAACATGGAAATATCTACACCCCGATCTGTATAAACATGGAAATATCTTCACCACGATCTGTATAAACATGGAAATATCTACACCGCTATCTGAATAAACATGGAAATATCTACACCACCATCTGTATAAACATGGAAATACCTACCATACCATCTGTATACACATGGAAATATCTACACCGCTATCTCTATAAATATGGAAATATCTACACCGCCATCTCTATAAACATGAAAATATCTACACTACCATCTCCATAAAGATGGAAGTATCTACTCCGCCATGTGTATAAACACGGAAATATCTACACCACCGTCTGTGAAAACATGGAAATATCTACACCGCTATCTGTATAAACATGGAAATATCTACACTGCCATCTGCATGTCCATGGAAATATCTACGCCGCCATCTGTATAAACATGGAAATATCTACACGGCCATCTGTGTATAGATGGAAATATCAACACCACCATCTGTACAAACATGGAAATATCTTCACCACGATCTGTATAAACATGGAAATATCTACACCGATATCTGAATAAACATGGTAATATCTACACCATCATCTATATAAACATGGAAATATCTACACTGCCATCTGTATAAACATGGAAATATCTACAATGCCAACTTTAGAAAGATGGAAATATCTACACCACAATCTGTGGAAACATGGAAATATCTACACCGATATCTGTAAAAACATGGAAATATCTACACCGCTATCTGTATAAACATGGAAATATCTACACCGCGATCTGTATAAACATGGAAATATCTACAGCGCCATCTCTATAAACATTGAAATATTTACACTGCCATCTGTAAAAACATTGAAATATCTACACAGTCATCTGAATGAACATGGAAATATCTACACCACCATCTGTATAAACATGGAAATACCTACCATACCATCTGTATACAAATGGAAATATCTACACAGACATCTGTATAAATATGGAAATATCTACACCGCCATCTGTATAAACATGGAAATATCTACACTGCCATCTGTAGAAAGATGGAAATATCTACACCGCTATCCCTATAAATATGGAAATATCTACACCGCCATCTCTATAAACATGAAAATATGTACACTGCCATCTCCATAAAGATGGAAGTATCTACTCCGCCATGTGTATAAACACGGAAATATCTACACCAACATCTGTGAACACATGGAAATATCTACACCGCTATCTGTTTAAACCTGGAAATATCTACACTGCCATCTGCATGTCCATGGAAATATCTACAACGCCATCCATATAAACATGGAAATATCTACACGGCCATCTGTGTATAGATGGAAATATCAATACCACCATCTGTACAAACATGGAAATATCTACACCGCTATCTCTATAAACATGGAAATATCTACACTGCCATCTGTAAAAACATGGAAATACCTATACAGTCATCTGTATAAACATGGAAATATCAACAATGCCATCTGTATACACATGGAAATATCTACACAGCCATCTGTATAAACATGTAAATATCTACACTGCTATCTCTATAAACATGGAAATATCTACACCGCCATCTCTATAAACATGAAAATATCTACACTGCCATCTCCATAAACATGGAACTAACTACTCCGCATTCTGTATAAACATGGAAACATCTACACCGCCATCTGTGTGAATAAGGAAATATCTACAATGCCATGTGTATAAAGGTATAAATATCTGCACCGTGAGGTGTATAAACATGGAAATATCTACATCGCTATCTGTATAAACGTGGAAATACCAACACCGCTATCGGTATAAACATGGAAATATCTACAACGCCATCTATATAAACATGGAAATATCTACACCGCTATGTCTATAAACATGGAAATACCTACAGCGCTATCTGTATAAACATGGAAATGTCTACACCGCTATCTGTATAAACATGGAATTATCTACACCGCTATCTGTATAAACATGGAAATATCTACACCGCGATCTCTATAAACATGGAAGTATGTACACCGCGATCTGTATAAACATGGAAATAACTTCACCACGATTTGTATAAACATGGAAATATCTACACCGCTATCTGTATAAACATGGCAATATCTACACCACCATCTATATAAACATGGAAATATCTACACCGCCATCTGTATAAACATGGAAATCTCTACAATGCCATCTGTAGAACGATGGAAATATCTACACCGCAATCTGTGTAAACATAGAAATATGTACACCGATATCTGTAAAAACATGGAAATATCTACACCGCTATCTGTATAAACATGGAAATATCTACACCGCAATCTGTGTAAACATGGAAATATCTACACCGATATCTGTAAAAACATGGAAATATCTACACCGCTATCTGTATAAACATGGAAATATCTACACCGCGATCTGTATAAACATAGAAATATCTACAGCGCCATCTCTATAAACATTGAAATATCTACACTGCCATCTGTAAAAACATGCAAATATCTACACAGTCATCTGAATAAACATGGAAATATCTACACCACCATCTGTATAAACATGGAAATACCTACCATACCATCTGTATACACATGGAAATATCTACACAGACATCTGTATAAATGTGGACATACCTACGCCGCCATCTGTATAAACATGAAAATATCTACACTGACATCTGTAGAAACATGGAAATATCTACACCGCTATCTCTATAAATATGGAAATATCTACACCGCCATCTCTATAAACATGAAAATATCTACACTGCCATCTCCATAAAGATGGAAGTATCTACTCCGCCATGTGTATAAACACGGAAATATCTACACCACCATCTGTGAAAACATCGAAATGTCTACACCGCTATCTGCATAAACATGGAAATATCTACACTGCCATCTGCATGTCCATGGAAATATCTACACCGCCATCTGTATAAACATGGAAATATCTACACGGCCATCAGTGTATAGATGGAAATATCAACACCACCATCAGTACAAACATGGAAATATCTACACCGCTATCTCTATAAACATGGAAATATCTACACTGCCAACTGCATGTCCTTGGAAATATCTACACCGCCATCTGTATAAACATGGAAATATCAACACCACCATCTGTACAAACATGGAAATATCTACACCGCTATGTCTATAAACATGGAAATACCTACACCGCTATCTCTATATACATGGAAATATCCACACCGCTGTCTGTATAAACAAAGAAATATCTACACCGCTATCTGTATAAACATGGAAATATCGAAACCGCGATCTATATAAACATGGAAATATCTACACCCTGATCTGTATAAACATGGAAATATCTTCACCACTATCTGTATAAACATGGAAATATCTACACCGCTATCTGTATGAACATGGTAATATCTACACCACCATCTATATAAACATGGAAATATCGACACCGCCATCTGTATAAACATGGAAATATCTACAATGCCATATGTATACACATGGAAATATCTACGCAGCCATCTGTATAAACATGTAAATATCTACACTGCGATCTCTATAAACATGCAAATATCTACACCGCCAACTCTATAAACATGAAAATATCTACACTGCCATCTCCATAAACATGGAACTAACTACTCCGCCATCTGTATAAACATGGAAACATCTACACCGCCATCAGTGTGAATAAGGAAATATCTACAATGCCAACTGTATAAAGATATAAATATCTGCACCGCGAGCTGTATAAACATGGAAATATCTACATCGCTATCTGTAAAACGTGGAAATACCAACACCGCTATCGGTATAAACATGGAAATATCTACAACGCCATCTATATAAACATGGAAATATCTACACCGCTATGTCTATAAATATGGAAATACCTACACCGCTATCTCTATATACATGGAAATATCCACACCGCTGTCTGTATAAACATGGAAATATCGAAACCGCGATCTGTATAAACATGGAAATATCTACACCCCGATCTGTATAAACATGGAAATATCTTCACCACGATCTGTATAAAGATGGAAATATCTACACCGCTGTCTGTATGAACATGGTAATATCTACACCACCATCTATATAAACATGGAAATATCTACACCGCCATCTGTATAAACATGGAAATATCTACAATGCCATCTGTAGAAAGACGGAAATATCTACACCGCAATCTGTGTAAACATGGAAATATCTACACCAATATCTGTAAAACATGGAAATAACTACACCGCTATCTGTATAAATATGGAAATATCTACACCGCTATCTTTATAAACATAGAAATAGCTTCACCACGATCTGTATAAACATGGAAATATCTACACCGCTATCTGTATAAGCATGGAAATATCTACACAGTCATCTGAATAGACATGGAAATATCTACACCACCATCTGTATAAACATGGAAATACCTACCATACCATCTGTATACACATGGAAATATCTACACAGACATCTGTATAAATATGGACATACCTACACCGCCATCTGTATAAACATGAAAATATCTACACTGCCATCTGTAGAAAGATGGAAATATCTACACCGCTATCTCTATAAATATGGAAATATCTACACCGCCATCTCTATAAACATGAAAATATCTACACTGCCATCTCCATAAAGATGGAAGTATCTACTCCGCCATGTGTATAAACACGGAAATATCTACACCACCATCTGTGAAAACATGGAAATGTCTACACCGCTATCTGCATAAACATGGAAATATCTACACTGCCATCTGCATGTCCATGGAAATATCTACACCGCCATCTGTATAAACATGGAAATATCTACACGGCCATCTGTGTATAGATGGAAATATCAACACCACCATCGGTACAAACATGGAAATATCTTCACCGCTATCTCTATAAACATGGAAATACCTACACTGCCATCTGCATGTCCTTGGAAATATCTACACCGCCATCTGTATAAACATGGAAATATCAACACCACCATCTTTACAAACATGGAAATATCTACACCGCTATGTGTATAAACATGGAAATACCTACACCGCTATCTCTATATACATGGAAATATCCACACCGCTGTCTGTATAAACGTAGAAATATCTACACTGCTCTCTGTATAAACATGTAAATATCGATACCGCGATCTATATAAACATGGAAATATCTACACCCCGATCTGTATAAACATGGAAATATCTTCACCACGATCTGTATAAACATGGAAATATCTACACCGCTATCTGAATAAACATGGAAATATCTACACCACCATCTGTATAAACATGGAAATACCTACCATACCATCTGTATAAACATGGAAATATCTACACCGCTATCTCTATAAATATGGAAATATCTACACCGCCATCTCTATAAACATGAAAATATCTACACTACCATCTCCATAAAGATGGAAGTATCTACTCCGCCATGTGTATAAACACGGAAATATCTACACCACCGTCAGTGAAAACATGGAAATATCTACACCGCTATCTGTATAAACATGGAAATATCTACACTGCCATCTGCATGTCCATGGAAATATCTACGCCGCCATCTGTATAAACAAGGAAATATCTACACGGCCATCTGTGTATAGATGGAAATATCAACACCACCATCTGTACAAACATGGAAATATCTTCACCACGATCTGTATAAACATGGAAATATCTACACCGATATCTGAATAAACATGGTAATATCTACACCATCATCTATATAAACATGGAAATATCTACACTGCCATCTGTATAAACATGGAAATATCTACAATGCCAACTGTAGAAAGATGGAAATATCTACACCACAATCTGTGTAAACATGGAAATATCTACACCGATATCTGTAAAAACATGGAAATATCTACACCGCTATCTGTATAAACATGGAAATATCTACACCGCGATCTGTATAAACATAGAAATATCTACAGCGCCATCTCTATAAACATTGAAATATCTACACTGCCATCTGTAAAAACATGCAAATATCTACACAGTCATCTGAATAAACATGGAAATATCTACACCACCATCTGTATAAACATGGAAATACCTACCATACCATCTGTATACACATGGAAATATCTACACAGACATCTGTATAAATGTTGACATACCTACGCCGCCATCTGTATAAACATGAAAATATCTACACTGACATCTGTAGAAACATGGAAATATCTACACCGCTATCTCTATAAATATGGAAATATCTACACCGCCATCTCTATAAACATGAAAATATCTACACTGCCATCTCCATAAAGATGGAAGTATCTACTCCGCCATGTGTATAAACACGGAAATATCTACACCACCATCTGTGAAAACATCGAAATGTCTACACCGCTATCTGCATAAACATGGAAATATCTACACTGCCATCTGCATGTCCATGGAAATATCTACACCGCCATCTGTATAAACATGGAAATATCTACACGGCCATCAGTGTATAGATGGAAATATCAACACCACCATCGGTACAAACATGGAAATATCTACACCGCTATCTCTATAAACATGGAAATATCTACACTGCCATCTGCATGTCCTTGGAAATATCTACACCGCCATCTGTATAAACACGGAAATATCAACACCACCATCTGTACAAACATGGAAATATCTACACCGCTATGTCTATAAACATGGAAATACCTACACCGCTATCTCTATATACATGGAAATATCCACACCGCTGTCTGTATAAACAAAGAAATATCTACACCGCTATCTGTATAAACATGGAAATATCGAAACCGCGATCTATATAAACATGGAAATATCTACACCCTGATTTGTATAAACATGGAAATATCTTCACCACGATCTGTATAAACATGGAAATATCTACACCGTTATCTGTATGAACATGGTAATATCGACACCACCATCTATATAAACATGGAAATATCGACACCGCCATCTGTATAAACATGGAAATATCTACAATGCCATATGTATACACATGGAAATATCTACGCAGCCATCTGTATAAACATGTAAATATCTACACTGCGATCTCTATAAACATGCAAATATCTACACCGCCAACTCTATAAACATGAAAATATCTACACTGCCATCTCCATAAACATGGAACTAACTACTCCGCCATCTGTATAAACATGGAAACATCTACACAGCCATCAGTGTGAATAAGGAAATATCTACAATGCCAACTGTATAAAGATATAAATATCTGCACCGCGAGCTGTATAAACATGGAAATATCTACATCGCTATCTGTAAAACGTGGAAATACCAACACCGCTATCGGTATAAACATGGAAATATCTACAACGCCATCTATATAAACATGGAAATATCTACACCGCTATGTCTATAAATATGGAAATACCTACACCGCTATCTCTATATACATGGAAATATCCACACCGCTGTCTGTATAAACATGGAAATATCGAAACCGCGATCTGTATAAACATGGAAATATCTACACCCCGATCTGTATAAACATGGAAATATCTTCACCACGATCTGTATAATGATGGAAATATCTACACCGCTGTCTGTATGAACATGGTAATATCTACACCACCATCTATATAAACATGGAAATATCTACACCGCCATCTGTATAAACATGGAAATATCTACAATGCCATCTGTAGAAAGACGGAAATATCTACACCGCAATCTGTGTAAACATGGAAATATCTACACCAATATCTGTAAAACATGGAAATAACTACACCGCTATCTGTATAAATATGGAAATATCTACACCGCTATCTTTATAAACATAGAAATAGCTTCACCACGATCTGTATAAACATGGAAATATCTACACCGCTATCTGTATAAGCATGGAAATATCTACACAGTCATCTGAATAGACATGGAAATATCTACACCACCATCTGTATAAACATGGAAATACCTACCATACCATCTGTATACACATGGAAATATCTACACAGACATCTGTATAAATATGGACATACCTACACCGCCATCTGTATAAACATGAAAATATCTACACTGCCATCTGTAGAAAGATGGAAATATCTACACCGCTATCTCTATAAATATGGAAATATCTACACCGCCATCTCTATAAACATGAAAATATCTACACTGCCATCTCCATAAAGATGGAAGTATCTACTCCGCCATGTGTATAAACACGGAAATATCTACACCACCATCTGTGAAAACATGGAAATGTCTACACCGCTATCTGCATAAACATGGAAATATCTACACTGCCATCTGCATGTCCATGGAAATATCTACACCGCCATCTGTATAAACATGGAAATATCTACACGGCCATCTGTGTATAGATGGAAATATCAACACCACCATCGGTACAAACATGGAAATATCTTCACCGCTATCTCTATAAACATGGAAATACCTACACTGCCATCTGCATGTCCTTGGAAATATCTACACCGCCATCTGTATAAACATGGAAATATCAACACCACCATCTTTACAAACATGGAAATATCTACACCGCTATGTGTATAAACATGGAAATACCTACACCGCTATCTCTATATACATGGAAATATCCACACCGCTGTCTGTATAAACGTAGAAATATCTACACTGCTCTCTGTATAAACATGTAAATATCGATACCGCGATCTATATAAACATGGAAATATCTACACCCCGATCTGTATAAACATGGAAATATCTTCACCACGATCTGTATAAACATGGAAATATCTGCACCGCTATCTGAATAAACATGGAAATATCTACACCACCATCTGTATAAACATGGAAATACCTACCATACCATCTGTATACACATGGAAATATCTACACCGCTATCTCTATAAATATGGAAATATCTACACCGCCATCTCTATAAACATGAAAATATCTACACTACCATCTCCATAAAGATGGAAGTATCTACTCCGCCATGTGTATAAACACGGAAATATCTACACCACCGTCAGTGAAAACATGGAAATATCTACACCGCTATCTGTATAAACATGGAAATATCTACACTGCCATCTGCATGTCCATGGAAATATCTACGCCGCCATCTGTGTAAACAAGGAAATATCTACACGGCCATCTGTGTATAGATGGAAATATCAACACCACCATCTGTACAAACATGGAAATATCTTCACCACGATCTGTATAAACATGGAAATATCTACACCGATATCTGAATAAACATGGTAATATCTACACCATCATCTATATAAACATGGAAATATCTACACTGCCATCTGTATAAACATGGAAATATCTACAATGCCAACTGTAGAAAGATGGAAATATCTACACCACAATCTGTGTAAACATGGAAATATCTACACCGATATCTGTAAAAACATGGAAATATCTACACCACTATCTGTATAAACATGGAAATATCTACACCGCGATCTGTATAAACATAGAAATATCTACAGCGCCATCTCTATAAACATTGAAATATCTACACTGCCATCTGTAAAAACATGCAAATATCTACACAGTCATCTGAATAAACATGGAAATATCTACACCACCATCTGTATAAACATGGAAATACCTACCATACCATCTGTATACACATGGAAATATCTACACAGACATCTGTATAAATGTTGACATACCTACGCCGCCATCTGTATAAACATGAAAATATCTACACTGACATCTGTAGAAACATGGAAATATCTACACCGCTATCTCTATAAATATGGAAATATCTACACCGCCATCTCTATAAACATGAAAATATCTACACTGCCATCTCCATAAAGATGGAAGTATCTACTCCGCCATGTGTATAAACACGGAAATATCTACACCACCATCTGTGAAAACATCGAAATGTCTACACCGCTATCTGCATAAACATGGAAATATCTACACTGCCATCTGCATGTCCATGGAAATATCTACACCGCCATCTGTATAAACATGGAAATATCTACACGGCCATCAGTGTATAGATGGAAATATCAACACCACCATCGGTACAAACATGGAAATATCTACACCGCTATCTCTATAAACATGGAAATATCTACACTGCCATCTGCATGTCCTTGGAAATATCTACACCGCCATCTGTATAAACATGGAAATATCAACACCACCATCTGTACAAACATGGAAATATCTACACCGCTATGTCTATAAACATGGAAATACCTACACCGCTATCTCTATATACATGGAAATATCCACACCGCTGTCTGTATAAACAAAGAAATATCTACACCGCTATCTGTATAAACATGGAAATATCGAAACCGCGATCTATATAAACATGGAAATATCTACACCCTGATTTGTATAAACATGGAAATATCTTCACCACGATCTGTATAAACATGGAAATATCTACACCGTTATCTGTATGAACATGGTAATATCGACACCACCATCTATATAAACATGGAAATATCGACACCGCCATCTGTATAAACATGGAAATATCTACAATGCCATATGTATACACATGGAAATATCTACGCAGCCATCTGTATAAACATGTAAATATCTACACTGCGATCTCTATAAACATGCAAATATCTACACCGCCAACTCTATAAACATGAAAATATCTACACTGCCATCTCCATAAACATGGAACTAACTACTCCACCATCTGTATAAACATGGAAACATCTACACAGCCATCAGTGTGAATAAGGAAATATCTACAATGCCAACTGTATAAAGATATAAATATCTGCACCGCGAGCTGTATAAACATGGAAATATCTACATCGCTATCTGTAAAACGTGGAAATACCAACACCGCTATCGGTATAAACATGGAAATATCTACAACGCCATCTATATAAACATGGAAATATCTACACCGCTATGTCTATAAATATGGAAATACCTACACCGCTATCTCTATATACATGGAAATATCCACACCGCTGTCTGTATAAACATGGAAATATCGAAACCGCGATCTGTATAAACATGGAAATATCTACACCCCGATCTGTATAAACATGGAAATATCTTCACCACGATCTGTATAAAGATGGAAATATCTACACCGCTGTCTGTATGAACATGGTAATATCTACACCACCATCTATATAAACATGGAAATATCTACACCGCCATCTGTATAAACATGGAAATATCTACAATGCCATCTGTAGAAAGACGGAAATATCTACACCGCAATCTGTGTAAACATGGAAATATCTACACCAATATCTGTAAAACATGGAAATAACTACACCGCTATCTGTATAAATATGGAAATATCTACACCGCTATCTTTATAAACATAGAAATAGCTTCACCACGATCTGTATAAACATGGAAATATCTACACCGCTATCTGTATAAGCATGGAAATATCTACACAGTCATCTGAATAGACATGGAAATATCTACACCACCATCTGTATAAACATGGAAATACCTACCATACCATCTGTATACACATGGAAATATCTACACAGACATCTGTATAAATATGGACATACCTACACCGCCATCTGTATAAACATGAAAATATCTACACTGCCATCTGTAGAAAGATGGAAATATCTACACCGCTATCTCTATAAATATGGAAATATCTACACCGCCATCTCTATAAACATGAAAATATCTACACTGCCATCTCCATAAAGATGGAAGTATCTACTCCGCCATGTGTATAAACACGGAAATATCTACACCACCATCTGTGAAAACATGGAAATGTCTACACCGCTATCTGCATAAACATGGAAATATCTACACTGCCATCTGCATGTCCATGGAAATATCTACACCGCCATCTGTATAAACATGGAAATATCTACACGGCCATCTGTGTATAGATGGAAATATCAACACCACCATCGGTACAAACATGGAAATATCTTCACCGCTATCTCTATAAACATGGAAATACCTACACTGCCATCTGCATGTCCTTGGAAATATCTACACCGCCATCTGTATAAACATGGAAATATCAACACCACCATCTTTACAAACATGGAAATATCTACACCGCTATGTGTATAAACATGGAAATACCTACACCGCTATCTCTATATACATGGAAATATCCACACCGCTGTCTGTATAAACGTAGAAATATCTACACTGCTCTCTGTATAAACATGTAAATATCGATACCGCGATCTATATAAACATGGAAATATCTACACCCCGATCTGTATAAACATGGAAATATCTTCACCACGATCTGTATAAACATGGAAATATCTACACCGCTATCTGAATAAACATGGAAATATCTACACCACCATCTGTATAAACATGGAAATACCTACCATACCATCTGTATACACATGGAAATATCTACACCGCTATCTCTATAAATATGGAAATATCTACACCGCCATCTCTATAAACATGAAAATATCTACACTACCATCTCCATAAAGATGGAAGTATCTACTCCGCCATGTGTATAAACACGGAAATATCTACACCACCGTCTGTGAAAACATGGAAATATCTACACCGCTATCTGTATAAACATGGAAATATCTACACTGCCATCTGCATGTCCATGGAAATATCTACGCCGCCATCTGTATAAACAAGGAAATATCTACACGGCCATCTGTGAATAGATGGAAATATCAACACCACCATCTGTACAAACATGGAAATATCTTCACCACGATCTGTATAAACATGGAAATATCTACACCGATATCTGAATAAACATGGTAATATCTACACCATCATCTATATAAACATGGAAATATCTACACTGCCATCTGTATAAACATGGAAATATCTACAATGCCAACTGTAGAAAGATGGAAATATCTACACCACAATCTGTGGAAACATGGAAATATCTACACCGATATCTGTAAAAACATGGAAATATCTACACCGCTATCTGTATAAACATGGAAATATCTACACCGCGATCTGTATAAACATGGAAATATCTACAGCGCCATCTCTATAAACATTGAAATATTTACACTGCCATCTGTAAAAACATTGAAATATCTACACAGTCATCTGAATAAACATGGAAATATCTACACCACCATCTGTATAAACATGGAAATACCTACCATACCATCTGTATACACATGGATATATCTACACAGACATCTGTATAAATATGGAAATATCTACACCGCCATCTGTATAAACATGGAAATATCTACACAGCCATCTGTAGAAAGATGGAAATATCTACACCGCTATCCCTATAAATATGGAAATATCTACACCGCCATCTCTATAAACATGAAAATATGTACACTGCCATCTCCATAAAGATGGAAGTATGTGCTCCGCCATGTGTATAAACACGGAAATATCTACACCAACATCTGTGAACACATGGAAATATCTACACCGCTATCTGTTTAAACCTGGAAATATCTACACTGCCATCTGCATGTCCATGGAAATATCTACAACGCCATCCATATAAACATGGAAATATCTACACGGCCATCTGTGTATAGATGGAAATATCAATACCACCATCTGTACAAACATGGAAATATCTACACCGCTATCTCTATAAACATGGAAATATCTACACTGCCATCTGTAAAAACATGGAAATACCTATACAGTCATCTGTATAAACATGGAAATATCAACAATGCCATCTGTATACACATGGAAATATCTACACAGCCATCTGTATAAACATGTAAATATCTACACTGCTATCTCTATAAACATGGAAATATCTACACCGCCATCTCTATAAATATGAAAATATCTACACTGCCATCTCCATAAACATGGAACTAACTACTCCGCATTCTGTATAAACATGGAAACATTTACACCGCCATCTGTGTGAATAAGGAAATGTCTACAATGCCATGTGTATAAAGGTATAAATATCTGCACCGTGAGGTGTATAAACATGGAAATATCTACATCGCTATCTGTATAAACGTGGAAATACAAACACCGCTATCGGTATAAACATGGAAATATCTACAACGCCATCTATATAAACATGGAAATATCTACACCGCTATGTCTATAAACATGGAAATACCTACACCGCTATCTCTATAAACATGGAAATGTCTACACCGCTATCTGTATAAACATGGAATTATCTACACCGCTATCTGTATAAACATGGAAATATCTACACCGCGATCTGTATAAACATGGAAGTATGTACACCGCGATCTGTATAAACATGGAAATATCTTCACCACGATTTGTATAAACATGGAAATATCTACACCGCTATCTGTATAAAAATGGTAATATCTACACCACCATCTATATAAACATGGAAATATCTACACCGCCATCTGTATAAACATGGAAATCTCTACAATGCCATCTGTAGAACGATGGAAATATCTACACCGCAATCTGTGTAAACATAGAAATATCTACACCGATATCTGTAAAAACATGGAAATATCTACACCGCTATCTGTATAAACATGGAAATATCTACACCGCAATCTGTGTAAACATGGAAATATCTACACTGATATCTGTAAAAACATGGAAATATCTACACCGCTATCTGTAAAAACATGGAAATATCTACACCGCGATCTGTATAAACATGGAAATATCTACAGCGCCATCTCTATAAACATTGAAATATCTACACTGCCATCTGTAAAAACATGCAAATATCTACACAGTCATCTGAATAAACATGGAAATATCTACACCACCATCTGTATAAACATGGAAATACCTACCATACCATCTGTATACACATGGAAATATCTACACAGACATCTGTATAAATGTGGACATACCTACGCCGCCATCTGTACAAACATGAAAATATCTACACTGACATCTGTAGAAACATGGAAATATCTACACCGCTATCTCTATAAATATGGAAATATCTACACCGCCATCTCTATAAACATGAAAATATCTACACTGCCATCTCCATAAAGATGGAAGTATCTACTCCGCCATGTGTATAAACACGGAAATATCTACACCACCATCTGTGAAAACATCGAAATGTCTACACCGCTATCTGCATAAACATGGAAATATCTACACTGCCATCTGCATGTCCATGGAAATATCTACACCGCCATCTGTATAAACATGGAAATATCTACACGGCCATCTGTGTATACATGGAAATATCAACACCACCATCGGTACAAACATGGAAATATCTACACCGCTATCTCTATAAACATGGAAATATCTACACTGCCATCTGCATGTCCTTGGAAATATCTACACCGCCATCTGTATAAACATGGAAATATCAACACCACCATCTGTACAAACATGGAAATATCTACACCGCTCTGTCTATAAACATGGAAATACCTACACCGCTATCTCTATATACATGGAAATATCCACACCGCTGTCTGCATAAACAAAGAAATATCTACACCGCTATCTGTATAAACATGGAAATATCGAAACCGCGATCTATATAAACATGGAAATATCTACACCCTGATCTGTATAAACATGGAAATATCTTCACCACGATCTGTATAAACATGGAAATATCTACACCGCTATCTGTATGAACATGGTAATATCTACACCACCATCTATATAAACATGGAAATATCGACACCGCCATCTGTATAAACATGGAAATATCTACAATGCCATATGTATACACATGGAAATATCTACGCAGCCATCTGTATAAACATGTAAATATCTACACTGCGATCTCTATAAACATGCAAATATCTACACCGCCAACTCTATAAACATGAAAATATCTACACTGCCATCTCCATAAACATGGAACTAACTACTCCGCCATCTGTATAAACATGGAAACATCTACACCGCCATCAGTGTGAATAAGGAAATATCTACAATGCCAACTGTATAAAGATATAAATATCTGCACCGCGAGCTGTATAAACATGGAAATATCTACATCGCTATCTGTAAAACGTGGAAATACCAACACCGCTATCGGTATAAACATGGAAATATCTACAACGCCATCTATATAAACATGGAAATATCTACACCGCTATGTCTATAAATATGGAAATACCTACACCGCTATCTCTATATACATGGAAATATCCACACCGCTGTCTGTATAAACATGGAAATATCGAAACCGCGATCTGTATAAACATGGAAATATCTACACCCCGATCTGTATAAACATGGAAATATCTTCACCACGATCTGTATAAAGATGGAAATATCTACACCGCTGTCTGTATGAACATGGTAATATCTACACCACCATCTATATAAACATGGAAATATCTACACCGCCATCTGTATAAACATGGAAATATCTACAATGCCATCTGTAGAAAGACGGAAATATCTACACCGCAATCTGTGTAAACATGGAAATATCTACACCAATATCTGTAAAACATGGAAATAACTACACCGCTATCTGTATAAATATGGAAATATCTACACCGCTATCTTTATAAACATGGAAATAGCTTCACCACGATCTGTATAAACATGGAAATATCTACACCGCTATCTGTATAAGCATGGAAATATCTACACAGTCATCTGAATAGACATGGAAATATCTACACCACCATCTGTATAAACATGGAAATACCTACAATACCATCTGTATACACATGGAAATATCTACACAGACATCTGTATAAATATGGACATACCTACACCGCCATCTGTATAAACATGAAAATATCTACACTGCCATCTGTAGAAAGATGGAAATATCTACACCGCTATCTCTATAAATATGGAAATATCTACACTGCCATCTCTATAAACATGAAAATATCTACACTGTCATCTCCATAAAGATGGAAGTATCTACTCCGCCATGTGTATAAACACGGAAATATCTACACCACCATCTGTGAAAACATGGAAATGTCTACACCGCTATCTGCATAAACATGGAAATATCTACACTGCCATCTGCATGTCCATGGAAATATCTACACCGCCATCTGTATAAACATGGAAATATCTACACGGCCATCTGTGTACAGATGGAAATATCAACACCACCATCGGTACAAACATGGAAATATCTTCACCGCTATCTCTATAAACATGGAAATACCTACACTGCCATCTGCATGTCCTTGGAAATATCTACACCGCCATCTTTATAAACATGGAAATATCAACACCACCATCTTTACAAACATGGAAATATCTACACCGCTATGTCTATAAACATGGAAATACCTACACCGCTATCTCTATATACATGGAAATATCCACACCGCTGTCTGTATAAACGTAGAAATATCTACACTGCTCTCTGTATAAACATGGAAATATCGATACCGCGATCTATATAAACATGGAAATATCTACACCCCGATCTGTATAAACATGGAAATATCTTCACCACGATCTGTATAAACATGGAAATATCTACACCGCTATCTGTATGAACATGGTAATATCTACACCACCATCCATATAAACATGGAAATATCTACACCGCCATCTGTATAAACATGGAAATATCTACAATGCCATCTGTATACACATGGAAATATCTACGCAGCCATCTGTATAAACATGTAAATATCTACACTGCGATCTCTATAAACATGCAAATATCTACACCGCCATCTCTATAAACATGAAAATATCTACACTGCCATCTCCATAAACATGGAACTAACTCCTCCGCCATCTGTATAAACATGGAAACATCTACACCGCCATCAGTGTGAATAAGGAAATATCTACAATGCCATCTGTATAAAGATATAAATATCTGCACTGCGAGCTGTATAAACATGGAAATATCTGCACCGTGAGCTGTATAAACATGGAAATATCTACATCGCTATCTGTAAAACGTGGAAATAACAACACCGCTATCGGTATAAACATGGAAATATCTACAACGCCATCTATATAAACAAGGAAACATCTACACCGCTATGTCTATAAACATGGAAATACCTACACCGCTATCTCTATATACATGGAAATATCCACACCGCTGTCTGTATAAACATGGAAATATCGAAACAGCGATCTGTAAAAACATGGAAATATCTACACCCCGATCTGTATAAACATGGAAATATCTTCACCACGATCTGTATAAACATGGAAATATCTACACCGCTGTCTGTATGAACATGGTAATATCTACACCACCATCTATATAAACATGGAAATATCTACACCGCCATCTGTATAAACATGGAAATATCTACAATGCCATCTGTAGAAAGATGGAAATATCTACACCGCAATCAGTGTAAACATGGAAATGTCTACACCACCATCTGTATAAACATGGAAATACCTACAATACCATCTGTATAAACATGGAAATATCTACACAGACATCTGTATAAATATGGAAATATGTACACCGCCATCTGTATAAACATGGAAATATCTACACTGCCATCTGTAGAAAGATGGAAATATCTACACCGCTATCTCTATAAATATGGAAATGTCTACACCGCCATCTCTATAAACATGAAATTATCTACACTGCCATTTCCATAAAGATGGAAGTATCTACTCCGCCATGTGTATAAACAGGGAAATATCTACACCACCATCTGTGTAAACATGGAAATACCTAACCGCTATCTGTATAAACATGGAAATATCTACACCACGATCTGCATGTCCATGGAAATATCTACGCCGCCATCTGTATATACATGGAAATATCTACACGGCCATCTGTGTATACATGGAAATATCAACACCGCCATCTGCACAAACATGGAAATATCTACACCGCTATATCTATAAATATGGAAATATCCGCACTGCCATCTGTAAAAACATGGAAATACCTATACAGTCATCTGTATAAACATGGAAATATCTACAATGCCATCTGTATACACATGGAAATATCTACACAGCCATCTGTATAAACAGGTAAATATCTACACTGCTATCTCTATAAACATGGAAATACATACAACGCCATCTCTATAAACATGAAAATATCTACACTGCCATCTCCATAAACATGGAACTAACTACTCTACCATCTGTTTAAACATGGAAACATCTACACCGCCATATGTGTGAATAAGGAAATATCTACAATGCCGTCTGTATAAAGATATAAATATCTGCACCGCGAGCTGTATAAACATGGTAATATCTACATCGCTACCTGTATAAATGTGGAAATACCAACACCGCTATCGGTATAAACATGGAAATATCTACAACGCCATCTATATAAACATGGAAATATATACACCGCTATGTCTATAAACATGGAAATACCTACACCGCTATCTCTTTAAACATGGAAATATCTACACCGCTATCTGTATAAACATGGAAATATCTACAATGCCATCTGTAGAAAGATGGAAATATCTACACCGCAATCTGTGTAAACATGGAAATATCTACACCGATATCTGTAAAAACATGGAAATATCTACACCGCTATCTGTATAAACTTGGAAATATCTACACAGCTATCTCTATAAACATGGAAATAACTACACCGCCATCTGTAAAACATGGAAATACCTACAAAGTCATCAGTATAAACATGGAAATATCTACAAAGCCATCTGTATAAACATGGAAATATCTACACAGCCATCTGTATATACATGGAAATATCTACACCACTATCTGTATAAACATGGAAATAACTACACCGCTATTTGTATAAACAAGGAAATATCTACACCGTGATCTGCATAAACATGGAAATATTTACACTGCTATCTGTATAAACATGGAAATTTCTA